>NC_141159.1:4068671-4396171 GCF_053477565.2 Lygodium microphyllum
TTCTGGTTTGACTTGATTACTAACCATGTCACAAATATATGTTCAAGTAGAGAGAACAACAATGGAAAGAATCTCTTGCGGATGCAACAAGGCCCTATAAAAGAAAACGGTCATCCAAATAATAGAGGCAAGGTTGGTCACCAAATCACCTTGCCCATCCTTTAAGCACACAATATTTCCCTGGCATATTTTTGATGCAGAGAGCAAAAAAATTATGAGTTTGACAGTTGTTATCATGTAAAGCTTCAGCTCTAGCCAACAATTTGTATTTTGCATATTCCTCTTCCTGAAGAGATTGGACCCTGCCTTTCAACCATTCAATGCATGTGAGCAAGTCATCATTGGAATCCCCAGTCTGACACAGAGACAAGGAATGAGCTAATAAGGATTGAACATGCTGCAATTCAGCTCAAAATGAGGAAGTATGCTGAATACCATATTGTTGGGATAACACTCGCGGATTATCCTTAAAAACCGCCCATGCTTCCATCCCTGTAGATAGGACCCTTAAGCTAAAAGAGGCTATTAGTTGCTGAACACCTTCCATAAACTGATTTTGCTGCAAAAAAGATTGATTAAATTGAAGAGGCAAACGGGCAAGGAGGGCCTTAAATGCATGAACATGTCTATCACTCATTTCCAAGACCAAAAGGTAATGATCTGACAAAACATGTTGTTTTTCCACTCGCATATCGATGAATGCATGAAGAAAAGAATCACTTTGGCAGATATATATCCTATCCAGTCTGGCCCAAGTGTTTGGATGCTGAAAAGAACGATAAGTGTATCCAACTTGTGATGGATACATCCAGGACCACATGTCCTGTTTCAAAGATACCGCTACAAGAGCATCCCAACCCTGTCTCTCAGGACCATCCATAACCGAATGCAGAGAGGTCGCCTGATCCACAAAACACAGGCATCAAAATCACCCATAACAAAGCCTTGACGAGCCATGGCAAGGTAGTGCAGGTCTTCCCAAAGCTGACGACATTCCCTTGCATTAGAAGGAGCATACACGCCTACAATCCACAAAACCTCACCCTCATAAATTATTTCAAGAATCAAAAATTGGCCACGAGGGTCTTGAGAGACCAACGATGGATGTAGGGAGGATTTGACCGCCAACATAACTCCCGATCAGTGTGGAGGACGACCACTACAGAAAATTGCATAATCCTTATATGCATATGAAGATCCAGTCAAAGCGTGTTGTTTATGCTCCACAGCACAGAAAACATCCCATTTTCCAGCTAGCACCACTTTCCACCACCGGTACTTCTTTTAGCCCAAAGAAATACCTTTCACATTCCACAGATCAATTTTCATAATGAATCACAAATGAAAAGAACTATTGAACCGCCGCTTTCCCTTTCCCTTTTACATCAATAGCCTTGGCAGCCTAGAATCTCTGCATTTCACCTCCAATAACATCAACAATATTTGCCCTCTGCAAGCCGGCAATGGAAGCACGGGTGCATATCTTTGTATACAGCACACTTTATACAGCAGATCTTCATCTTCCACTGTCTCTTTCTCTCTCTCTCTTCTCTCTGCGTTCACTCTCTCTCTCTATCTTGGTCCCACGCTTCCGCACCGCTGCACTCTGACATGGTATAAGAGCAGTGAAGAAGGGCTGACTGAGTGAAGAACCTACCTGAAGAGGAGATTCCATCGCGACACAAGGCTGCGTTCGAGGGCGAGCGGCAGGGCTGCGCATCGGAACAAGGCTGAAGCGAGCATGGGCACGCAGGAAAGGAGTCCAGTTGGTGGATTTGCTGCTGTTTACTGCTGTTTGAAGAGGAGGAAGGCTGAGTTTTCAGCTTTCAAGTGCAGGTTTTACTTTTTCATCGCCTCCGGCGGGTGAAGAAGGTTCGGGACGTGGAGGAAAGAGCCCTAGTAGGCTGCGTTTTTACAGTCAGAGGGGGCTGCTTTTTGCATTTGTGAAGGCATTACAGGTGAAGATGTCTACAGAGATTGACTTGGAGTTCCAGACAATCATGGATCGGAAGGTGCCTGTCTTACCGGCTCTTCCCGCAGATCAAAAGCTCAATGGCGACAATTACCGCATCTGGCGCGTGATGATGTTGTTCATCCTTGAGTCTTACAATTTGGCGGAGCTTGTACAGGAGGAGATCGACCGGCCCTCGGTAAGAGATGAGTCCAAACTCTCTTCCGATGCTCGTGCGGAGTTGGCCAAGGCTCAGTCTCACTGGCACAAACTGAATGCCCGAATTCGTTCTTTTCTTTTTTTGTCTTGTACTACAGTCGTGATAGCCCACATCGAGCACTTGACGGTGGCTCGGGAGATATGGCTGGAGCTTGAACAGATGTATAACCGGATGACCCTTATGAAGCGGGTTTCTTTGGAGGTGTAGAAGCGGACCTTGTCCGTGAACAAGTCTTCTTCGTTGCGGGAGCACATCAACAAGCTTAGACAGCTTCAGATGCAGGTTCAGAATGCGGGGAAGCCGATTTCCTCCGAAGACATGGCGATCACACTCTTGACCCAGTTGCTGCCACGATTCGGTGCTTTTTACTCCGCCCTTATTGCTTCGGGGTGTGAGTCTACTCTTCGGTGGGAAAAGTTGGTTCCTATGGTCTTGGACCAAGAGGAACAACTGAAGGGACAGCATGCTTCCAAGTCGGAAGCTTTAACGTCAAGCCTCTCAAAAGAAGGGGAAGGACCAAAAGAAAAAGAAGGAGAACAACAAGTCAAAGAAGGACAAGAAAAAAGAATCCACATGCCATATTTGTGGTAAGACCGGCCATTGGAAGAAGGATTGCCCTGACAAAGATAAGAAAGACGCCAACAAGGACACGAAGGATTCTGGAGTGGTGGCTACATCCTCATCAGCTGCATTTCTTCATCTAGCAGTCATTGAGGACTCTTCACTGAAGGCTTCTGATGCTGCGATAACAGCTCCCCAAACTCCAGAGTGGATCGTTGACAGTGGTGCCTCCCGGCACATGACTCCTTCATCAGTTGGTGTTGCCCAGTTGCGACCTTCGCGCGGGCAGATTCTCATCGGAGATAGCTCTTCGGTGTCTATTGTAGGACAGGGTGAGATGCAGCTTATTCCAGATGGACGTGGTGGTACTCATACCTCAGAGATCTTGCATGTGCCAAGTTTAGGGTATCATCTACTTTCCGTTCATAAGATTTGTTCACTTGGACTTTTGGTGGAGTTTGACAGTGATTCGGTGCGAGTCCTTGATCGTGGGTCAAGGAAGGTTCTCTCATCAGGATATGAGGAGAACGGCATCTACAAATTGATGTCTTCTACCGCACTCCCTACTCTTCTTCTTACCTCTCAGACACAGTCAAAGCTATGGCATGCTCGGTTTGGTCACCTCAACTATGATTATCTTCGGAGGGCGTCACGTGGACAGCTTGTTCGAGGGTTGTCGGACATAGTGGTGAGCCAGCAACCATGCGTCTCCTGCATTCGTGCGAAGCAGCATAGGGATGCGATTCCCAACAAAGCTTCAGCGGTCTACTTCCCCGATGGAGCTTGTATCTACAAATCTTTGTGGCCCTATGAGCAACGAGTCCTTGAAAGGAAGCTCGTACTTCATGTTGATCGTAGATGACTACAGCAAGATGACTTGGGCCTACTTCTTGGCATTGAAGTCGGAGACTTTCTCCCACTTGAAGGATTGGCTTCTCTTTGAGGAGAACCGATCGGGCCGGCGATTGAAGACCTTGCGATCCGACAAGGGTGGTGAATTTGTTTCTAATGAGTTTGCTCGTTTTTGTGCAGATAAAGACATTCACCAGAATTTTGCTAACACCAACACTCCTCAAGAAAATGGCATTCTTGAATGGAAGAACCGAAGTGTGATCGAGATGGCGTGCACCATGATGGAGCACCGACAGACACCTCAGTTTCTGTGGGCTGAGGCTGTGGCTACTGCAGTCCATATCCTCAATCGATCCCCCACTTCGGCCGTTGATGGGATGACACCTTTTGAGGCTTACTTTGAGACTAAGCCCGATGTTTCTTATTTTAGGGTTTTTGGGTGTGATGCCTATGTTCACATTCCCAAGACTCATCATGATAAATTTGAAGCAGCTTCCCGAAGACAGGTGTTCGTTGGCTACAGCTCTCAGTCCCAAGGCTATCGTTTGTATGATCCCATCAAGCGGGATATGTACACCAGTCGAGATGTGCGGTTTGTGGAGGTTCCGGCCATAGCAGCGGGTAAGGAGAATCCCGTTCTTGGAGATCCAGGGGAGAGTTGGGCTCCCGAGGCAGTTCCTTTGGAGCCCGCGCCTTTTGATTCCGATTTTATTTCCAATACAGAGTCTATTGTTCCACCAGTCACCCCCGAGGAGTTACCACCGATGGATATCCCAGCGTCTTCAGCTAATGGAGAGCGACGAGGAGAGGTTCGGCCTCCTCGTTGGGCCCGTGACACACTCGGAGATTTAGAGATCAAGGGGGTCCCTGAGAAGTGGGGACCGCAGGATGGTCCGTGGCGGTCACGAAGGCACCAGGCACATTCTACAGAGCTTGTTTGCTCTAACTATTGTTTGATGACCTGTGTTATGCAGGATCGAGAGCCCACCTCCGTGAAGGAGGCTTTACAGTCCGCACCATGGAAGAAAGCTATGGAAGCCGAGTTGGAGGCTATTGAGAGAAATGGCACTTGGTACCTTGTGCCTCGCCCCTCTCGTAAGAAGGTGATTGGCGTCAAATGGGTCTTCAAGACCAAGTACCTTAGCGATGGTTCTTTGGACAAGCACAAGGCTCGCCTTGTTGCTAAAGGTTTTGCACAGCGCCCAGGGATTTATTGTCATGATACTTTTGCCCCCACTGCTCGTATGGCGACTATTCGAGCTGTTCTTGCCTTGGCTGGCCATAGGAGATGGCATGTCTACCAGTTGGATGTGAAGTCGGCCTTCCTCAATGGTGACTTAAAGGAGGAGATCTATGTAGAGCAGCCTCCTGGCTTTGGATCTTCAGATGGGCAAGTCTACAAGTTAAAGAAGGCCTTGTATGGCCTCAAGCAGGCTCCGCATGCATGGAACGAGAAGATTGACTCGTTCCTTCAGTCACAGTTGGGATATCGGCGTTCCAAGGCCGATCCGCAACTTTATGTACACACTTCCGAGGCTGGCTGTGTGCTTTTTGTGTTATATGTTAATGATTTGATTGTCATAGGTGATCATGCACAGAAGGTCAAAGAGACGAAGGCAGCTTTACATCAGGCGTTCGAGATGAGGGACTTGGGTCTACTCCACTTCTTCTTGGGCCATGAGATTTATCAGTCTCAGAGGGGGATTTTCATCTCTCAGCAGAGATATGTACAGGAGGCTCTTGGTTTCTTTTGTGATGGAGGATTGTCCGAACTAGAAGGCCACTTCACATTCTGATTCTCCCTTGGCGGATGCTTCCCACTATCGTCAGTTGATTGGATCATTGATTTGGCTCCTCAACACTCGTGTTGATCTTTGTTTTGCTATTGGTCTCTTGGCGGGGTTTATGAGTGAACCTCAGACGGTGCATTGGCAGGCTGCCCAGCAGATACTTCGGTATTTGAGGGGGACATCTGACTTAGGGATTCATTATCCAGCAGGCACAGGTGGTTCAGATCTTGTTCTTGCAGGTTGAAGCGACTCGGATTGGGCTGGCGATGTGGACCATAGGCGGTCTACTACAAGCTATTGTTTTACCTTGGGTGCAAGTGTTATCTCATGGAGTAGCAAGAAGCAGCCCACGGTAGCCCTTTCGTCTATTGAGGCGGAGTATCGGGCTGCGTCTTCCACCACATGTGAGGCTCTGTGGCAATGCGACAATGAGAGTTGCATTGCCTTGGCACGGAATCCTGTTTTCCATGCCCAGATCAAGCAAATCAAGATCCAGTACCACTTCATCAGAGAGAAGCTTCTGGATGAGACCATCGCTGTGGAGTACTGCAAGACCGAGGACAATCTTGCAGATTTGTTTACGAAGGCGCTTCCCCAGGCTCTACTTCGGAGACATGCTAGATCCCTCAGGCTTCTGCCCCGTCCAGGCTCTAAGAGGGGCTGTTAGCGATCAGATTCCCTAGCCGTACAGGCGCCTGGTCGGACTGACCAGTCAGACAGCCACGTGGCAGTCCGACCTGTACAGTACCAGTCGGCTGCAGCCGACCTGCTATTTCTGGATGCATTATTTCTGGCTATTTATAGCCGACATTCTGCACAGTCTTCCACACTTCTATACTGCAGATTTCAGGCTGGAGATCGTGCAGACTGCAGCGTACTTCGAGGTGGACAGCAGGTTGCATCGTCGAGGTGGAGACGCGCAGTCCCGCGCACTGCACCCGTGTACATATCTGCATATCTTTGTATACAGCACACTTTATACAGCAGATCTTCATCTTCCACTGTCTCTTTCTCTCTCTCTCTTCTCTTTGCGTTCACTCTCTCTCTCAGTCTTGGTCCCACGCTTCCGCATCGCTGCACTCTGACAGGCACAAGCCTCCCACGTGCACCAAAGCGCAAAGCAAAATCAAAAGGCCTTTTATCTTCTCCTGCCAGAGCACGCGAAGATTGGGGTTTCATATAAAACCCCTTTCCTCTACGTTGAAAGATTTGAGTGATAGGGGGTGGCGGAGGATGAGCAGGAGTGGAGCGAGAATCCTGTCTTGCATTACAACGAACAACTATAACCCAGGAATCCTCCTGAAGAGGCAAGTTCTGCCAACCCGCAAGTGAAGCACGCTCCCCATCAGCATGGGAGACGTCCTTCTTGCCTTCATCACGATCATGTTGAGAAAGCTGCTCAAGATCAGCCACAAGCTTCCGAATCGTTGAGGGAGGTGGTCTTGCATTTCCATATCTGCCTCCATAGAGCATTGCCCTACCTCCATATTTCTGTCGCATTCCAAAATGAAATGGCCCAACTGGCCACATCTCAAACAGTATCTTACAAAAGTACCCCATTTCAACTCATGCACCAACGTTTGTAGCCCTAGAACCTCAAAACGAATCTTTGTCAAGCGAGGTTTCCCTATATTCCAAAGCATACATGCCCTATTCCGATTGCAGGAAGCCAACCGAGGTTCCACCAAAACCTCCCCAATGGTTCTCAAAACCAGAGGGAGGAGTCTCCAAAGATGCGCAGGGAAATCCACCATCTCTACCCAAATGGGACATGCCTGTCTCAGCACCTCCTGAAACTCAGCCATGGGCCTCCAAGGGACCACATGAACTAGTTGCCCACCCATAAACAAAGGAATGTGTTGCATAATAAGAGCCCGTACTTTTGCAGAACAAAAAAGAACCTCAAAGAACCCCTTCGGACCATCATAAATCTCTTCCACCAAGGGAACCTGCATACGCCCTGAAACTTGTTCAGAGCACTGTTCAAAAATGGCAAGCATAGACTACAGCCGAGCACGAATTCTAGTGATCAAAGGGATCCTTCTAGTAAAATAAAATATGGCTGCCCTCTCATGGAAAGCAACTATATGTTGTACAACCAAGTCAATTCCCATGACTGCAACTACTTGATCTCCATCCGGTAGTGCGTTAGCTTTATCCTCATTATGATCGACATATTCTGCCATAAGATGATTCGCAGTGGCCAGCATGTATTGTAAAGATCCATCGGGTTGTGAACACGAAACATGTACCTCTAGCTGAGACGAATTCGGGCCCAAGACCGGTTCTTCAACCGACATCCTACGACCTTTAGCCATCTCTTCACTATCCTGCAATGGCCCCGAGTTCATCAGCCGAGGAATCGCCATCCGGATCAGCGAAGTCTTTTTCATTCCCTTGCCCAATCTGCTAATTGAGAAAGGCCATGTCGATGCCATTAGATTGCAGAGCCCAAATGTCGCTTTCCATTTCATCACTGGTAAGAGAAGTCATCAATAGGAGAATGTCCAGTCCGCAGACTCTACTCGACAGCAATCTTCAGGCCAGGCGCAGATCAGTTGCTGCCATTACCTAACCTGTGGAGGGTCGCCCATATCTCTCTCTGTCTCTTTTTTCGTAAAGATAATTGAATTGAGTAGTAAATATTTACATCAGACCATCAAGTCAACAATCTCTCTCTCTCTCTCTCTCTCTCTCTTTTTCGTAAAAGGTAATTGTATTAATTACGAAAAAAAGGTACAAGTTTACATGATTACAAGATACACGATGGCTCTCAGCCATCGAGTTACAAAAGTCATGGCAAAGACGCAGAGGAAATTGCCATATGCCAGGGAAGTAAGTCCTCCCGAGGGAGTAAGTCAGAGTGCCGAATGAGATCTAACTGCGAATCCAGGAGACCTCTAAGCCTCGCAATATGCCCCGGAACATTAGAGGCCGAATCAAAAAGAAAGGCATTCCGAGTGGTCCAAAAGTGCCAGCAGCCCCAGTATCTAAGAAAGTGAAACAAGATCTTGATATGCGAATGTGCCAGTGTGGGGTATTTGGGCCATACAAAAATCCAATCAAAAGGGCTTAGCGAGAAACCAACCACTGCTCGCCAAACCACTGACAAGAATGACCAGATATTCTTAGCGAGAGGGCAAGAAATAAATCGATGACGGGCCAATTCCACACTCGTGGTGCAAAAGAAACAATTGCCGTTGGAGATTCGACGCTTGGAAAGGCCTGAAGCAAGAGGAAAACCACCAATCATCACCCTCCAAAGAAAGACCTTGCATTTGAAAGGTGTCTTGTTCAACCACCTTCCACCATGACTGAGATTTACGCAATCCCCATACAGTACTAGCTTTAGTAACCTGCCATTGATGATCTTTAATCAGAAGATGATACACCTCATTAGCTGAGGCCTTTTCCAAATTCAACCGACCTGCAAGGTCCCAGTCCTGCCAGGGACGATACAAAGCAAGGGCAGGAAAGGGTTGTCTGCTCTGGAGCACCATCAAAAGCTGTCCCCATAAATCACGGTATCCACGAGGGATCCTGAAAAGCCTCCTGGCTGTGCGAAACAATATCAACACATTGCGACTGGCAAGGGTGGCATCTGCAACAACTAAAGTCAAGCCCAAGCATGCCATGCGGTTAAATTTTGGTCTGAGCTCATGTTTGCCTTCCCAAGAAAGTAATCGCGAGGTTGCCAACAATTCCAGTTGAAAAGAGTTAGTATGTAAGTGGTACTCCGCTGGATGCCACCGAGCCTTCTGGAGGACCAATTTCCAGGACCATACCAAATGAGCAAGCAGGGATGAGGAAGGACTAGAAAACCGAGAGTCTGCATTAAGAACATGCCACCAGGAGCTCCGAATTTGGGTATTACCATGCACAAGCCCGTGATCCTCAAGAAAATAACGGGCTATAATGACCCACGGGTGATGATCCAAGCACATGGCACGAAAAAGAGACCAACGAAGAGCCAGCATATAAGTTTCGGCATCCAAAATAGCCCCACCACCCATGCATTTGAGGGTACATGCATGCGACCAAGAAATCCATGAAATGTCTGCATGCAAGGAGTCCTTCTTCCATAACATGAAACGAATGTACTGAGTAAGAGCATTCAAAGTAGTAGTAGTCCAAGGCAGCAGTGGCAAGAAATATGTGAGCATTGGCAACATAATTGTCTGAGCCACTTTGAGGCGAACATGGAAGGGCCAAGCCTGCGACTTCCAATACAGAAACTTGGTTGCCAGTTTCTGTCAAATCCACTCTAGTAGTTGCTTTGGCCGAACATCAACACCCAAAGGATACCCAAGATGCTTGACGATGGAACCACAGGGAACAACCAGTCCCTGCCAGCCCAATGACTGTAAATCTGACTCCCTGTAACTGAGAATGGCTGATTTCAAAGCATTGATATGAAGACCAGACGCCTGACCAAAGAGCGTCCAAACATCTAATGCTTTGCGAAGAATATCCTTGTCCCCACGTAAAATCATAAAGTTGTCATCAGCCAAAGATTGACTAATGAAGTGCTGTCCAAAAGGAAGCGATAATCAAGCCAACTGAGTCGAAGCTGCCATAGAAGATAACATCGAAAGAACCAAATGAGTCGCAAGGGCAAAGAAGAGAGGACTCAAAGGGCAACCCTGTCTCATAGAGCCTGCAAGGACAAATGGCTCGGTAACACCGTCATTTAGTGTAACTCACGAAGAAGCCGCAGCACTAATGGTGTAGGTCAAGCGGGACATCTGAGTACCAAAGCCCATAGTAGACATAATATCTGCAATGAAAGACCAGTCTAAATAATCAAAAGCCTTTTCTAGGTCCAATTGAATCAATACCACTTCCTGATTAGAGTGCCTTGCATAGTCAATAGCCATTTGCACATTTAAGATATCATGCAAAATGTTTCGGCCCTTAATGAAACCATATTGAAGAGGATGCACAATGGCCGGAAGATGCTTGTGAAGCCGATTCGCCATCACTTTGGAAAAGATTTTATATATCGAACCCATCAAAGAAATTGGTCTCCAATGTTTTAACATTCACGGCAAAGGAACTTTTGGAAGCAATTTGATAAGACCTTCTTTCCATGAGGAAGGCATGAACCCCATTTCGCAAACCTGTTGAAACATAGTCGTCAATAGTTTCACCAGTTGAGTAGAAAAAACCTCAAAGAATTCATTGGTGAGACCATCCCTACCGGGACTTGTATCCTTGGGTAGGTGTAACAAAACATCCATAACCTCCGCCTCACAAATATCTGTCTCCAAAGTAGTTTGCATGTCATGTGGAACCTGATTGCGGACCAAATCATAGAAAACTGAACGTGCATGAGTAACTTGGTCAGAAGGTGAAGGAGAAGAACCAAGAAGGTCTAGAAAATAATTCCTACACATATTCACAATAGTCTGAGGATCAATGACCGTTTGACCTTCTGGATCCTGGAGTCTAGTCATATTTTCTCGAGCAGGAGATGCATGTAGAGCTCGAAAGAACATATGAGTCTGACAAGCACTATCTTACAAATTCTTAGTCAAATTTTGCAATTTGGCCTGCTGATAAGATTTCCACTGAAACTCTTTAATAAGATCAGCCAAAATGCATCGCCAATGGCAACAGAAATACATCATCTAGAGTATCCAACAGCAGACAACGAACCAAAGCCAATAATTCCTTCGCTGCTTGTCGACACCGCCAACAAAGAGAGGCATGATGGATCTCATACTGCCGAACAACCCACTACACATTAGAGAGCAATCGTTCAAACTAAGCATTGCCCTCAGAGGAGAAGTCCAATAAGAATCTATCAATCAATTGCTGCATATAGCCATGAAAGATTGAATGCTTCAAATAAGACGAGTTGAAACGCAAAAGAAGTCTATCCAAAAATTGCTTAAAAGGTGCAATGGGTTGTGCAAGCATCTCAAGCTGTAGAGGAAAATGGTCCAACAAGGCATATTGCTGCAACACTTTCATTTCCAGTATCTCAGGAAGAAAATCATCATTCTGCATGATGTACATGCGGTCCAACCATGACCATGTAGTTGCATACTGCGCAGAATGGAAAGTAAACCCTGCAGAAGAAGGGTGTAGCCAGGACCAAAGATCTTGCTTAAGTACAGCAAGAGCAAACGCATTCCACACATAACTTTCCGGGATGTCCATCACCGAATGCTCTGATGTGGACTGTGAAGAATCAACACACATATTAAAATCCCCCATTAAAAAACCCCGTCTGCCAAGTGACAAGGAGGTCTGCAAAGTATTCCAAAGATCTCGGTGGGATAAAGGATCATTCGGAGCATAGAGGCCAAGTAACCATAAGATCTCTCCTTCAAATAAAACTTCAATCACCACAAAACGGCCATGTACATCATTTTTAATAAGAACAGGCTGATATTTCTCATGTACAATGATAACCACACCAGAATAATGCATGGCATGTGTCCCTGCATAAAACAAGCGAAACCCATGGCAATCCACAACTTTTCATGCTTCACCGTGGCTCTTGTGCTCAACAGCACACAAGACATCCCACTAATTCTCATGCAATACAATCCACATGGCATGTTGCTTATGGCGAGAACAAATGCCTTGCATATTCCATGTGTATTCAAAAAAGAAAATCACATACGAGGGACAGCTTGCCTCCATTTAACCTTTTCTACTAGAATGTCAAGGACTCCCTCATCCAAAAAATCTGCTAACACAGCAAAAGAGTTCTGATGGCCGGCTTTAGAGGTAGACGGAATATCCACTGTCTTGGGGATGGAGCGGGAATAACGACGATCCCATGGGGTAATCACATTACCTCTAGTATCAAAAGTCAACTTAGCAGGTGGGCCCTTTGGACCGTCTGAATATACTTTCCTAGTAGACTGATTACGAGGTGCAGAAGAAACCATAGGATGAGCAGGATGCTCTGAAGACAACATCTCATTCCGGGGCATATAAGTGTGCATGGAATCTTGTGAAGCAGTAGGCACAGTATCCGCCATGCCAGCATCAAACCTTTTACCTTTTTTTGCACGTACATCTACCCAGTCATTGGCACGGGAATCCAAACCTAAAACATGTTGTTTACCTTTATCCAAAACTTTAGGTGGCTAGGTTGTATCCTGTGACGGAGCATCAAGTACCATATCTTCCATGGGCAGCACAAAATGCTCAGCATCTGAAGTCGGTTGCTTCTCTGGGCATTCGGCCATAAAATGCCTCAATTTTTCACACGAAAAGCAATACCCTGCAAAGTTACCCCATTTCAAACGAAAGTGCAAAGGATGCATGCCAAAGCAATTAAGACATAACCAAGCAGGCCTTTTCCTAGCAGTGTCTCATAACATACACAAACGGTTACGATTCATGGCCCTGAGGCTCGAGGGGACCAGAACAGTGCCCACCACGGCCATGGCATCCTTTCACAGTGGCCAATAGACAGCCGGACAATTTTCCACTTCAACCCACACCGGGCATTCACGTTGAAGCAGGCGCTGAAAATATGCCATTGGGCGCCATGGCACAACGTGGACCAAACGGCGATCAAAGAACAATGGCAATTTAAACAGGAGATCAGCACGATGCTTCTCAGATTTCAACAGCACCTCATAAAAGCCTCAGAGCCCAACAAAAATCTCTTCAACACACTCCCCTTATAGCAGACTGTGCAACCACTGGCGAATACGGGAAAGCACTAGGATCCTACGAGTGAAGAAGGGTATAACAGCACATTCATAAAACACTGAAAATGAGCGCAAGACATTTTTCGAGTCCACAGTGGCTTCCAGAACATCTTTAGTTCCAGAGTCAAAAAACGCTTCATGATTATGTTGAACATAATCGCCAAGCAGAGTGTTGGCAAACTCCAGCAAATGCTTCCAGTCAACATCCTGAGAATCCACAGAATCAGAGGCAATCTGAGCATAAGAACGTTCCTGATGATCCATTGTCTCTTCCGAAGTATACTTGGCTAGAAGTCATGATCAGGGCGCATCTCCTCTGTGCAAGGAACCATATCCTCTGGTTCCTCTGTATCAAAATCTGGACCAAGAGCTGCCACCGTTTGGTCTATAAAAGCCATATCCAAACCAGCCATGTTGTATCACTACTTGTGCCGGTGCCGAGCCAGGAGCTCACCGGAGGCAAAAACGGCGTCGGCCTCTCTCTCTCTCTCTCTCTCTCTCTCTCTCTCTCTCTCTCTCTCTCTCTCTCTCTCTCTCTCTCTCTCTCTCTCTCTCTCTCTCTCACATAACGGACACTGCACTGGACTGACGAAGGGGCTCAGGCAGCGCAGGAGCAAGAACAAACGCTCGCTGGGCAAGGAAGGCACGTCCACAGGCAGGAAACAAGACGCCTCTTTCCCTTGCTCGCTCACGCTCTCTCTCTCGCTGTGTGGCAACCTGCAGAAACAAGGCAAGATAGCGCAGGCGCAGTCTCTCTCTCTCTCTCTCTCTCTCTCTCTCTCTCTCTCTCTCTCTCTCTCTCTCTCTCTCTCTCTCTCTCTCTCTCTCTCTCTCTCTCTCTCTCTCTCTCTCTCTCTCTCTCTCTCTCTCTCTCTCTCTCTCTCTCTCTCTCTCTCTCTCTCTCTCTCTCTCTGTGTGTTACATTAGACCAACAGGTCCTCAAAGAAAGAGACGAAAGACTATTAGGACTATGACACAAAGAGAAAATCACACTACTGGTGTAGAGCGAACAATGGGCAGCATTGTCAGGAAGAACCAAGTCAGCTGATATCATAGAAAAAATCTGCCATAGCACTAAACCTCGAATACGGGCCACATGACCATGGATGCCCGAGACCAAATCAAAAAGAAAGACATTCCGAGCTCGCCAAATATGCCATCAGGCAGTCCATCTAAGGAACTGGAACAGGCATGAATAATCAGAATGCAAAGAAGGCACGGAGGGCAGCTTTCCCATCATCCATGACCGGGCTGTTATCCGGAGCTGAGTCGCCGAGAGTCAAACGCTAGAAATAAAACACCAAATCTATCGCGCTACTGGACAAGAGGCAAAAAGATGAAGCTATGTTTCATCACATGTAGTGCAAAATACACAACGACCAGCAGAGATCTTTTGCGCACGCAACACCTCTCCAGTTGGAATACCACCAATCACGAGTCTCCACAAGAAGACTTTTCCCTGATAGGGAACCTTAGACTTCCAAAGCTGAAGGAATCTTTCCTGCCACTTCTTTTTGCCGTCCCTAATATGCCATAATTTATTCACCTTTTTCCCTGATAGGGAACCTTAGACTTCCAAAGTTGAAGGAATCTTTCCTGCCACTTCTTTTTGCCGTCCCTAATATGCCATAATTTATTCACCTTTGTAGTGACCCATCTCTTGGCCTCCACCATCTGATAGGAATCTGGTTAGCAGACCTCTTCTCAAAATCATCTGGAATCACAAACTTCCAATCACGCCATGGATACAATGGCTATAGCACTGGTAAAGGAGAGAACCTCTAAAGTGTGACCTGTATGGATGACCAAATATCACAATATCCACGGGGTACCTGAAAGTGTTGACGAATACGCCGAAAATAGTAAAGACGGGACTGCCCAGGAATAACACCATCAAAAACTGTCTACAACCCCAAATGAGCCATCCGATTAAACTTGAGTCTATGCAAATCTTTGTCCGGCCAATCCAACAACCTGGAGGAGGCTAAGATCTCTCCTTGCAGTGATTTCGCCTCCTTGCGAATCTCAGGAGAGCGCCAAACTAAGAAACGTAAGATCTCCTGCCACAATGCAATCAAATGAGAAAGGAGAAAAGACTGGGTGGTCTTAATTTGTCTAGAGGAGTTGAGCACATGCCACCAAGAGGCACAAATAACCGTATTACCATGAGAGATACCAGTCTTTTCAATGAAAAATTTTGCAATGTCCGACCAAGGATGACTCTGTACACATAACGCCTGCAAAAGGGCCAACCTCAAGGCTTTCATAGGCAAATTAACATCCAACAGTGCTGCTCCCCCCATTCGTTTAGGTGTAGTCACATGCTGCCACGAAATCCAAACCTAACCCAACCGATTCCCCTTCTTTTTCCACAACATAAACCTAATAGGCTGAACAAGTTCCAAAAGGGACTTCTTAGTCCAGGGGAGGAGTGGCAAAAAGAACGATATCATATTGATTATAATACTTTGCGCAACTTTCAGTCTAACATGTAAAGGCCAGCCTTGAGATTTCCAATACATGAACCTGTCATGAATCCGAGAGGCCATCCAATCCAGTAAGGCCCAAGCTGCTACCTCCACCCCAACAGGATATCCCAAGTGTCTGGTTATATTTCCCTTTGGGATCACAATTCCATGCCAGCCCAAGGCCTGCAGATCAGTCTCCGTACAGGAGAGAAGTGTAGATTTCTGCATATTAATATGAAGACCAGATGCCAAAGCATCTCTCTCTCTCTCTCTCTCTCTCTCTCTCTCTCTCTCTCTCTCTCTCTCTCTCTCTCTCTCTCTATATATATATATATATATATATATATATATATATATATATATATATATATATATATATATGTATATATATATGTACATGTCTACACACACACACACACACACACTCTGTGTGTGTGTGTGTGTGTGTGTGTGTGTGTGTGTGTGTGTACAATTGGCCTTGTAGATACAGAGATTAAAGTAGTGCAAATAGTAGAGAACAGATAGGCAGAAAATAACAACAAAAAATTAATAGATACAAGCAAGTGCACAATGATAATTTTAGGACATTTATGTGTGTAACTGAGCCACCTGAGTGCTCTCAACATGAAAGAAACCTCAGATTTGGGTGCTAATTTGCATGCCCACGCATAGCAAGACCAATTATTCTACGATGAAAATCTGAAGAGCTTATCTCACCACACAACCACATCCTTTCTAGATTAGGACGTAGAGTGCATAAATCATGTATTCACATAAAAGGTAATGGCATCACAGCTCCTATATAGGGTTACTGCTGACAATTCTATTCCCTCCACTACCTCATGTATTGCTTTCAATGAAGTGTCATTGTGAAAAAAGTTCGTTTTATTGGTCCTAGCTATATGAATCAGTGTCTGCACATCTCGTTGGGGGAAGAGAACAGCATGAAAATGTTCATTACAAAGCCTATACTTTGCACACTAAGAGATGAAAGAGATACGTACTTATCACTGCGCAGTTTGCATTTTTTCTGGTTGGCATTCATTTCTCTATTGGAACAAGCACCAGCGTAGCCTTCTTTGCTAAATAAACCCACTGCAGTCTGTTGGCTTTCAGGTGGAAACAACTCTGTGGCCCCCTGAACTTGATCGAAGCCTAGTGCATGAGAAACATTGTCCAGAAAACATTGTTTCTCAACCAAGATGGTGTTAATGGATGGGCTTTCTATTGTTTTCATGTTACATATTTTCTCAGCACAAATGGCACCTGCAGGTGTAGGAATAAACTCCACAGACTCAAATGAAGACTTCTCAAGTAATTGTGCATCCTCTGTAACTCGACTCTGAGACACCAGCTTCTGAGCAAAACTTTCTATCAACAAATGCTTCTGAACAAGAGTAGTCCCAGGAAATGACACCAAGTTTAGTTTACTGAGTTCCTTAACCTCTGACGAGCTCATCACTTGAAAGTGAAATGCACCTGTCCATGTGTCTAGTAACTCAGGGACTGCTGGCAATATCAATTTCTCCACTCCTAAGGTTGCCAGCATCTGTTGAAAATTATGAAAACCTTAGAAACCATCACAATTATGTACGTTGGGTTGATGTATGCATTCACATGATCAGTTGACAGTCCCCTAACAAAATGAGGTACCATGTCAATGAAATTTTTCTGAAACACCAAAAACCAAGAGCAAGAGAGTTCTTTGTTCTAACTGGAATAATTAACAACAGACCTTCTCAAGTGCATGCATCAAACGTCGGCACATGCCTTGCCGGCGATATTGGTATCGCGTACCAATAAGAGGCATCTCTGCAAGCTTTGCCCCATGAACTCTGCAGAGAAACATCAACCAGATGACTATAGTCCAAACAGGAAGCTCCAGCCGATAGAGGGCAGAGAAGTTGAGATAAGTATCAAAAACTTATGAAGGAAAAACAGACTTCTATGCTGCAGACCTAATGGTAGCCACTGATATAATCTCATCTCCCACTTCCAGAATCAAGGTATAGAATCCACCAAAATCGAGCCTGGTAAAAATAGACCTGAAACAAAGATAAATCAGGATTAAATCCTACTTTGAAAATCTGACATGGCAGCCATGACAAATGAGCATAATAGTACAACATGTTTGAAAAAAACAGATCAAGACAATGTGTTACCACACATAGTAAACTTCTTTCTCGTAATGGAACTTCTTAATCAATGTACTACAATGTAAGTCTAATGAAAGCGACAGAGAAATCAAATGCATGTAACTGCGAAAAACATCCACCATTAAAGACAATTACCAAGCTCCAGACCCATGAGCTTTGACATGATTATGGGAGGTCGCACATTGATTCCATCATAGTACAAAAAAAAGTAAGCCCAAAACAAGGTAACTGATTTCTTGCCATTGTTTTAGCCATATCAGTCCTTAACAAGGACTCATCCACTTTTGGATTGAACCCTTTACAGTTATGAACTTTGGCATTTCGCCATCCTTTAAACATTCTTCAGCCTTCAAGATTTGTCTCATTATTCCAACTCTGCATATCAGAATGGCATTCACTTGTGGAAATCTGGGATGTACAAAGTACCATCAACTGAAATATTAGTCGCATTGGGAAAAATTCCCTCCCTAACAAGAGAGAAAAAGTGCCCACCTGTTATAGCACATTGTCATGGGAGATGTGCATCTTTGGCTCTTGGTCAAGTCAAGGACATTGCATAAGTTTGATCTGGACATGGGCAGGTTCATCACTAATCAAGGTTCTGTGAATCAATAATAAATTAATAATGTGTAAGTTAGTGTGCGCATGTAATTCATTCATGTTACATGAACCTTAATGCAAAACTCTCATTTAATTTGTTAAATTTGGGCATGGGCATATTGAGCTACATGATTTTCCTTCTACATTATTATAATTTTCTAGCATTTTTCTAGCCTATTACACAGCCCAAAAAATACATTTCTGCTTTTTATAGCCACATTCATCATTAATCCCCACATTCAGTGCCATCATCTTGATCATCTTTATCCTCATCATCAGCGTTCTTCCCCAGCTCCAGAAGTTTCCTCCCAACTGTCAAAGGTGATGCCCCTGCTGCCAAAGCTGCCACTAACAATATTGGTGATTCTTCCTTGCTGCCGCCCTGCCTTCTAGAGGTCTTCTACCTGCTGAATTTGAGTCCACAGTTTTGTGCATGGCTTTCCACAGCTGTCCCTAGTGATTCTACACTCTCTGAAGTTTCAGTCTACAGCCTTCTCCATGACTTTCTGCAGCGGTTGCCAGTGATTCTACAGCCTCTAGAGTCTTCCTTTTTGGCTGCAGGCTGCTGTCCAGCATTGTCTGCATCTCTGCAACAGTCCCCTGCACCTTCCAAGTTGCTGTATTTTTGCTGCCAGCTGCAAAGTGTTCACTCTATTTCATTGCATTCATACACTTCCAATGTTTTCTTTGCAAACCCTAGTATATCTTCACATGGTATCAGAGCTGAAGCTCTTCTAAAGAGTATCCTTCATGCTATTGTGAACAGCTTGGTTTACACAAGTGACATGCAACTAACTCATAATGTCACATACACCTCTTTATTTAAAGAATGAAGACGAGGATAGAAAGCATTTGTCTATAGTTTTTCAGGAACTTCTCAAGCATCAGTTGGTTGTTAATGGTAAGAAGAGTGAATTCTTGGAGGAGATTCACTATGTATTCCACATAAGTCTCTCAGGATGGTGTTAGGATAGATCCAGATAAAGTGGAGGCCATTCATAACTGGACAGCTTTGTGTCATCTGCATGATGTTTGTAGTTCCCTTGGTTATCTTCTTATTACATGAGGGTCATCCGCCATTTTGCTGAATTTCAGTTTTAAGAATTAAGTTATTGCAACTTAAGATCTATTGACCTTTGGTTTACCCAAGCCAAGTTCCACACATCCACACCACGATGACTATAAGACAAGTATACGGGTTCAACAATCTGCCTTGTGGTAAACGATGTGAACACAGGCAAAGGTCAACTAGTCAATCTCCAAAAGTGAATACACTCAAAGCTTGCACAAAGCTTCAAACATTTCTCAAGGGAGTTTGTAGTTTAACATATTTACCATATTATCCTCTATAGACACATAGATCGAGCCAAGCTCACTGGCACAAAGTCATACATTGAGTGTACAGCTTGCTTGTACAATTTTATCATTAGGGTTTGGCAAAGAGAAGAACAAGAGAAAATGTGGATTGAGCTATCCATTCATATTCCAACTGTGGGGAATAAAGGCCTCGTGCCTTTTAAATGTGCTCAGGTGTGAACACACCCTTAGCTAAAAACGTGTACACACTCATCATTGTACCTAAAAACGTGTTTACTCTCTACTCTGCTCTCACTCTCTCTGGCTCTCACTGCGCGTAGGACAGTGTCACGATCTTCGTGCCTAATCGGCCCCTACAAACTGGTATCAGAGCATAAGGTGCTGCAGACGATCATCACGCTGAGGCAGAAGACCAGCATGGTGACGAGACAGCTCAAAGGCGAGCAGGAGAGTCACAGGCGACACAGCCAGGCTCCAGCAAGGAGAGGGTGGCAGACTGGCGACCAGCTGACGGGCGTCTCCAGCAAACATGAGATGCAGGCGTGGACCACGCGTGCGACTGCAGCGCTGACGAATACCAGGCGACGAAGCGACGACCAGGCCACAGCAGCCAGCCGACAAACAGGTCCCACGGACAGCGCATGCAGCAGTTGGCGGGCAGCATTCGTCGAGACAAGTCGCACGTGGCAGGACAGTCGAACGGGGTCAATGGACCCCATCACACTTTTTTTTTAATTGTTTTTTTTAGAAAAACAAAAAATTCTACTTCCACCCCTTTCTTGACGGGGTTTCGCATGCCAGGCACAAAAGGCCAGATTTGTGCAATTTTGGCCCAGAAATTTGGGGCTTCTTCAGACTGAGTACTGTTCATGCAAAATTGAGGCATTTGCATCGGAATTGCAGACATTGTGCGCATTTGAATTGGGGATTTCACCAAAATTGTTGAAATTTTGCTCATCTAAGTGAAATTTCTCAACATTGGACCCATAAAATTCAGGGTTTTTCCCAGATTTGGGGATTGTGATGCCGAACAAGCAAATTTGTCTCAGAATTTGAAGGAATTTGTGAAATCTTACCTCCAACATTTGGGTCTTTTAATGTACATGCACAAACTGGGCTGAAATTTACCCAATTTCTCGACATTAAGGCACATTGGACCCTGTGCAATTTGGGGCTTTTGCAGTTTGGGCAAAATTTGTGCAACATTTGGTCATTTCATGTATATGCACGTTAAATTCCGCGCAATTTGGACATCAACACTTGGTAAAATTTGGGAGTTTTGCTGAAATTGCTCTATTTTGGCAAAACTGGCCTATCCTATGCATGACAGAGGAAATGCAGATGTGTGTTTGATGCTTTGAGCACAAAAATTTGGGGCTTTTGACCATTCGTGTCAAATTTTATGCCCGTGGGTACATGTATAACAGAAATTGCAGCTGAAATTTTGGGACTCCTCATGTAATGTGATGCACATGCCCTTGGACCAGCTGTAATCAGTTGGATAATGCTATAGCACATGGTCTGGTGCTTCTGAAAATTTAATTACAGATCTGAAATATGTGCTTCCGCATGGTCATTTATTGCTCATTGGTACTTGATTATACCTTGGTCACTTGGGTGACAGTTTGGGCCTGCATTTGCTGGTTTTTTTGTCACCTTTGGGCTGAAAATCATGGCTGGCAGCAATGGCAGCAATAATCTGATACACATAAAGAAGCTTGAAGGCGCACACAATTTTGCAGTTTGGCAAAAGCAGTGCTACAATATCCTGTTACAAAAGAAGCAGGCAAAGCCGATCAAAATCAAAGGGGCAAAGCCCGCGGACATGGATCAGGACGATTGGGATGAGTTAAATGAGCTTGCACACTCAACCATAAAGCTATCAATTTCTGATGCCTTGCTCTTCAACATTGAAGGTTTGGATTCTGCATATGGTATATGGACCAGACTGGAAGACCAATATGCGCAAAAGAGTGCTGCAAGCAAAGTGTATTGGCTGAAAAAGCTTATGGATTTGTGTATGAAAGAGGGTACAGCAATGTCTACTCACTTGAGTGAGTTTAACTCCATTTTCAGCCAGTTGGTTGCCTTGAAGTTCATGATTGATGAGGACTTTAAGGCTACTTTCTTTCTTTGCACTCTAACTGAGAGTTGGAATACATTCAGGACTACTATGAGCAATTCTAATGTAATCCTTTTGTATGCTGATATAGAAAGTACTCTACTTATGGAAGAGATGAATCAGCAGAACAATGCATCCAGTAAGCCTTCCAGTGCTTTGCATACTAGGGGCAAATCGCAGCAAAAGGGCAAATATGATGGCAAGGGACGCAGTAAATCACATGGCAAAGATGTTGAATGCCATCATTGTGGCAAGAAGGGTCACTTCAAACGTGACTGCTACAAATGGAAGAAAGAGAAAGGAAAAGGCAAGAAGACAGATGATAGTAAGGAAGAGAAGAAGGACAGTCAGCCTAAGAAGAGCAGTGTAAAAATTGAAGTGGTGAATGTAGTCACTCATGACAGTGATAGTGGGAGTGATGTACTCTTCGTCTCTTCACACTTTGGTGCACATGCTTTACTTGCACATACAAATGATGGCATGCATACATGGATTCTTGATTCAAGTGCTTCCTTTCATGTCACCCCTCATCATGAGTGGTTTTCCACCTATACAGGGGGTCGACATGGTGTTGTCCATCTTGGGAACAACTATGCATGTGAGATTGCAAGTATTGGCAGTGTACAGTTACAGTTTCAACATTGCTCCATCTTTACACTTCAGCATGTTCGGCATATACCTCAGCTCAAGAAGAGCTTGATTAGCACAAGGCAGCTAGATGATGATGGTTTTCATACCACCCTCGGTGATGGAAAATGAAAGATCTGTAAGGGATCTAGGGTTATTGCTAGAGGTTGCAAGAGTGATACTTAGTATCCACTTCATGTATCTAGTATGCGTGACCATGTTATTGCCGTGATCAAGCAGCCAAGCGTTTCTTTGTGGCATGGCCGATTGGGGCACATTAGTCAAATAGGAATAAAAGTGCTTTCTTGTTTGGATTACTTGCCTTGTCTTCGTTATGCTGATTTTGAGCATTGTGATCATTGTATTTATGGCAAACATGCACAGACGTCTCACAAAAAGTCCCTTTCTTTGAAATCTTCTCATCTAGAGTTAGTACATTCGGATGTATGTCAAATGCCAAGATATATCTTTAGGGGGAAAGAAATACTTTATCGCCTTTGTCGATGATGCTACACTGAAGGTATGAGTTTATCCCATTCGTAGCAAGGATGAAGTGCTTGATAAGTTTAAAAAATTCTTGGCATTGGCTGAAAATCAGACAGATAAGACACTTAAGTATCTTCACTCTGACAATGGTGGGAAAAATGTGTCCAAGGCCTTTCAGGCATTTTGTGACAGCAAAGGGATAAAGAGGGAGCTCATTACACCTCATAATCTGCCCCAAGAAGGACTTGCAGAGCGTATGAATCATACAATACAAGATAAGGTCCGTACGATACTCTCTCCTCTTGCATTACCCATGGTTTTTGGGCAGAGGCTGTTATGAAAGTCGTTCACTTAATTAATCAGTCACCAAACATGTCTTTTGGGGGGGGGGGAAGTTCCCCAAGAAGCGTGGTCGGGCAAGCCACCTTCACATGCTCATCTGAAAGTGTTTGGCTGCAAGGCTTTTATGCACATTCGTAAAGAAATACGCAACAAACTTGAGCCAATGTCCTGTAAATGCATTTTCCTAGGATATGGTCACGAGGGTGAAATGGAGTATAGATTGTGGGATCTCGAGAAAAGGAAAGTAGTACGCAGCAATGACGTTATCTTCCAGGAAGATCGCATGCACAAACAGCCCGAAAAGATTAAGGAGGTCCCTAGGGTTGTATTCCGGGAAGAAATACATTTTGGACAGCAAAATGTGCCCACTGTACAGCAGCAAATACCTGCTGTAAATGGACCTGTAAATGCAGGAAATGATGCTGAAAATGATGAGCCAGCTATTGCCCATGAAAATGAGCCATTACATGTGCAGGAACAGCCAGGACAGCAAGCTGTTAATGCTGATTTACAGACTGAAATGTAAGGACAGCATGCTGAAAATGGAAATTTGTAGGAACAGCCAGCAAACAATGACCTTTGGGATAGGAGATCGTCTAGGGCTACTAGACAACCTGATAGGTTTGTTCTTGGTGCAATTAATGTGGCTGATTATGTCATGTTGACAGACTCTGGTGAACCGTCTTGCTTCAAGGAAGCAACGGATAGACAGGACAGCAAGAAATGGTATAAAGCCATGCTGTCAAAGATGGAATCTCTTGAAAAAAATGGCACTTGGGACTTGGTGAAATTGCCTAAAAGGTAGAAAACTCTTCCATGCAAATGGATTTACAAGATGAAGGTCACTTCTAGTTCCTCACCAAAGTACAAAGCAAGATTGGTTACAAAGGATACAAGCAAGAGCATGGAATTGACTTTGATGAGATTTTCTCTCCTGTAGTCAAGATGACTACATTGAGAACCATTTTGGGCTTGGTTGCAATTGAGGATATGGAGCTCGTACAAATGGATGTAAAGACTGCGTTTTTACATGTTGATCTACATGAAGACATATATATGCAGAAGCCTGAAGGGTTTGTTAAACAAGGGAATGAAAAAATTGTATGTAAACTCAAAAGGAGTTTGTATGGGCTGAAACAAGCACCAAGAGAATGGTATCATAAGTTTGATACATTCATGCAGTCCCAAGGCTTTCATAGAAGTCAAGTGGATCATTGCTTGTACACCAAGAAGGCAGCAAATGGCAGCCTGATTATCTTGGTTTTGTATGTTGATGACATGCTGATTACTGGCAAGGATAGTCATGCCTTGGATTCATTGAAGCAAAGTCTTCATGGCAGCTTTAACATGAAGAATCTTGGTGATGCAAATCACATTCTTGGCATGCGAATACTCAGAGATAGATCGAAAGGCTTACTCTATCTATCTCAGCAGGAGTATATCTCCAAAGTTTTGCAGCATTTCAATATGGAGGGGGGGAAACAATTGGGGTTCCATTGCCTCCATATGTGAAACTTAGTGCAAAGAACAGCCCTACATCTGATGATGAGAAGGCTGAAATGGCCAAGATACCATATGCTTCAGCTATTGGCAATTTGATGTATACTATGGTTGCTACACATCCTAACATTGCCTTTGCAGTGGGAGTGGTTAGCAGATACATGACAACCCCTGGCAAGAAGCATTGGGATGGAGTGAAACGTATTATAAGATACCTCAAAGGCACAAAGGAGTTGTGCATCTACTTTGAAAAGTAGAAGGCATCTGTTGTTGGCTTTACGGATGCAGACTATGATGGTCATGAGGACTACAGAAAGTCCACTTCTAGGTATGTGTTTACTTTCACAAGAGAAGCAATCTCTTGGATCTCCACACTACAAAAGTGTGTTGCATTGTCTACTACAGAGGCAAAGTATGTGGCTGCCACTGAGGCATGCAAGGAGGCTTTATGGCTTTCACGTCTGGTTGGAGAGCCTGGCCATCACAGAGTTACCTGTTCTCCATTGCGATAGTCAGAGTGCTATCATGCTAGCACAGAATCCTGTCTTTCATGCAAAGACAAAGAACATACAAGTGAAGTATCACTTCATTAGGGATGTACTTGACATTAAAAGCATTGAGCTTGTCAAAGTACATACAAATGATAACCCTACAGACCTTCTCACGAAGGGTCTTACGGCAAAGCGGTTTGCTCATTGCAGACAGATGATGGGAGTTGGATAGATATATGTATTTCAGCTTTGTACATACCTAGACTTAGCTGATTCTTTTCTCCTCTTAAGGCACATTGCCTTTAGATGGAAGGTTGTTGGAAATAAAGGCCTCGTGCCTTTTAAATGTGCTCAGGTGTGAACACACCCTTAGCACTTGTACTTACACTTATATATCTATCTAAAAACTTAAAGGTACACACTCGTCATTGTACCTAAAAACGTGTTCACTCTCTACTCTGCTCTCACTGCACGTAGGACAGCAGGCTGTCTCAATCTTCGTCCCTAATCAGCCCCTACACCAACATCCGCATAATTTATCTATGATTAATTTAATAATCCTTAAGCAAGTTTAATGCATATCTGCTACACCATCAACTTGGATTAAGCCCATGTTCACATGCATTAAATGGCGTAAGCCCATAATTTAATTGGCCTTGGTTTGCATTCACATATTGTCTCATGTGTATGTGACAATTATACCCTCTTACACCCCATTTTACCAGAGTCCCACTATCTCAATGAGTTCAACTCGAAGGAGTTTTAAGGACTTTTGTAAGAGCAAAGGATTTAAGCACCAACTAACAATGCCTCAAACATCTCAATAGAACGGTGTTGATGAATGTCGGAATGAAATCGCCATGGAAATAGCAAGGTACATGCTGAAGGACAAGCAATAACGAGTTTTGGATGCTGAATAGCCTAACCAGTTTTGGATCGAGGCTATCAACACTATAGCTTATAGTTTAAACAAAGCTACACAAAGGCTTTGAAGGTTAAAACATTGCATGAGGCCAGCATTGGAAAGAAACTATATGTTTCCCAATTCTGTGAGGGAGGACAAGATCGAAGCTCAGCACAGAAAACCAGTAGACAGTACAAAGTAAAGCACGACACCCAATGCAATAGACTGAAAGTACAAGGTACAACCCTTAAACCTTAGGGTTCTAGGGGAATGTTCACACCCGAACACGGTAAGTGCCCGTAAGTGTGTGTCATAAGCACATACGAAATAGTACCATAACTCTGGGGGAAAAACCTCCCCTACCGAGAGTAAAAAGTACCTCAGTGTCCTACTGATCACTGACACTCCTATGTGAGCATAGGCGTAGGTGAGGCGTGATTGAAATACCCAACAAACCCCCCTAGAGTGAAGAGTGATCAAGAGTACAAGAATCATCCGCCACCAAAGGAGATCAAATTTAAAACATGGCGAAATGCTTCAAATTTCTCACAAGGAAGAGCTTTGGTGAAGATGTCTACCACATTACTGGTGGTAGGATAATAGACAAGGCTGATATCACCTGCATGAAACCTCTCTCTAACAAAGTGATAATGTATCTCAATGTGTTTTGTGCATGCATGAAACACTGGGTTCCATGCCACTGCAATGGCACTCTAAATGTCAGTGAACAAAGGAGTAGGCTCCGTAACAGATGCATCCAGGTCAACAAGCAAGCGTCTAATCCATACGCATTCAACTGTGGTAGTGAAAGCTGCCTTGTATTCAGCTTCACATGACAATATGGCAACAGTGGACTATTTCTTGCTAAGCCAAGATATGCAAGACGAGCCAAGAAAGGAACAATTGCCACTAGTGGAGTGACGTGAATCATAATCACTAGCCCAATCACAATCACTGTAAGCAACCCAAGAGATCTAGTACCCTGCAAGTAACGAAAGACACACTTAACAGCTTGCCAATGTCACATGCGTGGCTGATACATATGTCTGCTCAGGGCTGAAACAGCAAACTGTATGTCTGGCCTAGTGTTGCATAAGTAAATAAGACATCCAACTACTGGAGCATATGTGTGTATATCAAACAAATCACTGTCATCATGTAATGAGAGTTTAAGTCTAGGTTCCCTTGGTATACAAACTGGCTTGCAATCTTGTAAGCCAAACTTTTCAAGAAGTTTACCAATGTATCTTGACTGTGATAACCCAATACCTCTAGTATCATGTATAAACTGAATGCCCAAGTAATAATGCAAAGACCCCAAGTCTAACATGTCAAGAGTTTGCCGCAAATTTTGTTTAAATTCTGAAATCTGATCAGCACGTGTCCCTGTAAGCAAGAGATCATCAACATAAAGACAAATGATCGGCATGGATCCCCCCTCTTTATATACGTAAAGGGTAGACTCAGATGAGTTGTTTATGAACCCTTGGCTAAGCAAGAAAGCATCTATCTTTGTATACCAAGCTCTAGGAGCTTGTTTCAAACCATACAAAGCTTTTTTCAGCTTGCAGACCAAGTGTTCCAAGCCCTCAACATTGGCCAAGATCTGAAAAGGTGGACAAATTTAAGGCCAAAGGGGGGGTGCCCTTTGGGGCTTTAATCCCCCCCTCCAATTTTTCCAAAAAAATGGCATGAAGAAGATGGCGGCCTGCAGAAAACAGTGCAGATTTTTTGGCCATCCCCCCCCCCCAAAAAAAATTGAATTATGGGGCTGCAAAGAAGTCATACAACAGAGATTACCTGGCAACTTCTCCCTCTTGGCTGATCATATCGCCGGTCTTTGCGCAAGATATGCCTGTCTGGATGAAGAGATCAGAATCTAGTCTTTCTCTCTCCTCCCTCTCTCTCCCCTCTATGGGATGTTCATGTGCACCATCTTGAAGGAGGAACCGAGGGGGAGAATGGAGAAAATGGTGATGGAGATTGATGGAGATGTTGAATATTGATGGGCAGCATTGGATATGTAAGGCACCCAAAGGTACGAAAGTGTCCAATAGAAGGTTTTCAGTTGTTCCAAGCCTCAAAAGGTGTAATTTTCTTCAAAGCTTTGATGGGGCATCTGTTCAAAACATGGCAAGCACACATGACGGCTTCCATCCAGAAACTATGAGGCAAGCTCTTTGCCTTCAGCATACATCTAGCCATATCCATGAGTGACCAATTATTTCTCTTTACAACCCCATTCTGCTGTGGAGTATAAGCAGTAGTGTACTGATGGACAATACCCTTCTGCTTCAAAAAGGAATTCAGCATAGAGGACATGTATTCCCCCCCTCGGTCCAAATGGAGTCTTAATTTTACAACTAGACTGGTTTTCAACGAGTGCAATAAAAGCCAAGAATGCATCATACACTTCTGACTTTCTGACCAAAGAGTAGACCCAGCAAAATCGAGTAAAGTCATCAATAAAAGTCATAAAATAGTAACATCCTCCCAATGACTTTGTCTATATAGGCCCACATACATCGGAATGCACTAACTACAACCTGGTTGTTGCTCGAAAAGCAACATCACGGGGAAACAAAAACTGATGCATTTTCCCCAAAATACATCCTTCGCACAAGTGCTCAGGAGGTCTCTCCAATAGAGGTAATCCATCTAGCATTTGCGTACGCTATAAGAGCATCAAGCTGCCAAAGTTCACATGCCCCATCCTAGCATGCCATAACTCTGCCTGTATCATAGCACGAGTAAGAGTGGATGTCAAATATGCAGACTGATCAATTGAAAGAGAATCTAGCTCGTATAACCCATGACACAAAGTGCCTGTCAAGACCAAAGTCATGTGTTCTTTGTGTCTCACCATGCATCGGTCATCATCAAATGTGACTTGCAATCCACAACGTGTCAACGAAGAGATAGAGAGCAAATTCTTCTTCATGCCTAGCACAAATAAAGCATCCTGTAGGTGGAGAATAGAGCCATCAATGGTTGTGAGCACAATCTCCCCAATATCTCTGACAGGGAATGATGCATTATTGGCACACTGTACAGACTTACCAACTGGAGCTGTATGAACAGATGCAAATAAATCTCTGCGAGATGTAATATGCCTAGAACACCACTGTCAAAAAACCAAGTGTCTGCATCCTCAGTAGAGCTAAATGCTCGATCTGCCCAAGAGATGTCATAACTGCATGTGAAAACAATAGTCCCTGTCTACAACAAAGGACACGGACTCTCAGTAGCAATGGAAGGAGCATCAAAAACAGACATTCCTGACTCCTTTTTCTTCTCTTTGGCAATGCACTTTCTACACTCAATGACGTAGTGGCATGGCTTCTTACAGTAATGGCATTTACCCTTTTTGTCTTACATGCCCCCTTGTTTTTTGTTTGCCTGTGATGTGCCAGAAGTCCCAGAACTTTGCGGAGCATTCTTCACTTGGCTGCCTTTGTCCTTCTGTCTAGCCATAAAAGCGTGCTCAGAGGCTATAGCATCCACACCACCATTCCTCTGTGCTTGCTCCTCCTCTAGAAGCAAACTAACTAACTGAAGAAAAGTGATTGGCTGCGCAGCAATCCTCATGGTGAGGTTTAAGGCCATATGAAAAGCCAAGTATGAATGAGGTAATGAGTTCAAAGTAGTAGATATCATCTTTGCATCCGAATAGTACTCATCAACATTCATGAGTTGCTCTCATAAATCCTGAATTTTGTTCAAGTGATCCTGAATAGAATCACCTTCATCCATTTTCAATGTCTCTAGCGCTTTCTTTAAGAAAGAGATGCGAGTCTCATTCTTGCCTGCAAACATCTACTCCAAAGTTAGCCAAGCTTCTTGTGAAGAAGTTGTTGAATAAATATGGGGGATGATTGATCGCTGAACTGCCAATGCAATCAGTGATAAAGCCTATGCATCCCGTGTATCCCATGCTTTTTGAGCTGCTGTTCTTTGGGGAAGTGGCTGAAGTGGAGCAGGCTGAGGTGCCCGTGGTGCACGTCCTCCCGGAGGAGGAGTAGCTAGAGCCACAACTCCAAGTCGAGCTTCTTCTCCACTGACATAATCCCAAAGATTTTTTGCCACAAGTACATTCTTCATCATGAAGGACCAAAGTGAATAGTTATTTCCATCCAATCTGTCCTCCTTGGATACATAGGTGAAAACATCTCCTCCCTGATTTGCCATGATTTTCAATTACCAAAAAATGCAAAAGAGCAATGTCGAAGTAGGACTACACTGGAAATCTCAAAATTTCGAGAAATTGCAGGAAACAACTTTCTGCAATTAGTGTACAGAGATACACTCTGTCAAAACTGTCTATTATGCACGCAGTCCAATGTGCAATCAATGTTCAGCAACACTGTACCAGCAAAATCTCCAAAATTGCTTGCCTCGGATTTGTCAAAACAATCTGTCAGTGACTGTAACTGCAGTGCGTATGCCAATGTTCCCAGAAAACATAAAAGCCTCAAAATTTTTATAAATGTGTCCAGAAATTGCATTTAATGTCCCATAGACACATTTGCTGACTTCTGTGTCTGTGGCATGGAAACCCCTACTTCCAAGAATTGCAAGAAATTAAAAAAAAATTAAAAAAAATTTATGGGTTTCGAGTTGACTGGCGGTGTTTTAGTCGGGCGCTTCAAGAGCTGGCGACGATTGACGACTGGTGGGCTAGCGCTTGACTGCGACGACTGACGTGCGAGAGGTTCCCAGGTTGATCGCTGCAGTCTGATGGGCGGCCTTTCTCAGGCGCAGGCAAGAGAGCGCAGACAAGGGCTGCACTGGAAGGGTTGGGGCTTCGGAGCAACCTGGCGAGAGCAGCACAGGGGGCGGACAGGACGACAGAGCCTAGGCAGAAGGGCGCCAGACAGGGGCTGCGCAACCTAGGCTGGTTCGTTGCAAGTGGAGCTAGTGCTGGTGGACTTGCTAAACGAAATGTTGAAGGACAAGGCGCTGGTCGCAACAAGACTGGTGGCGGAGCACTGTCAAGGCGAGGAGCTCGTTGGACTGAGCAAAAAGCTCTCGGAGGCTGAGCGGAGCTGGTCAAAACCTGAGTTGAACAGAGTCAATGCTTTGATACCAAATGTGAGGAAGGACAGGATCGAAACTCTACACAGAAAACCGATAGACAGTAGAGAGTGAAGCACGACACCCAATGCAATAGACTGAAAGAGTGTAAAACTGAAAGTACAAGGTATAACCCTTAAACCTTAGGGCTATACGGGGGTGTTCACACCCAAACATGGTAAGTGCTCGTAAGTGTGTGTCATAAGCACATACGAAATAATACCATAAGTTCGGGGGAAAAAACCTCTCCTACCGAGAGTAAAAAGTGCCCCAGTGTCCTACTGATCATCGACACTCCAATATGAGTGTGTTAGATATGATCAATGCTCCACCCTCATTAGATGCTACCAATGATCCATGGTGCTCAAAGTTGTAAGGCCCCCATTATGAGGAGAAGCCAAATGTGAGCCCGGACATTGGTTGAGTCCTGACTTGTATATCAGATGAGGTCTATGTGACCGGATGGCAAAAAGGTGACTGTTGTGGGTCTAATCTTTGGGTTAGACGGAGTGGTTAAGCTGGTAGCAACTCGAGGCACATTGCATTGAGTTGCGTGGTAAGGGAGTTAAAAGGGGCCCCTATTGATATGATCAGTTCCCGATGGTAAAGGGAATATTCCCTGGAATATTCCCTGGTCGACTAGTGGAGGCTCATATGGTAGGTCGGTCAGCAGGCCGACCTAACGACCTTCGCGGGCTATAAAAGCTAAACCCCTTCGCAGCCATCACTTACTCATCTTTCACCCAGTCAGAGTTGTTGTTCCAGCTAGCCTTAAACTCTTCACCTATCTTCTGTCTAGATCGCCATCTAAGCTTCACACAGTGGAAGCGCACGGGTGGACAGAGCCATCTTTGTATCAGTTGTTTGGAGTTAAAGAATTTACTGATTCTCCTCTTATCTGTTGTGTACTCTCTATCTCTTTCTCAGATTCTGTTCGCTGCGCCGTGTAATATTTTACATGGTATCAGAGCCCAGGGGGCTCTAGAGATCGGAGAGCGTGCAAGAGGCAAAGGCTTCAACAGCAAAGAGAAACGATGTCGACTCCGGGAAGCAGTTCTGGCACATCAGGAAGCGGTGCAGGAGATGGTGCTGCTGTACCGGCTATTCAAACACTGAGGATTCGTCCACCAACCTTCAGCGAAGGCAAGTTAGATGGTACAAACTACACCTTGTGGAAGTTCAAAATTACAACTATCCTTGATTCTTATGAGCTTCTGGAGACTGTGCTGGGGACTGACGCAGAACCACAGCCTACCCCCAACCCATCAAATCCTAGTGTGATGATTCCTCCGAATGCAGATCTTCTACGAGCTTGGAAACGAAGGAATGCAGATGCATTGTGTGCCTTAGTTACAAGCTGTTCTGACAGTGTTTTGACTTTGATTCAGCATACAACCAAAGCGTCAGAGGCTTGGAATGTACTAAGGAGTCAGTACGAAACACGAAACCAAACAAGGATTCAAAACTTGGAGAATCAACTAGCAGCGGAGAAGTTTGCTGATGGAGAGACGGTTGAAGCATTCATCACTCGGATTAAGAATCTGCGCGACCAAATGGCTGGCGCTGGGATACAAAAGACTAGCGAAGAGCTAGCTCGGAGGTGTCTTCGGATTTGTCCACAAAAGTTTGATGGACTAGTAACTGCCCTTAATACTCAGGTGAGACCCCAAGCTTTGACTTTTGAGGAGTTTTGTGCATTATTAATGGAGGAGGAGTTGAGGCTGAAAGCTCGAGAAGGAAGCAACAATGGAGATGCTGCATTCTCTGCCAATGCAAAAGGCAAAGGTGTCTCCTCCACCAAAAATGATGGTGACAAAAAGAAGAAGGGCGGCAAGAAGAAGTTTCAAGGAGAGTGCTTCTACTGCAAGAAGAAAGGACATGCAATTGCAGATTGTCGTGTCAAGAAGGCAGATGAAAAGAATGGTACCCTTAAAAGTAAAGGGAGAGAGACAGCCAATACGGCTGAAGCAGAGTTGGAATTATTCATGGCGACCATTGAGGAAGTGTGCTCCTCGGCGCAAGAAGAATCTACCACTGACTCTTGGGTGTTGGATAGTGGGGCCTCCCGTCACATGACCAACAAGAAAGGTCTATACAGTTCTATGCAGCCTCTACAAGAATCCATCACTGTGACGGTTGGAAATGATGCTAAATGCCCTGCTGCGGGCACAGGTACTATTTCTTTTGTTGCTGCAAATGGTGAAGTCAAAAAGCTTTCAAATGTGTTGTATGTTCCCGAAATCAAGAGAAATCTCTTATCAGTTGCTGCCATAACTGATCTTGGTCATAAAGTGAGGTTCAAGAAGACAGGTGCAGAAATTATTGATAGTGCTGGCACAATTGTTGGCAAAGGAGAAAGAAGGAACAACCTGTATGAGGTAAGTGCTCTTACAGCCACCGCTGGAGTGGGCACAAGTAAGCTTTGGCATGAAAGGTTTGGACACATCGGATTTGCAGTATTGAAGGAGATGCAAAAGCAAGGTATGGTTGCTCACCTACCTACAATAACTGAATTGAAGGAACCATGTGAAGCTTGTATGATGGGCAAGCAACAGAGAAAGGCATTTCCACAAGAAAGCAAGAATAGAGCACAGGCTCCTCTAGAGTTGGTGCATGCTGACTTGTGTGGTAAGATGCCTACACAGGCCTTGGGGGGATCTTCTTATTTTATGTTGATTGTCGACGACTACAGTAGGAAGATGTGGGTGTACTTCCTTCGTGATAAGGCTCAAGCTTTTGGTAAGTTTAAAGAATGGCTAATACTTGTTGAGAATGAAACAGGGAAAAGTGTGAAGAAATTTAGAACAGATGGTGGTGGTGAGTTCAACTCAAAGGAGTTTGAAGGCTTTTGCAAGAGCAAAGGGATCAAGCGTCAATTGACGACGCCTCACACACCTCAGCAGAACGGTGTTGTGGAACGCAGGAATCGCACCATTGTGGAGATGGCAAGATGCATGCTAAAGGGCAAGGGATTGCCTAACCATTTTTGGGCTGAAGCTGTTAATACTGCAGTCTACATTCTAAATCGGAGCTATACAAAGGCTCTCAAGGGAAAAACACCTCATGAGGCTTACACTGGTAAGAAACCATCTGTCTCACATTTCAGAATTTTTGGATGTGAATGTTATGCACATGTTCCAGATGAGAAGAGAAACAAGTTACAACCAAAAAGCAGAAAATGTATCTTCTTGGGTTATAGTGATGAGCAGAAGGCTTACAAATTATATGACCAAGAGGCAAAGAAGATCATCGCGAGCCGTGATGTGGTGTTCAAGGAGGAGAAGGCAAGTTCTTCCACTTTATCATCAAGCGAAGAAGTAGTCCACTATGAACCTATCCCGAGAGCTATCCCTATCCTTAAGGAGGAGGAAGCATCATCTTCAGATGATGAGGAAAAAGTTCACCAACCTGACATCACCCCACCGGAAAAGCCATTGCCGCGCTGGGTGAAGCAGCTCTATGACCACAATAATCCTATGCCTGCATCTGTTGAGGAGAAGGCAGACGGACCAAGGAGGTCTCAGAGAATAGAGGAGCAAAGGAGGGCTTCTGCTCACATAGTCAATATGGCCTTGATGGTTGAGATTATGAGAGAAGTAAAGGAGCCAACTGACTTAGAAGAAGCACTTGCAGATCCATCATGGAAAGCTGCTATGCAGGCGGAGTATGACAGCATAATGAAGAATGACACTTGGGAGCTAGTGGATCGACCAGCAAAGCGAAAGGTTATTGGCACCAAATGGATCTGGGAGGTAAAGTACAAGGCTGATGGTACCTTAGAAAAGTACAAAGCTAGACTGGTTGCCCAAGGATTTTCACAAGTTGAAGGGTTTGATTTTCAAGAGTCATTTGCCCCAACTGCCAGAATGACCACTATTCGCACAGTACTTGCAGTGGCTGCCCACAAGAAGTGGCTAGTGTACCAAATGGATGTTAAGTCAGCGTTCTTAAATGGTGACCTCAAGGAGGAGGTGTACGTGGCTCAGCCACCAGGGTTTGAGGCCCCCCATTCTGAGAACAAAGTGTGTAAACTGAAGAAGGCATTGTATGGGCTGAAACAAGCCCCCAGAGCATGGTACCAACGGATAGATAGGTTCTTTTTAAACCTAAACTTCAAAAGATGTGCCTCAGATGCTAACTTGTATGTTTACAGGGATGGTAAAAAGTCTGTAGTGATTGTCCTATATGTGGACGACCTTCTTATTACAGGTGACTATGAAGATATGATCAACCAAACTCGAAAGGCTTTGAGTTCTGAGTTTGAAATGACAGACTTGGGCTTGCTGCACTATTGTTTGGGGATTGAAGTCTGGCAAGAGCCAGGAAAGATCTTCATCTCTCAGAAGAAGTATGCATGGGAGATCTTGAAGACATTTGGCATGACCGAGTGCAAGGAGATAGCTACACCTATGAAGGTGAATGCAAAGTTATCCGTCGAGGATACATCAGCATTAGCAGACATTGGGAGGTATAGGAGGTTGGTCGGCAGTCTGATCTACTTGTGTAACACAAGACCAGATATCAGTTTTGCTGTTGGTGTTTTGAGCAGGTTCTCAAACAAACCTCATGAGAGTCATTGGAAGGCTGGGATGCGGGTGCTCAGATACTTGAAGAAAACTCTTGACTATGGTATCACATACAGTTTCGGAACTTCTCTTGTGGGGAACTGTGACTCAGATTGGGCAGGAGACATTGATTCCAGGAAGTCAGTTTCTGGTTATTGTTTCTCTTTGGGTTCAGGAATTTTCTCTTGGATTAGTAAAAAGCAACCAACAGTGGCATTGTCTTCTACCGAAACAGAGTACAAGGCAGCTTGTTTTGCTGCATGTGAGGCCGTATGGTTGAGAAGGATTCTATGGCATATGGGAGTGCAGGATGAAGAACCAACTGTGCTGAGATGTGACAATCAGAGTTGCATCGCCATTGCCAAAAATCCAGTGTTTCATGCACGCACCAAACATATAGAGATCCAGTATCACTATGTGCGTGATTTGATGGAGGATGGGATAGTGGAATTGGTCTACTGTCTAACAGAGGAGAATGGAGCAGATATCTTCACCAAAGCACTTACGAAGGATCTGCTTCAAGTTCATCTTCAGAGACTCGGCATTGGGCCGACATTGAGGGGGGGTGTTAGATATGATCAGTTCCCGATGGTAAAGGGAATATTCCCTGGAATATTCCCTGGCCGACTAGTGGAGGCTCATATGGTAGGTCGGTCAGCAGGCCGACCTAACGACCTTCGCGGGCTATAAAAGCTAAACCCCTTCGCAGCCATCACTTACTCATCTTTCACCCAGTCAGAGTTGTTGTTCCAGCTAGCCTTAAACTCTTCACCTATCTTCTGTCTAGATCGCCATCTAAGCTTCACACAGTGGAAGCGCACGGGTGGACAGAGCCATCTTTGTATCAGTTGTTTGGAGTTAAAGAATTTACTGATTCTCCTCTTATCTGTTGTGTACTCTCTATCTCTTTCTCAGATTCTGTTCGCTGCGCCGTGTAATATTTTACAGAGCGTAGGCGTAAGTGAGGCGTGAGTGAAATACCCAACAATTTCAAAAACCTTTAAATGTGAATGCTATGCACATGTTTCATATGAGAAGAAGAAAAACTCACAACCAAAACACAAGAAGTGTATCTCCTCGGATACGAAAAACACTGCATGAGGCCAACATTGGAAAGAAACCATTTGTTTCCCATTTCAAAACCTTTAAATGTAAATGATATGCACATGTTTCATATTAAAAGAAGAAAAACTCACAATCAAAACATAGAAAGTGTATCTCTTGGGATACAATGAGAACGAGGCTTGCAAATTGTATAGACAAGAGATGAAGATCATAGCAAGCCGGGATGTTGCGCTGAAGGAGCAGCCACATGGAGTGGAAGCGAATAAAATACCTTCCTCTCTATTGAAATCATCCCAATGTTAGTAATGTTGTCAACTCATGAGCGAGTCAGGGCCATACCTAGTATTATTAACTATTTTAGGCATTTTATTGTGGCATGTATGATGCATATTTGGGCATTTATTGCTGGATGAACTGATGCATTAATTTCATCCTTTTTGGCCTATTTGTTTGGGCTCCTCCACATTTATCCATTCATCACTTGCAGATCCAATGCATACCTTGGTGGAGAGAGGAGCTGGCGCCAATGCCCACGCAACCAATGACTCATTGTTGTACATGACTGTCTCATATTTGGTGTATGGATTCTATTTTCCAAGCACATCTCTGAGCTTTCTTCTTTTGCAATGTCCTTCTGTGTTCTCTTCTATCTTGTGTTCAACAGTTTATTTCAACACTTATCTATGCTTCCATTGCTGCAGCACTTCTAACATAGTATTAGATTGCAGGATCTAAGTTCCTACTGCTGGCTTTTCTGTTGATTACATGCCTTTCTTCCATTTGCTAATCAGGAGACCTATCACTGATCATTCTCAGCCTATGTGAGGTCAACTGCTGCCTGCGTTTTCAGTCCAACACCCTACCTTTTCAGCCTGCAACAGTATTCAGCTTGTCATCATCAGTTTGCAGTATTAATTCCTCAAACAGCCTGCTTTTTTTTTTGACCTAATCATGGCTGGTTGACTGTTTTTAAAGGCCATTTTTGCTGTTTCTGGCAATTTTTGACACTTTTTTTATCCCTTAGGAGGAGTTGCCCTTCTTTTCTAATCAAATTTTTGGTTACACTGCATGTGAACTCTCATTTTGTGACATCTTTGTTCTAGGTTTGGCTGTCTTCTCTATCCATCCCTCCACAACTCTATCTTCTCTTCTTATCCTCTCCATATGGCTCCTCTGTGCACTTCTACAGATGATAAGTTACACAGACCTAACTATCTAATATGGAGTGCAGTCATGAATTAATTTGTGCAGAAGCAGTTATGGTACATTGTGTGTGGAGCTATTCTCTATCCTCAACGTCCTTTTCCACTTCCTAAAGATTTTGATAAGGAAAACCGTGAGGAAGCTATGCTTACATGGGATGCAAATGATGCACATGCCTAATCTTCTCTTCTTCGATGTATTTCTAAAGAAGTTCTACCCGTGGTTACCTCCTGTAGGACATCTCCCGAAGTATGGTCAAAGCTTCACATGTTGTATGAGGAACCTTTCACTATGCACGCAATGACCCTTTATGGACAGCTCCAACAGATGAAGTTTGAGTCTAAGGACACTATTCAGTCATTTTTGCTCCGTGTTACACACGTACAGCACCAACTTCGACACATACAGTCTACCCTTCCAGAGGCACATCTCGTGGGAACGGTACTCCACAAGCTTCCCCCGAAGTTTGATGGAGTCGCAAATACTTTGAGGGTACAAACATCATCCACACCTATGAGCTTCACACATATGTCCTCAATGTTGCTTAAACATGAAATATCTTTGCGTCTACAGAGAAGGCTTTTGTCTCATCATGGAGGTTCTTGTAAGGCACTTGTAGCTTAAGAGCCAAGTGACAAGAAGAAGAAGTCGAAGGCCCAATGCTACCACTATGATAAGAATTGCCACTTGCGGAAGGACTACAAGGAATTAGCAATCTCACAGAAGTAGAAGAAGAAGAAAAAGCAAGATGCGGACTCCTCCGACGAGTCATCCTCTTCCTCTGACTCTAAATCTGATCCTCCAACCAAGGTGAAGTCTTAGGTGCAAATAGGATCCGCTTCTTCAGATTGAGGCAAGCTTGGTTGCCCCTTCCTCTGCTGCTTTCTAGCCTAGGCAATGCAGTCATCCCTCACAACTCTTCAATGCCAAAGAGGAAGTGTGAGCGAGTAGTGAGATGGGGTCGATGAGTCTCATCTATACAAATATACAAGTGCACAAGTTCCAAAGAGAGACGTACTTGACACATCGACCGAAGTCTAGTGGGTTAAAACCCTGGAGCTGGGATTGGCTCCTAGTCACATGAGGGGATACTTTGGTAGTCTGGGGAATCCATGGTCATATATGTTCAAAGGTATTTTTGACACGCTAGTCTTATATGTTACTACGACACATTGATGATGGACACAAAGACATGCTATGGTTCTTCTCTATTTTTAAGAATTGATACAATCGAATCGACATCAAGTTCTCTCTGAGGCACCTAGGTGGTTGCTTGATCACCCACTACTTAAGTATCCATGGTTCTACTCTGGTGGTTCTATGTTGTATGGACTATGGTGCGTCATTATCATTATATCATTGTATTGTATCAAATCACCCATGATCTAAGAGAGGGTGTTAGCAATGTTGTCAGCTCATGAGTGAGTCTGGGCCATGCCTAGGACTGCAGGTTATTTTGGCATTTTATTGTGGCCTATATGATGCGTATTTAGGCATTTATTACTGACTGACCCGATGCATTATTTGCATTCTTTTTTGTCTATTTATTTAGGCTCCTCCTCCACATTCATTCATTCATCACTTGTAGATGCAATGCATATCTTGGTGGAGTGAGGAGTCGGTGTCAATGCCCACGCAACCAATGACTCATTGTTATATGCGACTATCTCATGTTTGGTATATGGATTCTACTTCTCAAGCACATCTCTCAGTTCTCTTCTTTTGCATTGTTCTTTGTTCTCTCTTTCTCTCTCTTTTTTCTTATGTTCAATAGTTCCATTATTGCACCACTTTTGACACCCAAAACCTTTAGATGATGAAGAGAAAGCTCACCACCCATTATGACGAATGCTCTAAACACAAAAAAACAATACCAATCGTACGACAAAGCACAAACTGATATCACAAACACAAGTAGGGTTAGGATAACTCAGAGACAATAAAACAAATAATAATGAAATGAATAACTACTGGATATACAATGCTCATGTAGTAAACACACTATGCAAAGAGTGAATACTATACCACAAACTCTTGTATCTTGAGGATTAGGGCAAGGATAATGAGCTAGAGAGAGTGTCCTACTCTGAACGGATCCCGAAACGCAGCAAGGCAGCCTCCGATGTCAAACACCAACAAACACAGCCAAGAAAGACTGAATCTGATATAGATGGTAATGCAAGAGAGAGAAAGACTGAAAACGCAAGTGAGGAGAGAGAAAACAGCAAACCGCAGCCTGTTTAGGCTAGGCAATAACTGTAGGAGAGAGAAAGACTAAAAACATAGAAAAAACCAGCAATAGCAATCAGCAGGCTGAAATCAGTTCAGAATAGTGTGTGGTACACTGAATACAGACGCTAGATTGCTATAGACAGCAATGGCTAGCTTTGAACCGCAATGTCCTCCATGTCCGAGGTGTGGGCGGCAAGCTGAAAGACCTAAAATTTGCAAAAACGAGATTAGGGAGAGTGGTGGCTTGCATGCCTGTTTATAGAAAATTTGGGGCACCTAAATTAGAGTTTTGCATGTGGGACACAATAACTCTCTAGGATCGCGTTTCTTTTTAAAATAAAAGGTTTGCTTCCTGATTAAGCATGTTTTGGGGCTGTTTAAGTCAAGCTAATGCATTTTTAGCTCAATACCCTTTCTCAAGCCCAAAACATAAGAAATAAGCCCTTAATATATATAGTCTTTTATCCCACGGCGTCCAACCCCAAAGCAGCCAGGGCATCGCGCAAAGGATACACATCAACTACCCAATGACCCACCAAGACTACGAGGCGATGGTTATCTTACCGAGGGAACCCAAGTGATCATCGTAGAGAGGGCATGGCATCGAACCAAGGATGCGCATCGGCTTTCCAAGGGCCTACCAAGTCCTGCAAAGACGGATGAAATCAGCAATTGACTTTTTTTTCTTTTTTGAAAGGGCAATTGGTTTGAGTTTTCCAAAAGTTTTAGTAATAAGTGAGGATCTGAAATCAGTTTTTATCCTATTGAGTCATTGTGCCCCGAAGGACGAGAAAAAAAGAATGGATGATTCCACTATCGTCATACAACAAGCAAAGCAATCCCGCACATTACTACGATAAGTGTCTAGGAATATTGATGTGTGTGTGTGTGTGTGTGTGTGTGTGTGTGTGTGTGTGTGTGTGTGCGTGCCAGAGAATATGTGGGGAGACAAAAGCTTGATGGTAAGCTTAGCAAGATAAGCAAAGCAAGCAAGCAAGCATGGGGAAACTACTATGGAGAACTACAATATGCAATGCCACAAATATAGTGGATCCAAAGTCAACCACTCATGAAAGACTAAAAATGAATAAATGCACACAGATGCAAGTTTACATGGACAGAATGCCAATACATGGGGTAATTCAAAGGGGTGTGCAAGATTTCATACTCATGCAAAATGCGATACAACGGTGCCACTGGACAATGCCCTCGCAGGGGGATTGTTCACTTGTCCCACTTCCCTTTTACAATCATGTCATCCTGACAATGCGGATGAAGTTACAAATGTCCTTAAGTACAATACAAAGAATAAATGTCTGAAATGTCTAAAACTAAACCATAAACATCATCACTCTCATTGGTCAAGAGAAGAAACCGCCCCTCTCAAACTAGAGGGAGAAGCAAGAGGGAAGCACCCTCTTCCCGTCAACCTGAAGAAGTAGAAGAGGGTGGATCTAAGCCAATCCAAGATAGGATGTACTATAGGATCATTTGGTCAAAATGTCTAAAAAATTTGTCGCTTGAGGATACAAAATCTAGGCGAAAGGTGTCTAGCTCAACTTGCTCTCCGATGAAGTGGAAGTAGGCTTCCATATGTTGTGTCCGAGATATGATGATCAGGTTGCCCGCAAGGACAATGGCACTTTGGTTGTCATAGTAGATAACTGTAGGAGAAACACATGGAAACTAAAGTGCAGCCAATAAGCTCCTCAAACAGATGGCCTCAGTGGTATCATCCAAGAGAGCCCTATACTCAACCTCCACTATGGAAGCCGCAATCATCTCTTGCTTGTGGCTTAACCAAGAAATGGGAGCCGTTCCAAAGGAAAAGAGGTAACCGCCATAGGAACGCCGGATGTCAGCATCTCTCATCCAATCAGAATCAGTGTAACCCTGCAAGCATAAACCATATCCATAACTCAGCTCATGATAAAAAGTACACCGCAAATATCTCAACACACGAAGACAAGTAATCCAAAGTGACATTCTAGGTGCTGAAAATTACTGACTAAGTATACCAACTAAGTATGCTAAAACTGGCCTAGTATGAATTAATCAAAGAAGCTTCCCTACAACAGATCGATAAGTGTATGTATTGAAGGGCTGACCTAGGATATCCTTCGACAAATACACAGTGGAATCAAGAGATAGCCACAGGCCATGTCCGATCCATCCAATACTAGTCCACTAGTAGCTGAAGGGCGTACTCTTTACTGTGAGACACAAATACTTTCCCCAAAACGAACTATCTCCATCCCCAAGAAATAAGATAACAAACCAAGGTCAGTCATCTCAAAGATAACAAAGCTTGGCCTTAATTTCGGCTATGGTAGCAGAATCTAAGCCAATGATAAGTAAGTCATCGATGTACAACAGGACATAGCTGACCTCCGCACATGTAGTGCGCACATAGAGATTTGGATCATAGGGGGAAGAATAATATCTATGAGTTTGTAAAACCTCGTCCATCCTCTAGAACCGAGACCTCGGAGCTTGCTTGAGCCCATAAATACCTTTTCACAAATAGAACACCTTATCCAAACACTCTGCAGAAAGAAACCTGGCTGATTGCTTCATATAGACTTCCTCCTCCAAATAACCATTCAAAAAAGAACTATTGACATCCATCTTGTATAGTAGCCAACCATGATGAGTGACAAACGCAACTAACAAACCGAAAGATGTCATCTGAGGAGTGGGTGCAAACGTCTCCTCATAAGCAATACAGTGCTTTTGACGAAAACCTTGCATTACAAGGCGAGCCTTGTACTTGTCTAGAGTCCCATCAACCTTTAGCTTAGTCCTAAAAATCCACTTCGTCCCGATGGCCAAGGTCCAAGCCTCATTCCGATCAATACTATCCAATTCCTTCTCCATGGCCTCACACCACATAGGGTCTTGAAGAGCCTCCTACCAGCTGTCCGGCTCGAAATGTGCAATATAATCAGCCATAAAGGCCGAAGCATATAAAGCCTGAGGGGCAAGCCAAGTAGATCTTCTAGGGCCCTCGAGAGAGCAATCCAGTGGAAGGATCCCCAAATCCCACATAGTCTACTAATAACAACGAGGTAACGAGTCTTGCAGAGGAAGCCTCGAGATGGAAGAATTTGCAAAAAGGTCAGGAACAAGCAAAAGACCCATCTCAGAAGACACAATGTCAAATGATGCGGGCCGAGGTAAGGACTCATAGTCCGGTGCATAAGACTACACTATGTCCCTCTTATCAAAGATGACATTCCTCCTAACGATCACCTTGTTTGCTAGAGGATCAAATGTATGATAGGCTTTTGTTTCAGAAGAATAACCCACAAAGACCAACAAATCAACTCGGAGAGTGAGCTTTCTTTTCTATCTTGTCGTCAAATGTGTGCATGTATGCACAAATCCCGAAGCCTTTGAAGTGGAAAACAAGAAGCTTGTCGCCAAAGAATGCCTCATAGGGAGTCCGCTGAGGGACTGCCACAGTCAGGCATCAATTGAGGATGTACACTACAATGCTAACAACCTCAACCCGTAGACAATCAAAAAGCTTTGTTGCGAACAGCATAGAGCATGCCATGTGTAAGATTGTCTAGTTCCTACACTCTAAGACTCCATTCTCAGAAGGGGAGTTGGTAGAGGTGAGCCGGTAAGAAATGTCATGCTCCTGTAGAAACTTAGAAAACTCATGGGAGATAAACTCGCCACTGCTATCACTCCTCATGGTACCTACACGACGTCCAGTCTGGTTATGAACCAACAACACCCAAGTATTGAAATAGGTGAAAGCATCAAACTTATAATTGAGAAACTACACCCACATGTATCGAGAGAAATCATCCACTATCAAAAAGTAAAGCTTGGCATTTAAGGCATCACTGGGCATCGAGCCACAAAGATCAACGTAAATCAATCTCAATAGAGCCTCAGCTCTATGAGTGGACTGCTATGGAAATGGGACATGGTGTGTATCGAGAGAAATCATCCACTATCAAAAAGTAAAGTGTGCCATTTAAGGCATCAGTGGGCATCAGGCCACAAAGATCAACATGAATCAATCTCAAAAGAGCCTCAGCTCTATGAGCGGACCACTATGGAAATAGCACATGGTATTACTTACCCGGTTGACATGTTTTACAGACCTCTCGAAATAGCTTCAGGTAGGGAATGTCGTCACCCATCTAGCGACACGACAACTCATAAAGAGAGTCGTATCCAAGATGTCCTAAGCGGTAATGTTAGAGACGCTCAGTGCTCGAGGACTCCCGTGCAATGGCTAAACTTGGAAGCGATAGAACTCCGAGTTCACGGCTGTCAACACGGTAAGTGTGTTAGGTGATAGAGGCCATTAGGCTAGGCCTTGCCACAAGCAATGACTAAACCAATCTTGCCATCAATGGCATCGACTGCAATTGATGTAAAGAAGACTACTCGCCCCAACTGACAAAGCTATTGAACAGACAATAGGTGCAACCCAAACTGGGGGACATGATAAACGTCGTCTAGCATAGCGCGATCCTAGCCCTCATCAATGGCAAAACTTATGCGACCATGAGTCTAGATCTTGAACAAGGAGTTGTTCCCTACTTTGACTCTCCCAACTGCAGGATGTCTAGTGAGAAAAATGTCATCTATCGAGGTCATGTGATGAGTTGCTCCACTATCCACAATCCAAGTAGGAGCAGAAGTGCTCGGCTATGATAAGTGGGCCTCTGCAACCGTCTTCTCGGAAGTCAACTCACGAATATGGACGAGACTCGCATCTGATGCCTCTGCAGAGATGATGTGGACCTCTACAGACCAATCAAACAAGCCATCTGGGGTTGAGAATATTGTCGACTATGATGGCTAATCGGTGGTAGCGTGAGACTAACCTTTTCACAGCCCCTAAGATTGGTTGCCACCGCCTTGCTTTCCTTGCTAGGGCTTATTCTGCTAGGGTGCGGGGATCTGAGACTTGGATTTTGGATGTGTACCTCTTGCCTTTGATCAACACTCGTCGTCAAAATGACCAACCTTCTAACAATGTTGAAAATACCTATTCTTCTTGGGTACATTCTGTCACCCTAGTTTAAGAGAGAATTGGTTGTTCCCTTGGATCTCACTAGATGAGGTCTAAGTGGAATTTTGAGGTTTCTTACCCTTTACTTGCTACTCTTCCGAGAAGTGGCAACAAGAGCCCCCGCTACAGGAGATGCTCTATGAAACTTATCAAATAGCCTAGCATAAGCAAGAGCTAACACTCAAATTCATAGAATATAGGCATAGTGGACTATGAGATGACTTGTTGCACAAAGTTAAAGTATTTCCTTGGCAGCTTGTTTAGGAACAGCATGGCCTAGTCATCAAGGGACTTAGGAGCCCCCGTCATAGAGAACTCAGCAAGGAGTCACAGATACTAAAACAACTTGATCTTAAGGTCATCCTTATTATTAATTGTGAAAATCTGAAGCTCATGATCAAGACTAACGTGACGGGTCCTATCCTGAGCCACATAGCGGTTAGTCAAGTGTAGCCAATGCTCTCACACTAAGTCGAAATGTTAAAGCTGGGAATGAAACTCAAGTAGTAAGCCCTGCATCAGCTCAACCATAGCGAAGGCATTAAGAGCCTTCCATAAGTGGACGACCTCATATGGAACAAGTGTGGGATCGGGTTGGAGTTCCAAACCCTGCATAAGCTCCCATAGGTTTTTGGAGTCTAAGATATGCCTCATCAAATTAGACCAAGTGGTATGGTTAGACCCGTTAAAACGAGTCTTGTCATTGAATGAGTTCTTGGCAAATGAGGTGCTAGAACCATGAGATGTCGGTGGAGGTGGATAAGTGTGATGTATTAGTGGATAAGATGGTGGATGATAAGGAGGGTGATAAGAAGTAGGGTAGACTGAAATAGGATGGTGATGTCCAATGAGTACCAATTGTTGTGTAGAGGAACTGAAACAAAAGTGTTTCCATAAGGTGCCGAAGGTAGAGATGGAGGCACTAGGACATGATAGCCTTGTCTAAGAGTCAACTGGGACACAATAGAATGACCAAGCAGTCCACTAAGTTAAGCCATAGAGGCAAACTGTGGTACCAAATGATCCACACTCGAAGAATGCCTTAGAGGGGGAAACTCAAAAGTGTGTGTATGGGAGGATAATCCCCCATCATTGATACACCACTCAAATAGGAGAAAGGAGTACTAAAGGCTATGCCTAATGGGGGACCCCCCGGTATGGTCTATGGTGAATACATAGGTGCACTTAAGGGAGGCTAAAAGGAATGTGCTGCAGAAATTGAGGGAGGGATGGGTGGGAACCCAAATGGATTTGTAATGGTTGAAGATGTGGGAAACATCATTGGTTCCTTTTGTCCATTAAATGCAACAAAATGAGATGTACCTACTCCAGTATGACCATGAGAAACAAAATTATTTGAAGGAAAAGGAAGAGAATGGATACTTACAAGTTCTTGCTTCTTTTTCTTACCTTGTCAAGATTTTTCAAAGAAACAACTATCTTCCTCATCACTTCCAAACCAAAAAATGTTAAGTATTGCCCGTTCTTCAAGAGGATCTCCAGAACCATGAGGAATAGAAGAATCAAATAGCATAGAATCAGAAACAAGATTGTGCATACCTGGCACTAGAGAAAAGAAATAAGATGGAAGTGGTATGTAATCCATGCTAGTTTCCACTTGAGGATGGCCAATCCAAAGTGGAGATTCCATCATACCTACATGGTCAATAGTTCTATGCACAGAATCTAAAGAAGGAAACTCAAGCTTACCTTCAATTTTCTACTAAGCCCTATGCATAAGGATGAGATTGTACTCAACACTTGAAATCACATCCGTCCGATGGACTCCATGGTAGTCCGAAGTTTTTCCACCCATACCACCTCTAGCAGAGGCAAGCTGGGAGGCCCACTCCTGCTCAATTCTTGATATGCTTATACTTGGCTATGGAGTCTAGAGCAATGTATCGGTATTCAAAATTATCTGAATCTTATGTTCTTCTTGCTTCTAAGGATAAGCTTCCCAATCAAGTCCAAGGTTTCTCAAAGAGAACTTAGCTCTAATACTATATAATGAGATGCTCCAAACACAAAAACACAATACCAATTGCACAACAAAGCACAAACTAATAACACAAAACACAATTAGGGTTAGGGTAACTCAAAGACAATGAACACAGATAAAAATGAAATAAATGACTACTCGATATACAATACTTATGCAACAAACACACTATGCAAAGAGTGAATACTACACCACAAACTCTTGTATCTGGAGGATTAGGGCAGGGATAATGAGTTGGAGAGAGTGTCGTACTCTGACTGGATCCTGAAATACAGCAAGGCAACCTCCGGATGTCAAACACCAACAACCGCAACCAAGAAAGGCTGAATCTCATGCAAATGGTAGTGTAGGAGAGAGAAAGACTAAAGACGGAAGTGAGGAGAAAGACTAAAAACGCAGGTGAGGAAAGAGAAAACAGCCAAACGCACCCTGTTTAGGCTGGGTGACACCTGCAGCAAAGAGAAAGTCTACAAATGCAGGAAAAACCAGCAGTAGCAATCAGCAGGCTGTAATCAGCTCCGAACAGTGTGTGGTAGGCTGGAAACAAGCGCCAAACTGTTGTAAACAGCAATGGCCAGCTTGCACCGCGATGCCCCCCGTGTCCGAGGTGTGGGCAACAAGCTAAAAGACCTAAAACTTGCAAAAACGAGATTAGGGAGAGTGATGGGCTGCATGCCTATTTATAGAAAGTTTGGGGCACCCAAATTAGGGTTTTGCATGTGGGACACAGTAACTCTCTAGGATCGCATTTCTTTTTAAAATAAAAGGTTCGCTTCATTAATTAAGCATGTTTTGGGACTGTTTAAGTCAAACTAATGCATTTTTATCTCAACACCATCACACCACCAAAAAAGCCATTGATACAATGGCTCTATGATGACAATACTCCTATTATCTATGTATCTTGAGGAAAAGGCAAATGAACCCAAGCAGTCTCAAAGAATAGAGAAGCAAAGGAAGACTTGTGCTCACATAATGAAAAGGACCTTGATGGTTGAGACTATGCAAGAAGTAAAGGACCCATCTAGTTTAGAAGAAGCACTTACAAATCTAGTATGAAAATCAGCTGTGCAAGTTGAGTAATGATAGCATAATGAAGAATGACACTTAAGAGCTAGTGAATAGGCTAGCCAAGAGGAAGATTACTAGCACCTTGGGGGCCTCGAAGTTAAAGTAGAAGGCAAATGGGAACTCACAAAAATACAAAGCCAATTTAGTTACACACCCAATGGGACATTTGAAAAATACAAAGCCAAATGAGCTGCACAAGGACACTCATATGTTGAAGGGTTTGGTTTTCATGAATCCTTCACTCCAATTATCACAATAACTATTGTTTGATAATACTAGTAATGGCCACTCATGAGAACTAGAAAATCTATCAAACAGATGTCAAGTCAACGTTCTTAAATGGTGACCTCAAGAAGAAGGTGTATATGGCTCAACCACCACAGTTTGAGGCCCCCACCTTTAAGAACAAGATTTGTAAGCTAAAGGAGGCATTGTCTAGGCTGAAACACGATGCAATTGAAACACAATCTAAAGAAAAGATAGACAATATGTAGCAAATTAAAAGAGCTGAAATTTCTTTGGTGATCTAGTTAGATTATAGGTGAAGATCTTAAAGCTTGCTCAACGATCTCTCACTAGGTGAATGGATTACCTTTTAATAGGTGCCAAAGATAAAAGAGTATCCTAGGGAATATTCTAAGAAATTTTTAGAGAATTTTCTCTAGGAATGTTCTAGAATATTCCCTCTAGGAGTATTCTAGAATGTTCCTCCTAAAGCATGTGGCTTAGCCACCAAGGTAGGACTCTTCAGTCTCCACTCCTAAGAAGTAAGCTAAAGAAGTCATTTAATGGACTAAAGCACAAACTTTGTAAACTAAACAATGCATTGTAAGTGTGGTACTAGCACGGTTAGATAAATTCTTTCTAAGTTTAAATTTCAAAAGAAGTGCCTCATATGTTGACTTGTATTTTTCAAGGATGGTGAAAATTTGCATAAATTGTCCTATATATGGATGACCTTGTTATTACAAATGACTAGGATAATATAATCCATCACTCAAAGGGCTTTGAGCATTAAGTTTGAAATGACAAACTTGGGCTAGATGCACTATTGTTTCAAGATTGAAGTCTAGCAAAAGCAAGAAAAGATCTTCATCTCTTAGTAAAAGTAAGCAAGGGAGAGCTTAAAAGTATTTGACATGTTTAATTTGCAAGGAAATAGTTCCCCCAATGGAGGTCAATGTGAAGTTAACTATTGGGGATACCTAACTACTAGCAGGCATAGGGAGTTACAAGAAATTAAATGAGACTAGGTAATCTAACCTATTTGTGGAGTACCAAGCCTACATCAGTTTTGCTATTGGTGTTTTGAGTAACCTCTCCAAAAGCCTTGTGAGAATCATTGGAAATCTAGGATGCATGTGCTCAAGTATATGAAGGGAACTCTCAACTATGGTATTACTTACAAATCTGGCACTTCTTTAGTCAAGCAATATGACTCAAATTGGGCACAAGAGAGTGATTTCAAGAAATTAGCTTTTGGTTATTGTTTCTCATTGAGTTCAAGAATTTTCTCCTCAATTAACAAGAAGCAACCAACAATCCTCTATAAAGATTGAGCACAAGGCAGCTTATTTTGCTACATGTGAAGCAATGTGGTTATGGAGGATCTTATGGAACATGGGAGTGCAAAATCAAGGCCAATTATGCTAAGATGTGACAACCAAAGTTGCAGTGCCATTGCACATTGATAGCTAGCTACACTGGAACGTGTATGGCCCAAAGCCTTTTGGTCGATCTTAATGTGGGATAGCACTCATCTACTTCTATCCATACTAACAATCACAGTACCATGGCAATTGTGAGAAATCTAGTTTTTCATGCTCGCACAATGTACATTGAGATGCATTCATTATGTCAAAGAAAGGCTCCATCAAGGGGAGATTGACTTGGTTTATTTCCCTACACATGACAACTTGGCTTATGTGTTTATGAAAGCTCTCTCTAGAGAGAAGTATTGGCACCTTTTGCAAGGCTTTAGGCTTCCTACCATTTGGCAATGGATCTACCAAATCCCTGTATATATTCACATCATTCACTCAAGGGGGGTTTGTTACACTTTTTGTATTCCAACTTTCTCCTAGTACTCCTCCCTTATCCACGGTACTTTTCACCTTGTAACTAGTAAAGGGTTTTTTCACCATGTGAAAACCCATTAGTGGGTGTGGTACTCTAGTACCTTAGGAATTGTACTTTTATTGTCATTCTCACATTAGAAGATGTGACATTCTTCCTTTTAAAACACAAGCAATGGGTGTAAGTTATCAAGAATATCCAAATTGATACCAATATGTAAACGCAAGAAGAAGTGATTATCGAAGCAAAAGCTCAAGTAATACCTTTGTGTCACATGCTTATTCCAATGAATTTGCTTTTGGTGCTTCATCTTCATTCAATCAAAATCATTTTTCACAATTTCAATTCCCACCCACTACAAGAATTCCTTCTACTTCCACTACATTCACAAACTCATCCATTCCACAATCCATCACACTAGCGATACCACACCATTAGGCACATATCCCATAGGTCACATTCCTGCCCGTCAACTGCATCAATTCGATGCAGTGATGGTGGAAGTCCAACTCCTAAACCAAGCACCAATGGGGACCTACACACAAGGGTATCCCACCCATGCATATCAAGCCCCTTCCATTCTTTCCATCTCAAAGGTAGCCATAAACCTTCTCTATATCTCAATGCTTAGTGTGCCATCTTACATTGTTTTGGCACATGCACCCCACACTAGTCAATCACCTCTTTTGGGGCAAAAATCTAGAGTCACTGAGGCACACACTTCAATGCCCACATGTAGCACCTAGTCACCCACTTGTCTATTCCATGCCACCCACTTATCAAACTCCTTATACAACCATCCATACATTTTCGTCAACCAAGAATGCATTTATAAGACTCATTTCAACAGGTCAAGCCTAACTTTACAACTTATTAAATTTTTATGCAACATGTCTTGGACTCTCAAGGCTTATGGGACCTCATTCTAAGGTTGAAATCCTAACCTCGCCCCCAATGGTCCCCCTATGAGGGTCTCTACTATTGGAAGAGCTAAAATGCCATAGCCATTGTGAGGCTCATGTAGAGTCTTATGCCTTAGTTTCACTCATAACTTTATCATTTCAATATTGCATCTGAGACTTGGGACATCTAGTCGACTGCTATGCTGCTCGCAATTGTACCCAACAAATCAACCTCAATCACAAACTCTACGAGTTCAAAATGACTAAGAGAGATGATGTCATGAAGACATGTATTTTTGAAACCTCACTTAACATGTGGATTAATTTTAAATCACATGATTAAGTAAATGTTACACATGTGAGATGCAACTGGGGTTAAAGTAAATTTACGAGCCCGAGACCCGAGAAAATCACGGGATGTCAAAGGCAAAAATTGCTATAAGTTATGCTGCACAAGTACTTGCTGGTATCCGGTGCCAGTTGTTGGCCTAGGTCATTCATTTGGCCATAAGTGTCAGTCGGTGGCGCTAGAGATGTGGTGTTTATTAATGGTACCTAATGCCAATCTAATGGTCAAAGATTGCACAGATAGACTGGGGAGTGGAAGATGCCTAGCCAATTTAATTATTGGCTAGTCAAATTATTTTTCTGGACACCAAAATAATTATTAGATTAATTTTTAATCTAATATTTAATTACGTATAATGTTGGAAAAACCATTTGGAAAGATTGCCACTTGTCAAAAATGCCCATGCAAGACCCAAAAACGTCTAGAGAGGCTGGAGAGAGACATTTTTAGTGTATCCAACTTGCAAGAGAGAGGGAGGAGATGTTGGTCTGATTTGCAGCCATTGGAGGACCTTCTAAGGCAACCAGGGGCAAGAGAAGACCAATCAACAGCAAGTGACAGCATCTACAGGCTCTTGAGATAAGGCAGCAGCAATAAATGATTGATTTTTTTTCAATTCTTTACATCTACAAGCTATTGTGGCAAGGCAACAGCTGCATTTGACCGATTCTCAGTCATTCTTTGCAACAAAACTCTAAATTTTCTCTCTCTACAGATTTCTCTCTCATCTCCCAGCCATTTCACAGCCTTGCTCCCAAGATCTAAGAATTTGAACCTTAGAGGCTGAGAAATTATAAATTTCTTTGTTGTAACCCCTAACTTATAGTAAAAATTAGGATTTAGCAGCAACCTCAGGAAGCATACCAAAATTTGAAAGCTCCAAGACTTGGATTTTTCAGGGTTGAAGGTGAATTTCAGCTAAATTTAGGTGGAGAACTAGCTAGCCATTGAATTTGGGGCATTTCCATTGTCTATAAAGTGGTTGAAAGCCAATTAAGAGCCCGAATCAAGGGGCAAAATAGATTGAAGACTTACTAGTTACTTTGGACGGCAAGGGGAGTTTGGATTGCGAAGGGGATCGAGAGAATCCCATTGTAAATCAACTTTTTCTTCAATAAAGCTAAAGAAATACCGAAAGGGGCACCAATTTTGGGGCCAATCGGGTATGCATTGTCCAAGATCAGTAGGTAAATTTGTATTTTCAGATTTGCATTAATTGTTTGTTGTTGTAATTAAGTTGTATTAAGGGATTTACCACCCTATCTGAGGAGAAAGGTTGATTACATGGTTCCATTGCCGGGATACCATCAAAACCTTTGAATTGGTACGCCCGACTTCGGACTATTGCATTGTTGCGGACTATTGCTGAAATTGTTCTCAGCAGTGAATTACAGCAAGCATGTCTTCACATGGTGATACGGGATCAAGTGGAGAGGATGCATCACTCCTTGGTCAATCACGTGATGAAGGGGGAAATGCAATGGCTAATGTTGGGCATCGTTCTCAGCATGGATAGCATGCTGAAAATGAGGGAAATGACCCAAATGTTGGCACTTCAATGCATAAAGAGGTTGATGACCAACAAGGGACTGAAGAATTTGATGATAGCTTCAAGGATCGAATGCGTACAGCAGCAAATCTTTTTGCTGAATTGGCAAAGGATCCCCAATTTACTCGATTCTTGAATGCCGTAAAGAAGGACAACAAAGGCAAAGAGAAGAAGACACCTTCTATAGCTTCGGGACAGTCACAAGAATTGAAGGTAATGCCTAAGCCTTCTTTAGAAGAGCCCAAAATGCCTGATGCGCACAAACAATTGGTATTCATGGGGCAGCGAGTGCAAATGCATGGCCAACTTGGTAGTGCCAATCCATGGGAACATGGGTAGCAAGACAATTATGCACATACAAGAATGGGACAGCAAGGATACTTTGGTGGTGGTACCATTTTTCATGCTATGGTTGGACAAGCACCACATATGGGAATGTATGGCACAAATTCCTTTGGTATGAAACAACCAATGCATGGCTCACAACACCCAATGTATCCGGGTAATGCAAATGGAATGCCTAATCCCATGTATGCAGCATAGGCATGATGCCCCAGGCATAAAGCAGGCCATATGGATATATATCATCACCCCCACGGACTGTCAGAGCACAAGGATTTGGTGCTGGTCATGTAGGTGCTTCAGATAGTGCTGGTTATTATGCAAATACAGCCAATGCACCCTTTTTGTAGCAGTCCATCTATGATAACCTAATGCCCATAGGTCCGCCGAAGGACTATGATGAGGCGGCAAAAGCGTGAAGTTTGAACCTTTCAGTGGTGCACAAGATAGGCTGAAAGTACTTGTTTTTATTCAGCAATTTGATGCAGCCTATTCTGGAGAAAACTTCACAGAGGCATCTAAGATATGCAAGGCAGCCACATTTTTGAAGGGAAATGCATTGAAGTGGTGGTCTACACTTCTGATTCAAGGGAAGTCACCTACTACTTGGGTCCAATTCAAGCAAACATTTGCTTCAAATTGGTTGACAAGTACCCTTGAAGTAGACATTATGACAGCTTGGAATCAGTTGAATTCCAAAGACTGCAAGAACTTGGATCGGTATAATAAGAAGTTTTGGAATGCATTGCTGCCAGTTACTTCTTATCACACAGTACCTCTCCATGAGCAGGTGGAGAAGTATATTTGTGGTTTGCCAAAGGGTATTCGGGATTTTTGAATTAAGTCCACTATTTCCAGCATGTCTCAGCTTATAGAAATTGCTACTACAGCCGACACATTGCTGTGTGGAAAGAATGCAGGATTCCACGATGATGATGCCAAGTCACATGTCAAAGAGCCAAAGGCTAAGAAAAAGGGTAAATCTGAAAATCAGTGCAGATCTGATAATAGGGCTGAAAAGAGGAACAGATCACAGAGAAAAGAGTGGGAAAAGTGATGCACGGCGTAGGGAGCTGATGGCTGCACATAAATGCTATATTTGTGAAGAGTAAGGGCATTGGCACACAGTTGTCCTAATAAACAGCAAGCTGAAAAGGATGAAAATAAAGGAAAGAAAGGCAAAACCACTATTAGTTTAGTGCTTGATGTAATGGACGATCAGCCTAATCAAGATAGTACTGAACTTTGTAGGACATGGGTCAAAATCAGAGATCAGCATGCATTGATTTTTCTTGATCTAGGGGTACGATCAAATTTCATCTCTCTTGATATGGTAGCCCGTTTAAGCATCACAGAGAATGAGATGGAGCCCATGGGTGAGATTGGTATGGCATGCAAGGGACATGCAAAGTTGGTTACTCCTATCATTGGAAAGCTTCGTTTGCACATTCAAAGTTATGTGGACAGCGAAGAGTTCTTTATTGCTCCATTGGAAGGATGTGATGTCTTGCTCGATATCCCTTGGTGTCATCGTGTGCATGCAGTGATTGATACTCATGATAAGATTGTGACTCTTCCATAGAGGCAAAGTTCATACTTTGGATGTAAAATTGAAAGGGGAATATGTCCCTATTGTATCTGCTTCTGCCATTTCCAAAGTAATGAAAAATCATATTTTAACTTAGTTTTCACTAAGGATAAGCAAAAGAGAGCAGTTGATCGTCATAGGCATGCTTTGCACTTTGTACAGGCTCGACGGTGATTATGTATTGCTGCAATTTGAAAAGGCACGACTGAAAAAGATGAAGGGCAAAGAGCGATTGTATCCAAAGCTGTCTATGAGATACTATGGGCCATTTCAAGTGTGGAGAGGACCAGTGATGCATGCTATAGGCTGAAATTGCCTCCACACTGGCGGATACACAATGCCTTTCATGTGAGCTTGCTTAGACCTTTTCATGGTGATATGTCACAGGATGTATCTGCTGAAATTTAGCCGAAGGTTGAAGAGCTCAATGAAATATTGGTATCAAAGCTGATTTTGGCACACAAAGAAAGGTCAAAGGTAAAGTTTCCAGGAGATACTTGGTGAAATTTCAAAATTATTCACCAATGGATGCCAAATGGATGGAAGAGGATGACTTGGCAAACCGTCCTCAGTTGTTGCAGCTTTACCTAGATGCTTTTCAATTAGAGCCGGGCTCCGTCAGGTTTAGGAAAAGCAAGGGTCCAGAGTATTGCCTAATGCTCAAGGGGAAGGTAGCACTTCCACTCCTCTAGTTATGGACAACTCTCGTATGTAGTGGATCTCGAATGTATTCAGCATGCATCAAAGGTACTGCGCTGACAGTATGTTTGCCATGAGGTCACTACTTAGTGTACTAGTCACTGTCAGATGTATGCATATGAGTATGAGTTCCACCCGGGCACTGGAACTATACTTTTGCATCAACTTATGATCAATTTGGCATGAATTAATTTGCCTCAATTTTGAGACAAAAATTTTGATCAGTTTTAGCTCAGTTTTTTATCAGCTTGAGAACCATTTATGGTCACTTTTGAATCAGTTTTGCATCAGTTTTTTCATTGATTTGCTGGTCAGTTTTGCAATGGCTAAACTATGTTATGATGCCATTGATGTTTTAGCCATGGTTTATGCTTGGTTATGCTATGCTATGGTTTGGTTTTGCCAAATGAGTTGAGCTCATAAGAAATGGACAGTCACATGATAATATGGCAATGTTTTTGAGATTCTTTTTGAGTCTTATATTATGTTATGTTGGCTCGTAATTTTCAGCATATGTTGGGTTATGGAATGGTTGAACAGCAATGCACAATGTTGTGTTTACTATGATGCCCTATGGAAATTTGGCATCAGTTTTACATCAGTTTTTTCATTGATTGCATATGTATACTTTTGCATCAACTTATGATCAATTTGGCATGAATTAATTTGCCTCAATTTTGAGACAAAAATTTTGATCAGTTTTAGCTCAGTTTTTGATCAGCTTGAGAACCATTTATGGTCAGTTTTGGATCAGTTTTTTCATTGATTGCTGGTCAGTTTTGCAATGAGTTTGTGATCACTTTGGGGTCACATTTGCAGTAGTTTGTGACCAGTTCTCAGATAAGTAAGTGATCAGTTTGTGATCAGTTCTCAGATCAGTAAGTGATCAGTTTGTGATCAGATTAGGATCAGTTTTGCATCAGTTTTTTCATTGATTGCATATGTATACTTTTGCATCAACTTATAATCAATTTGGCATGAATTAATTTGCCTCAATTTTGAGACAAAAATTTTGATCAGTTTTAGCTCAGTTTTTGATCAGCTTGAGAACCATTTATGGTCACTTTTGGATCAGTTTTCCATCAGTTTTTTCATTGATTGCTAGTCAGTTTTGCAATGAGTTTGTGATCACTTTGGGGTCACATTTGCAGTAGTTTGTGACCAGTTCTCAGATCAGTAAGTGATCAGTTTATGATCAGATTATGCTTAGTTTTCAATGGCTTACATCTAGTTCCATGGATAACAGCATATGTTATGATGCCATTGATGTTTTAGCCATGGTTTATGCTTGGTCGTGCTATGCTATGGTTTGGTTTTGCCAAATGAGTTGAGCTCATAAGAAATGGACAGTCACATGATAATATGGCAATGTTTTTGAGATTCTTTTTGAGTCTTATATTATGTTATGTTGGCTGGTAATTCTCAGCATATGTTGGGTTATGGAATGGTTGAACAGCAATGCACAATGTTGTGTTCACTATGATGCCTTACGGAAATTCCAGTATAGTACTTTGCTTTTGCTGCATTTCACAGTGTAATCGAGGACGATTGCAAGGATTTCAAGGGGGGAGGGTTGTCATGAGGACATGTATTTTTGAAACCTCACTTAACATGTGGATTAATTTTTAATCACATGATTAAGTAAATGTTACACATGTGAGGTGCAACTGGAGTTAAAGTAAATTTACGAGCCCGGGACCCAAGGAAATCACGAGATGTCAAAGACAAAAGTTGCTATAAGTTATGCCGCACAAGTACTTGGTGGTATCTAGTGCTAGTTGTTAGCCTGGGTCATTCATTTGGTCATAAGTGTCAATTGGTGACACTAGAGATGTAGCGTTTAATGGTACCTAACACCAATCTAATGGTCAAAGATGGCAGAGAGACTGGGGAGTGGAAGATGCCTAGCCAATTTAATTATTGGCTAATCAAATTATTTTTTTGGACACCAAAATAATTATTAGATTAATTTTCAGTAATTAAAGGCTGAAATTAATATTTAATTATGGATAATACTGAAAAAACCATTTGGGAAGGCTTCCACGTGTCAAAAATGCCCATGCAAGACTAAAAAACGTCTTTAGAGGCTGGAGAGAGGCATTTTTAGTGTATTCAGTCTACAAGAGAGAGGGAGGAGATGTTGCTAGTCTAATTTGCAGCCATTGGAGAATCTTGCGAGACAGCCAAGGTAGGAGAAGACCAATCAACAGCACAGGTGATAACATCTACAGGCTCTTGAGATAGGGCAACAGCAGTAAATGACTGATTTTTTTTAATTCTTTGCATCTACAAGCTGTTGTGGTAAGGCAGCAACTGCATTTGAATGATTCTCAGTCATTCTTCGCAACAAAACTCTAAATTTTCTCTCTCTACAACTTTCTCTCTCATCTCCCAGCCATTTCACAGCCTTGCTCCCAAGATCTCAGCATTTGGACACTTAGAGGCTGAGAAATTGCAAATTTATTTGTTGTAACCGCTAATTTACAGCAAAAATTAGGGTTTAGCAGCAGCCTCAGGAAGCGTGCCAAAATTTGAAAGCTCCAAGACTTGGATTTTTCGGGGCTAAAGGTGAATTTCAGCTAAATTCAGGTGGAGGACTAGCCAGCCATTGTATTTGGGGCATTTCCATCGTCTATGAAGTGGTTGAAGGCCAATTAAGAGCTCGAATCAAGGGGCAAAATAGATTGAAGACTTACTAGTCACTTTGGACGACAAGGAGAGTTTGGATTGCGAAGGGGATCGGCAGAATCCCATTGTAAATCAACTTCTTCTTCAATAAGCTAAAGAAATACCGAAAGGGGTGCCAATTTTGGGGCCAATCAGGTGTGCATTGTCCAAGATCAATAGGTAAATTTGTATTTTCAGATTTGCATTAATTGTTTGCTGCTGTAATTAACTTGTAATCAGGGATTTACCACCCTATCCAAGGAGGAAGGTTGGTTTTAGATTACTTGACTGTCAAGTTGGCCAATTATCAGCGCATTCTCAATGAATTCCCACCACTAGCCCACCAAGGTCAAATGAGAATCAAGTCACTTTGTTCACAAACAAGCCACCACCTAAATATTTCAGTTTAATGTAAAAAATCGTCTCGCAACCCCAATTATCCACATTCTATGAATTTGAATTTCAACTTTTGCGTTTCACAAGGTTGTTGGATTAGGTTAGTGAAACTTTTTATATTACATACAAATACAACATCAGTATTATTATTAACATTTAAGGTTAATGTTAACAACAAATGTTCATTTCAATGTTACTATTAATATTCCTTAACATTAATGTTTGTAGTGTTGATGGTTGTGGTGTCAGGGGGGTGAAGTGTGCTGGGAGGAAAGAGAAATTACATGCTATGGAGAGAAAGAGAGAGAGAGTAATTGACCAAACAGTCTTTGTTTCAACTCCTACATTCCGTACGGTCATTTAGTATAAGTATATACAAAGGGAGATTGGAGCCTAGGTCAATGGGTTAATAACATAAGTGGCTTATCAATAGGGTACCCATTGGATTACAAAAAAAGAGAGAAATTAACTATGGCGATGGCAAGTTGGACAAGTGAGGCAAGTATGGCTCAGGCAACGAGCCAACACTCTATAGGCCATGGTGTTGATAGTTTGGAAGTCATGCAACTAGCTTAATATATGGCACCTCCCTTGGTGGACAAAAATATGACATGTGTCTAGAGTCTATTGAGATGGGGCACACAACTCAAGGTGGCCCACTTTTTTCTTTTCTTTTTTGGAGGGGGGAAAGGGAGGGATGACGATACGTATTGATTCATGGGAAAAATCCACGTGGAGTGCTGAATATTCTATGTTAAGTAGGCCCCTTTGTGTAAGAAAGAGAGAGAGAAGAAGAAAGAAAGTTATATTAACGTCTACAAAAGGCCAAATCGGCCTATGAGACCAAAATGTTACATCTAAAAATGTCAAAGAATTTCACATGTCCCAAAATAGCAAACATCTAATGCTATGATTATCTAAATGGAAAATAAATTGTGAGCAATACATAGCTAATGAGTACAAAATGATGTCTAAGCCAAATATAATGTGGAACTACTTAGAAAGCACACTCATCTTAGGATATCTCTCATAAGTTTGTCTAGCATAGAGAGGCTAAAGCGGCAAGGTAGGGTCCCCTTGCGATGGTGTAGTATCCTCTGTATCTACATATAATGCCTCCTGTGAGGGCATGAAACAACTGGACGTGGGGGACCGGCTCTACATCTCTCTGTGGCTGTGTCTAAGGTGGTTCCCTATGCCAGTACCATTGGTCGGACCAACAAGAGCTATGTGGTGGAGGGAGTAGTCGATTCTCTATAGAACCCCATGAGTGCACGCTGGTGTGTGGCTCTCTGTCTCTGCTGCCTGGCCCGTAACAAATGTTGTTGTGGAGGCCTAGCTCCAACAAGAAGAGCCTGAGACATCTCTAATCTAGAAAATCCATAACCCTCAATAGAATCGAAGCGCCCTGAGATCTCGTAGAGAGAGAGCCACCTAGATCTACATCAAATGCACATCGTTCCACCATCATTCTGTTGTTCCAACAAACAAAATCTCTCACAAATTGACAACTTACTTTGATCTACACCAGCTCTAGTTCGATGATACACAACACATCAAAATAGAGACAGATCATATTACAAAGGTGTACGCTTGCTTGGTGGGGCGACACCCCAAGCCTAAGATAGGCAGAATTTAAATTTGTTTTTCTAAAGAGACTTGTGATTGACAATGAGATTCAAACTTTTTGCAAGTTGTTTGAGCTGGACATGGAAAAAAAAACATTTGACACATATTCCTAGGAGTTCAAGAATCTTCTTCATAAAATGAAGGCCTTGAACAACCTACAAGCATTGCTCTACATGTGTCATCTCTTTGGGCTGCTGCCGAAGTACCAAAATGAGGTACTCTACAACCCTTTGCATTCTCTAAAGGGCATCTAACAGTACAGAAAGAAGTTAACAATACTTGGGCTGCAAAGTCAAAGAGACCCCCTACCACAGCAGCTTCTTAGTATTCCCTTCAAAGACGTGGAAGAAAAAAGAAGGGGAATGCAAGCTACTTGCAGTGAAGATTGTTCATTACTTTCTATCTCACTCAACACTTCTACAGGCACAAAGAATGTCCAAAGAATAAGAAAGCGAACAAGACCTCCAAAGCATAAATAAATAGCCTTGATGCTCGGAGTATGTCTTTTGATTTTTCAATAGAGGATTGTTTTGTGAACGAAAGTAGTTGTCCAGGTTGTTTGGTAAATAAGATCGTGTTTGGCCTACATGGCCTTTTAAAGGGTTGATAATTGCTCTCATCACAACTTTCTTTATTCTCAATTGGTGCAGAGACTTCGACTCCATATGGCACCCACTAACCGAGAGTATTATTTTAGTTTTGGTGCCAACAATAACTAAGGCTAGAACTTTCAATTCAACAAAACCATGAGCCCTCAAAATTCTCATTGATGGGGTCTCGACTATGCACATGTCATTCTTGACATGCCATGGTTTTTTATATATTTTTATATATATTCCTCACTTTTTGTAGATTATAAATCTCATGTAATCTCTCTGGAGTTTGATGGTCTATTTTATGTGATCGAGGAGTATCGACCCTCAAGAATCACGGAACCTTGCAAAAATATGATATTAGACTTTAAATTCAGTGAGTGTTCTCATAGTCCAAATGTTCCCATAGATATTTGTTTTATTGAAAATGTTTAATTATTCTTTTAATAAAAATATTAATGATAAGTTCAATGTTAATGAGTATTCAGATTCGTTTTTGTGACCTTTATAATCAATGCAAAAGTGCACTAATTCTAACCTTAGATAATTCTGTCTATTCATACTTAAAACTCTATTACTAACTACTCTTAGGTCATTGCTAGTTATCAACTTACAATAGCTAGCTAACTAACTAACTAAATAGCTTGGGTTACCTAACTATTTTAGCTACTCATTTATCTATTAATCTTAGCTCCTAACACTAACCGACCAAGTGTGTAAACTTATTCTAGTTTATCTATTAGCTGTTATGAATCCAATCAACTAACTAGTAGTTGTAGCTTTAGGCTATAAGCTAACAAGCTGGACTAACAATATAATGCTAATCGTATTTGCTAGGTACTTGAATATTAGTGTTACTAGGGACTATGATTTATTATTATCTAACCTAGTATTGACTTTTAGCAACCCTAATCCACACCCTTATTTCAACTCAAAATGGTCCCATAATTTTGATGTATGTAACTTGTTGAGCTTGGGTATATCACATTCTCCCTTAGAGGGATTGAGATGTCCTTATCTCTAGAAAACTAGAGTTTTGATTCCTAAAGCAGAATTTATTGCTCAAGCTGCTTACATTTTGACTATGGGTTATGATGTTTCAAGGGACTTCCTTCAGTTTATGGCTCTACTACGAGTGGTCTCTTCATCTAGTTCACAAAAAAAGTTGAAATTTCAAGCCATACCCTAGCTCCTCTTGATAGTTGTTCCTACATTCACTTAAGAAAATCTAGGGGACTCGGCTTGCAAGTGCCCTATCTCACTACGTTGGAAATAGCAGCAGTTAGGGCCTTCCTTGCACATGTGTCCAACTTCACCGCATTCAAAGCATTGTCAATGGCCAAGTTGATCATCTATAACATCAATATGATTTAGCTCGACCTCGACCCCTTCAATAGCATAGATGTTATTGTCAAGAATGACCTAAGACTCTTGAGATTCTATCAAAGACTTAGTTCGAACAAGAGCATCTTCCAAGTCAGTCGCTCTCATGGATTTAAGATAGCCATCCAAAAGGCTCCTTTAATCCTTGGGAAAACCTTGCAATTTGTTGATCCAAGAATATCTTGGATGCATATTTCATGAGGGTTGCAAACTTGGAATAATAGGCTTCTAATGTCTTGTCCCCCTACCTTAGGTTCAAGAACTCCACCTTCAATGTCTAAGAAAAAAAAGGGAGATATCTTCTTTCTACCACTTCCCTAATCTTTTCCCATGTCTACAGACTTGTGGTAATTGTCTTGTCATGGTACCACAACTCTCACCAAAGATGAGCTTCAACCATCAGCCACACATGGGTTATTATCGAGATTGCTTTTTGTAAAGCCAGTACCAATTGCAAAGAAACAATGTTCTTAGATTTCAATCCATATATCCATATTAGTTGGAACCTTAGACCCCTCTTCCATTTGAATTGAGGTAGTTTAACTTACTATCAGAGAGATTTCTTCTCTTGAAGATCGATATGCTAGTAGTAAGCGGTACCCGACAAAAATGTTATGATTTTAGCTTTGCTTTATCTTTGCGACTTATGTAGCACAAAATTCAAGATTAGTCATATTTTTGTTAGTTTTCACTCTAATGCCATGTGCTAAGAGTCTTTATCAGTGATCTAGTACCCAACCGAAAATAATCACCTTACAATCAGTCCAAGCTGAATGGACTATCACCGCACTTGTTTCAAAGACAGTGAGAGACAAAGGAGAGTCATACTTGATCCCTCTATCCATAAGGCTTATTAATCTCAGCTTCGATCAATTAAAACAATGCTAGTCAAGTTCGACAACACAAACCCTAGGCAGTCAATGTTCAACCCTATTCCTATTTCCTTCTTTAAGAAAGCACCCGACTAATCCAATCCACCCATCCATTGGATGGCATCGTTGTGATGACCCTCCACCCGCTTTCCACACACCCACTTGATTTGCTTTAGTTATCTAATTAAATCCTATCACACTATGAGACATATACGAGCAATTTTCTTGATTAGTCCCCTTACATACACTTCATTGAGCACCTTTAGTTCACATACACAAAAACAATGAAATCAGTATGAAGACAAAAGGTACCTAGCCTCAAGTCCGAGACTTTCGAGACACTTCAACCCATCTTGAAATAAGTCCTTCCTCCTCTTGGTATCCTGCCATTGGATACCCCGATCCTAAACTAGGTCAATCTCACCCTTTTACCCCCCTCTTCTTATCAGGGTCTCCCTAGTGCCCATCACCATGCCCGTGCTCACCGAGGATTTCTTACCTATCATAGGACCAGTTACAAGTATTACCTAAATGACCAGAGACCCAATGATTCTTGTACCGCCATAAGGAGAAACCTTCCTCCAGGTGGCGGTCTACACTCTAGATCGTAATAATTGGCCAAGTGGAAGCCATGATAACAAGACTCGGGGAAGAGTTCATATCAACAAGAATCTAAGCATGTCCCAATAGTCACAATACATCACTTCAAGCAAATCCACAAACAGCCATATCCAATCACAAGCATTTGTATCAACAATAAACTTTTTAATCAACCATTTGTATGGCAAGAAACTACCAATGGATAATCCATATCTTCTAAATCAACGCATCCATCCAAGCACAAAGTGCTATACGAAAATACTTTACATCTTATAGTTATCCCATTGACATTAGCATAATATGATCCCTATCTTTCTCATAAATACAACCTAAGCACTAGGTTCTAATCAATGAAACATCCATTCAAAACTACTTCTATCAACTTAGGGAGAGTAACACACATTCATAGGCAATCTTTTAACATACCCTTGTTAACATTTCATTTCCCTAACAAGGACGATGGTTCACCACTATAAGTTATCTGCAATTTCCCAACCTTATGTCTCTTTCCCTTGTGTTAACCTTTTTATTCAATTCAAGGGTTCGCCTTGGGGTGACTAAGAGGAGGGTCAACTATGTGGTGAGGTTCTCATTAGTGTATACACATCAATGCAACTACTAACCTTCTCATAGCCTTGTTTCAACCCATTAGTGGGTTTGCATATTTCCTTAGGAATTCACTTTTATATATTTACTTGGAAAGACCTAATCCACTCTACCATTCCACTAACTTATTTACTCATTCTCCTTTTTCTTTTAATTTGAATGATCATTATTGCATTCTCTTCCTTAGGAATTCACTTTTATATATTTACTTGGAAAGACCTAATCCACTCTACCATTCCACTAACTTATTTACTCATTCTCCTTTTTCTTTTAATTTGAATGATCATTATTGCATTCTCTAATCCTCTCTCATATCATAATAGCTACGTGAAGGCAAGCTACATGAATAATTAGACTCTTCCCTAATATCTTCGGTACACAACAATAATACAAGGCTCCTAACGTTAGTAGCCCTGGTATCACTAGTGTTATGCATTTTTGTCCCGGGAAAGAGTCCACTTGTTTTATACAAACCTTGACAAGTTCAATTGTTCTAGCTCCCACATTTATGGGTTTACCCTCAAGTACTTATTAAGAACATCACACATGATTTTCTTCTCCTAATCATTGACATTAATGGCCAGTAAAATATTCTAGGCCAAAATCTATCATTAGGCACCACCTAGCAATTGACCAATATAACTTATAACAACTTTTACCTTGGACACCCACTAACTTCTCGAGTTTCTTAGCATGTCATTGTAACTTAACTAACTTGCACAACACATTTGGACATTTGATTAATAACTAATCAAATGCTAAGGAAAGCATCAAAAATTCACGTCCCTGTGACACTTTGATTGAATCTTATGTGTGAAAGTCCATAGTGTTACCTTAATAAAGGTTAACAGCATAAACAAGTGGGGATATTACATCCTTTATAAAACTTCCCAATACAACGTGTAGTAGTTTCTCCATGGACTTTGCAGCAAGATTACCTTGTACAAATCAAGGTCATGATGCCATCTAGGTCCTCATTGATCAATTGATGAAAATGGCTCAATTCGCTCTAACAAAGACGATCCTTAAAAGCCATGAATTGGCTAGTATCTTTACCAAGCACTTATATAAACTATATGATTTGCCCAAAGAAATTGTTAGTGACATGATCCTAAGGTCACTAGCCATTTAAGGCAAAAAGCCAACATAGCTCAAGACTCCATGGGAATTCACAATCTAAAAGCCACAATAGAGTGAAGCACAGTATATAGGGGAGGGGGTGTGCTCACTTACAACTTATTCAGGGATGAGACAGATGTGTTTGGCATTAGGAGGAAACACTTAGGAAGAGGCATTACACTGGGCACTACAAACACGAAACAACACTCATCCTTGGAAATAATAGCAACATCATATACATTGTCTGCATCGAAGTACACAACATTCTTGATCCATGGCTTGCAAACCAGTAGCACCAACATTGCTGTCTAGACATTCTCTACTGCTGTGTTTGCTGCAGTACATTCATCAGCAGCCTATCCACATCCACTGCAGCTATCGCCAGCCCTTTATTCTGCATTTCCACTGTTCTAGGAAGCCACCATGCTGAAATGAGCATTTTTGCAATCGCCAGCACCACAGATATCATATTCAGCCTGCCTCCCATCATCTGGACCTGTTCCAGTTTGCGTTTTCAGCTGCCACCTGGCATTTTCACACGTGCAGCCCACCCTACTGCCCCTGCCATTGATCAGCCTGTTGCAGATTTGACACACTGATCTGTGTTTACAGCAGCTGATTACATACAGAGGCTTCTTGCTGCAATTTGGGGTCTGTTCAGAGTACGGCACTCTCTCCAATTTATCTCTGTCCTGATCCACTTTGAGACATGAAGATTCAAGGTTATTGTATTCACTTTGCAGTGTGTTTTCAGCATTCATTCTGTGTTTGTTGCTGCCAGATGTCTTCTAAGGCTGCCTTGCTGCATTATGGGATCCATCAAACTACAACACACTCTCCAGCTCATTACCTTTGCCTCAGCCCTCGATACACAAGGGTTCAGCGTACATTATCCATCCACTGCATAGTGTGTTTGCTGCATGAGCATTGTATTATACATATTATTCATTTCTCATATTCACTGTGTTCATTGCCTTTGAGTTACCCTAACCCTAACTTTGTGTTGTTTAGTTTGTGTTTTGTCATACAATTGTATTTGTGTTTCTATGTTAGGGCATTTCTTTACACTCACTCTGTTCCAATGTCAGAGCCTACAGTTGGGCAAGGGTTTTGGGTTCCAATGCCTCCTCCTCGCGAGAATGAAACTTAAGTGGCTAGTGGTGAATCAGTAACTTATGGTATCCTGAAAAGTAAGGAATGCTTATGCCCTAGTTGATTTAATGCAAGGCCTTCTTCCAAAACTTCACTCACAATCACACACTTGGATCTAGCATCTAGACGATGGAAACACTTGATAGACCACTATGTGGCTTAGGATAGGACTCATGGTATCAATCTCAACCATGAGCTCAAAGAGTTCAGATTCACAGACCAATATGACCGCAATGTCGAGTTAGCAAAATACTAGCATTTACTTGTTGTTGACTTTGCAACTGCTTCTTAAGTTGATGACCAAGTTGCTTTGTTTCTTAATAACCTTCCACAAAATATTTCAATTTTGTATAAGAAATGATCTCATAGCCTACTATGCCCACATTCTATGAGTTTGAGTATCAACTACTGTGTTAAGCTCAGTCATTCAACCAATTTCATAAGATTCTTTCACTCTCTCTCCCCTTCAAAGGGAGGCTTGTTTCCCCTTCTTAAAAGAGGAAGAAAGGGAAGGGCAAGATGGATCAAAATCAAAATCAAACACCTAGTGAGTCACAAGGGAACACCTGGTCAAAACTCAAACTCAAATAGCAAAATGTACCCAAGAAAAATAGGTATTGCCAACACTGTATCATACCTTCCTATTCTCACCAACATGGATACAAAGCTATTGGCTTCTCTCACGAGGCTAATGGAATCTATGTTCGTGGAGTCATAAGCGAGAGTAGGGATGTGCAGCTCCTTTGGAGCCATGGATAGCCAACAATCTTTGTCACAAGGGAGCAAATTGTAAAGATGAAGATGGTAAACAGCCACCCTCATACAATGGAGTAAATTGTGGAGTCTAGGGTTGTGGAAGCCACTAAACTTGAAACAAGGTGAGCAAAACGTCCATAGCTAGTTGCAACAATCTCCAAGAGGGCTCATTCCCTAGTGAGGTCTCATGGCTCCAAGGGCTTGAAAGGACATAGCACATGTTCTAGGTATCTTAAGCATGTCAATCAAAGGCCAAAGGCACAACACCAAATAAACCTCCCACACAAACCCCAATCCCACCATCGCAGGGTAACCTCCCGCAGTGGAGATAGGTGGTGGAAACAAACAAAATCAAGGGCAATGGAGATCTCACAATTACATCACGCCCAATTAGCCATCACAATTTGCACCGTTCTGGACTCCCGAGGGAATGGCAAGTCGGTCTACTAGACCTTTGATAGACTTTGGTCCTCCCCACCTCATCACCATAGAGACATCAAAGTTGAGAGCTTGGTGTACATTCAAGAGTTGCTCACTAATGAGGCAACCACAGAGACCCACCCTACATGTCCTTGTGGCATAGTTACCAGGAATGGGGGAACGGGAACGGGAACGAGAACGGGGGGAACACCCAAAGTGAGGGAACGGGAACGGAGGGAACGGTATATATATATTTTATATATATATATATATATATATATATATATATATATATAGAGAGAGAGAGAGAGAGAGACAACACTTGTCTTAGAATCTAGAGAGAGATCATATCAACCATAAATTATAATTCATGAAATTAGACTCTAGAGACATAATAATCAAGTTTCAACTTTCAACAATAATAAAGATTCAAAACATTGTAACCAGCAATGGATTGTCGCATTCATAATTCAACATTGTAATCAACAATGTTGCATAAGTCCAACTGGCAACAAGTGTGCATTGCAAAAACACAAAATATGCACTAAACAGTAAACTTTAAAGCCTAAATAGTAAAGATCAAAGTTACAAGAGCTCCAATTTCCAAGTCAATACTCTAAAGTTCCAAAAGGCTAGCTACTAAGTGCTCTAATTCATGGAAGATGGCTCCACTGTGCCTGAATGCTCATCCTGCTGAACAACGTCCTGCCCATCATCATCACCATCATCATCATCGTCATCTTTTTCCCAACATATAAAAGAATCAGCCTTTGCAACTGATGTAAGAGCTAGCAAGCGAAGATTGGAGCTCACATAAACTAGGTCATTCGTCTTCATTGTACCAAGACGATTTCTCTTCTTTGAGTGAATGTGATTGAATGAGCTCCATAGTTGCTCTAAACAAGAAGAGCTAATTGTTTGGCTAAGAATACGAATAGCCAAACTCTGCAACTCTGGAGCTTCCGCCCCGTAGTCCTCCCACTATAAAGCAGCCCCAATATTTGTCCTGCCCTCTAGTGCATCCTCTGTACCAAACATCCCTAATGTTTGCCGATATATAGAGAGCTGATTTTTAATTTTGCATTGCATTTCACGGCTAGGATAAAGCCTTGCAAGCAATGTGTTCCAAGCCTTGACTACCTCAAGGTCTCTTTCTTGCATCTTTCCTTGAAACTCAGGATCAAGCACATATGTTGTAGCATGCATAGGAGAGTCATACTCATTCCATCTGCTGATGCATAACTCCTTGATCTGCTCATACCTATCTGCATTTGGTTCCAAACTCTCCAACCTCTCAATCATGCGATCCATACCTTCATAGATCTTCCCAATGCATGGATCCATGCCATCTGCAAGCCTCAACATGTGCATAATAGGATCAACCATTTGGTTGGAGTGATTAACCTCATCCCAAAAATCTCTATCAGAAACATATGCATTACATAACACAGCAGTAGCAGTGGCAGCCCCAATCCAATTTTCATACTCATCACTAGCAAATAGCTCCCTAATTGCACCTTTGCAATAGTGCAATCGACCAAGGATAAGAAAGTTATATGCAAATCGTGTATCCGAGTATTTAAGAAGTTCTTTGTCACTTCTCTTGCGAAACTCAGCATGCAAGTACTGATGATTACATATAAATGTTATAATCTTGTTGCCTTTCGCAACAAGAGATGCAATCCATGGCAAGTCCCCAATATCCTTCAACAAGTTATTCAAGCAATGCGCCATGCATGGACTAAAGGTGATATGTGGATACATTGCCATTAAATGTTTCCTGCTGCCCTGTTTGTAGGTTCACCATCTGCCACAAACTGCACTACACTTTCTGCCCCAACAGCCTGCACTGCCTCGCACCACTCGGAAGCCAATACATCTGCACTCTTTCCAGTCTCTGAAGCATCATGACTACCAATGAAGTATACATCTCCACGAGAATATGCAACAACACCATGTATGGACCTATGGCGTGTGTCACTCCATCCATCTACTATCAATGTCACTCCATTTCTTGCCCATTGATTGCGAATATTTGTTGTTGCAATCTTTATGGCTACTTTCTCCTTTTGAAGCAATGTAGTCATGATAGTTTCTGATGAAGGGGGCTTATATGTGGGTCCATACTCTGCAATCTTTGTCACCATATTTAAAAAATAAGATGACCTGGCTGATTTGAATGCAATATGGTCATGGTAAAAAAAGCGTGCCACTGCTGCATCTGTTTCCTCTTTTTTCTTTGGTTCCCATGAAGTGTGCAATGAACTCTATTTAGCACCACGACCTGTTGCCATTGATGGCCCACGAGAAGGCTACGCAGCCACTAATCCTGGTGGTCTTCTGCATGAAGCACCATGCCCTGCTGGTCTTGGAGTCCATGTTGTTGGATCCACTGCTATATTTGGCGTCCTCCTGGCATGTGAATTCCCCATAGATGTGGCTATGCGGTCAAGTAACTCCTGCCTTTTCTCAATTAATACATTGGTGCAAAAACGCACCTCTTTCCCCTCCTCATGTAGAAGATGGGCTCTCACTTTATCAGCCCCGCTAGTGCGAGCATAAGGGCAAAGTTTGCATTTCCAAGGGTGAGCCCCTCCACCTCTCAATGGCACCCCTGCATCTACCTCATCCCACCATGACCAAGTAGTGCTTCGACTTCGTCCAGTTGTTGACGAAGTACCTGCTGAGGATGATGAAGATCCCATAGATGTCAATGCTGCCATCTATATAAAAGTGACAAATAATCAGTAAAGTTCAATAAAATTGCAGAAATTTGCAGCCAAAATTTCAACATGTGTGTGTTAAATTTTTAGCAATGCTAAAAACGCCAGCACTTTGGTGCTACTTCAGCCTGCATTCCTTTTACTGAAAATGCCACAAATTTGGGGCATTCTAGCCTGCATTCCCTTGCTGAAAATGCCCCAAAATTTGGAGTATTTTCAGCTCCCAAACTTGGGGCAATGACTGACTCAAAATGCCCCAATTTTGGGGCATTCCAGCCTGCAATTCCTTGCTGAAAATGCCCCAAAATTTGGCGCATTTTCAGCTCCCAAATTTGGGACAATGATTGATTTAAAATGCCCCAAATTTGGGGACATTGCAGCCAAATTTAAGTCCCAAATTCCAGAATCCAATCCTTGAGAAAGGCCCAAATTTTGGGGCAACTACCAACAACTGACGTCTGACCCAAAATGCCCCAAATTTGGGGGAGAATCGAGATAATGATCCTCGAGACTTCACCTGATCGCGGGGAGGAGTCACGCCAAGCAAGAGAGGTGGGCCAAGCAGGCGGGAGAGGTAGACGAGTCCCGAGAGTAGGTGGGAGTAGGCAGTGGGGGCAGGCGGGGCAAGCAAGATAGTCGGCGGGACAGTCGGTAGGGCAGGCGAAGCAGGCGGAGTGGGCGAACCAGGTACTCGGCGGGAGTGCAGTCGGCGCAAGCGAGCAGGAGCAGTCGACACAGGCGAGCGGGAGAGCAGTCGAAAAGCCGCAGTCGACGGGAGTGCGCAAAACGGGCGACAGCGGGCAACAAACGGGCAATCGGCGCGAAACGGGCAGTCGGCGCGAAACGCCTACTCCAATAAAGTTAAAAGTTAAAAATTAAAAAAAACTCTTGTGCTGGAACGGCCGTTCCAGACAGGGAACGGCCCTGGAACGGCCAGGGAACGGATTGGAACGGGAGGGAACGGGTCAGGAAACGGGCTGGAACGTTTCGCCAGCGTTTCCTCGGCTCAAACCCCTCGGAACGCGTTAATCCGTTCCTATGTGCCGGAACGGACGTTCCCTGTCTCTATGCCTTGTGGCCATTCAACCATTTGGATTGTAAACAATGGAGCCACACACTATATGACCGCACACGAAGGTCCATTCATCATCCACAACTCTACAGCCAAAAATGTCAGACGCAACAATCACCCCTTTGCCAAGATTTAGGCATTGATTGCACCGAGTTTTATACTAATGAAGATCCGAATCTCAATTCATTAGATGATGTGTATGATGTCCCCCAAATGGGAGAACGATTTTATCCATCCATTAGCTTTGCTACTTAGGGAGAGAAATCTTCTTTACAACAACCACAGTTGAGGTAAAACCAGCCTTCCTCCTCAAATAGGGTGGTAAATAACCTGACTAAGCACTAATTACAACAAGCATAAAATTCACATAAACTGAAAATACACACTTTACCACTTTAATCTTGGACATTGGACACCCAATTGGCCCCAAAAGTGGCGGCCCTTTCAGTATTTCTTTATCTTATATTGCAAATGAAAAGAGTACAATTGAGATCCTCTAAACTCCTCCACTAATCCAAGTACCTCTTGCTATCAAAACTAACCAACAAGCCTCCAAACCAATGTGCCCCTTGGTTTGCCTAGGGATGGGCCTTCACCCTGCTCCTTGAAAGACAAATTCATCCCTAAATCTAATATTGGCTAGCTAGCCTTCACCTGCTCACTCTCAAGATTAAGCATAAGTAGATAGAATAAAAGCAAGAAGAAGAAGCACGCTCTCAAGTTCGCACACCACAAGAATGACCTTATACATTCACTTCTCAGTTTTTAGCTAGCCACCTTGTATCTCCTATAGCCACACAAGCTCCATGGATAGCTCGCCTATAGCCACACAAGCTCCATGGATAGCTTGCCATGACACCAAGATTCCTCCACTAGAGCATTTGCATGCCCTTTGGGTCCCCTCATGCGAGACCACACGAACACATCATGTCACTCGTGACCTCGTCCTAGCATACACTTGGCACTCCAACACACCAATCCAAGGTTTGGATCGCCAAAAGATGTGACTTTAATAACACACACCAAATCCACCAATAATGAAAGAGCATCAACATGCCCTCTCTCCACCCTCACACTTGCCAATTCTAGCTAGGAGCATATACAAGTGTGCAATATTACTAGAGCAAAGAAGAATCATCCACTCCAACCACCATCAATAGACCTCGAGTTAACCAAGATGATATAGGCATGTACCTGGTCTCGTGCTCCATCAAGCATGACCATGATATCCACCACACAAAGTAGTAACATGTCTTTTGTATCTTCTTTCTATGCAAATGTGACACTATGCCACACCATTCTATCTCTTCACCTTTATGTGCATGACCGCCACTTTGCCGCATCATGATGGAGATAGAGATTCCTCTAAAGGTTGGAGCAATCCAACACCTTGGCTGAAAAGCACTAGTAAGCACATGGACACTCAACCATAGCTCCATGAGATGAGTTAGAATATTGAATCTCGCAATCACAAAGGCACCAAGATGATTGTAATGAAGTGAAATTAGAATGGACAGTACTTATATATTACCTTAGTTAGGAGAGAGTAGCAGAGGGAGTGTGAATGCCTACAAACACTGAAGCTCAAACCAAAATATAATACTTATATAAACCACCACAAACGGGGTCTTCACATAGGAATAAATGTAAAAACAAAAACATACCTAACTAATGTTCAAAGCGACACTAGCCTCATGTCAGCACCACCGATTACGAGATCAACAGCAATACATGTGACAAAGTGGGACCAAAACAAAAGATTGATGCTAGCAGACAGATCAATGGCCATAAATGGCACGACATCAGCAACGCACAAACATCGAACAACAGTGATACGCAAGCATACTCAATGCTGAACAAAGCAAGAATAGGCCGGAAACCTAGACAATGCAAAAACACAAGTAAAGCACGTATAAAACACACATCAACACAACACATAGACAATGATACATAAGATCAACACAGCAAAGAACACGCACTCAAATGCAGATCAGGTCAAGGAAATAGCAATCAAATGATGTCAAACGCAAGTTCAGAGTGACATGTGTTCTATTCCAGCTAGGTCAACAAAACACAAACACCAACTGCCAAGTCAATGGCAAACACACGACAACAGCAATGCACAAAGTGCTACACCACAGGTCACTGTATAGGCCGTCAAGGTAAGCAACAACACAAGATTAACACACCATGTCAGAGAAACAGAAGACATGTAGCACATATTGACATGGAGTGCCAAGTCAAATCCACACCTCTTGCAAACGTCGCTCAAGAGCGAGCAAGGTTGATCAAAATGTGGCGATCATAGACGATGATATGTGAGATCAACATAGCACATGGACGATGATACGTAAGATCAATGCAGCAAAGAACACGCTGCCACATGCAAATCAAGTCAAGCAAATAGCAATCAAATGACGTCAAACGCAAGTTCAGAGTGATACGTATTCTATTCTAGCTAGGTCAACAAAACACAATACCAGCCACCAGGTCAACGGCAAACACACGACAACAGCAATGCACAAAGCACTACAGCACAAGTCACCGTATAGGCCATCAAGGTAAGCAGCAACACAAGATTAACACACCATGTCAAAGAAACAAGAAACATGTAGCACATGTTGACATGGAGCCCGAAGTCAAATCCACGCCTCCTGCACACATCGGTCAAAGCAAGGTCGATCAAAACGTGGCAATCAGAGACGTCCTTTGCACATCCGTCATATACCACCAGCAGAAAAAACGTGAGACCTATACACACAAAAATGTTCCGTGAAATAAATCCCAAAACACAACCCAAAAAAAAAAAAAAACGTGTATACACAAACAAAAGCATGAGCATATCTCAAACAAACCATTAGCATCTGATACCATGTTAGAAGAGCAAAACACGCAATGGAATAATGAAAGACACAAGATTGATGAAAGAGAGAATGTGCAAGATGTAACCAGGAATAGGATTCCACTATGGCAAGAGTACAATGGTTGAGCACCAACTCACACGCTCCACAAGCTCTCTCTCTCTCTGCACACCAAGAACTTGCAAGTACTTGAATGGATAATGGACTGTGGCCATACTCCCTTCTTTTATAGACAAAGTAACTTCTTTCTCAGCTGATCGCTCCCCCTACCTGCTATTGCTTTCAACCTTTCACATCTACTGCTGTCTACAGCCTTGAAACTCCACATCCCAGCCCTAAAACTCCACATTCCTCATCCTTCAACTACCCAATCCCTTTCCTTTCCTATCCATACTATTTGTAGCTGTTTTCCCTCAGATTTGGTGCCGATTTTCACTGTTTCCAATGAGCAATCCTTCCCCTCTCTTCGTCCTTTGTTGTCCGCATTGATTTGAGCAAGTTTTCCCCACTTTTGCTGCTGGTTTCCCCTATTTCTAGCAAAGTACAATCTCCTCTTCCTCTAATAGCAGTACTAGTGCTCATGCTAGTAGCCCTGAGGAGGCCAAGACAAAGATGGCTTTGGATGATGCTGAGTGACTCTCATGAGCCATTACATGACACATCATGATATGATGATTCATAGGCCTATATTTTGCAAACTTGCTATTAGTTGATCATGTAGATTCATGTTTATGGTTTAGTGGCATTTGGATGACTCATGAGATACTGTGATACATCATAGTTGTATTTCTTTTCGAGCATTGTTTACTGAGTTACAACTCACAAGCACTCTCTTTTTTGAGTCTATATGTCATAATATGAGTCTATGACTATTCACTTTTAAGCCTTCAATCTTAAGTTTACTGTGTATGACAAGTTGTAGTTTACTATCTTACTTAATCATGATTCATGTATACTTGTCAAATCTCAATTCTCTTCTAAGTTCTAATGTTGTATTGTTGAGGAATTTAAGTGTTTTGATGTAGAGGTTCAACTAACAAGTAGTGTTACTCCATCATATATTTTTAATTATATTTATCACTATATTTCTTTTATTTTTATACCTATATGTTTTGGATCTATGTTTCATTTTTTCAGACTAGGCCCAAAACTCTATTTCACGACTCCGAAACGCGTTTCTGTTTCACCATTTCCAAAACTCCTAGCAACTATGGGGAAGACCCAAATAGTGCTAGCTTGCCCTCTTACTACTATGGGACAACTACATGGCCTAGTGTCGAGATGAATGCTTGCTGTATTGAACTCCCTACCCGTTCAATCTGGGACCACCAACCGCTACATGTCATATGGCCCCATGTTTGCAACCTCCCCTCAAAGTTGGAAGACCGTCAATCAAGAATAATCAATTTGGCTTTGAAGAAATATAAGCTCTTGCCAAAGTATTACCACCACCATGCATTTTAACTCCACTTGCATCACAAGCTCTTCATGCAAGGCCTTTATGGTCGAAAAACGATTCCTATACACTTGTTGTAAACAACAGGTAAAATTTTTGTTGACTCCAATAATAGTTTTTGAGAGTTGGCTCTAATACCAAATATGAGACATTAGGTTCTGATTGCACACCTTGAGAAACAAATAAGAGAATCCAAAGGACAAAACAATCCTCTGATCTTATATCTGTAATAGTTAAATGTGAGATTGTACATCGTATAGCTTCAACACCCTGATCCATGCACTATCGCCAACACACTCACACACTTTGTATCCACAAGGCACATCCCTACCCAATCTAGTGTGGTCACAATCAATCATGATTAAAACTTTGCTCGATCTCACATAGCCACAAACACTTCAATCCATCCTCCTCAAATCACTCACTCACACTCGTGTCATCCTGCACTCACAATCTCGCCCATGATTCACCAAGAGAAGACCATGATCACTTCTACTCACACACCTTGCTAAGGAGAAAAGAAAAGGAGACTATGTTAAACCTCTACAATCCCTGATCCTCCACTATTACAACCATGATGATTGCCCTTAATAGGCAATTCGAATAATGAAACCCAACAACCAAAACAGCATGACTTCAAGGTTTCATAACATCAGCAAAGTTTAACAAAATAGTTTTTAGGAGCAAAGAAACTTGCTCTCCAACAACTGCCCTAATCCCTCACAAACATGCTGCGCATGGCTCGCGATCATGCTATCATGCTACTATTTCTTTTTCGAGGTATATAAACCTGAGGTTACAAATGTTCACATGCTACAGAGACAGTCCTGTTCACATGCTACAGAGACAGTCCCACTTCTCCATTGAAATTGCCCAATCACTAGAGTATGCTTGGATGGTCTCTCTTTTCTCACAATTGCATGCCAAGTTTCTGGCACAAAGATTTGGTAAACAGCAAACTTTAATCATGATTATCATATACTTGTCTTTCAATTGGGTCAAATTTTGGGCTTTGTGGACAGTTTGGATGCAAAGGAAGAACGAATGGTCAGGAACTCAGTCATTTCATTCCTACAACTACTTTAGATGCTTGCTGCAGCAGTCCTTATAATAGTTGCTGTCTTTATGATGTGAACCCTCTTACATGGAGGACACACTCTATCTATCCTCCTTGTAAATCAAAGAGCTGCTAAGTGGCAGTTTCACCAAACAAAGGAGAGTGAGTGTGTGTATGTGTATGTTCTCCATTATGCACCTACTAAAGGTTCTCAACAGGATCATGACCCTTGCGATGTGGGTATGAAGGATTGCCTGAATGCCTCTCATAGAGGGACAAAAGGATACACAAAGGCTCACACTATTCATGGTGAGACTTCTGCACTAGCTCCTCCATGCGTTTTAAAAGTTACTTAGCATCCTTTAGCTTTAGGCACTACTGCAGTATGCAGATCAGCCAGTGTTTTGTCACTACCTTGAGCATCATAATACCATCAAGCTGGTTGGTTCCATATACAGCACACAACCTGACCTGGTTTGCAGCATGCATGTATTTCTTCTGCTACTGCACTCCATAGACATTCATAATGCTTGGTCCAGACATATACCAGCACATTTGGGCATCAGCCCCTTCCTCTCTCATTTTCAACCTCTGTCCTATATGTGTGATGTTCATCATGCACCCAATCAAGGCTCTCAGAAAACCCATCCGTGTGGGCAGCAGGTTACAATGCACAAGAGATCAAACAAGACTTCATGAAAAGATTGAAACTAGAAATTTGGGTTGCTGTTCTGACAATCACATTTTCAGCTTTGAGAACTGTAGCACAAACAAGACAAAACAAAAATTATACAAATCTACATGGTTGAAATTTTGTAAGCAGTGTAATGAGACAACAGCCAATATTTTCCAACTAAACTTGGGATTAATGGTAACTTCCTACAACTAAGTTCATCAACAAAAACGCTGTCACTTGCAGTGTATCTTCAAATAAGCTCACCTCCTGCTGTACAGAGCTTGAGAAATCAAATCAACTTTTGTACGTGGATCTATCATGGGCACAAAACACTCTTGCATCACACCATGAGCTACAGAAAGTTTTATGGTATGCTCAGCCATAGCTTCAATGCTTGACATTGTGGCCCCACGTTCATGTTTCATTGATTGTAAAAGCATATAAGAGAAACCGCACTCGAGGGGGTGTGCTTTCCCAATGAGTCCACGAAGACCTGTAAAAATCTGGGAAAAACATTTTGCCACATTTCAGCAGGGGAAGGCTTGCTGACTTGGAACATTGTAAGAGGCAACAGATTCAGCAAAATATACCTTTTCACACTGCTCACAACAGAACCAAGGTATCTTTGCAGCATGATTGGAATCCAGCATAGCATGTGCACGCACACAAGAAATATGGTCTGAGAAAACCCCGCCCCCCCCCCCCATGGAAAAAGAAGACAGCCAGGTAAGATAAAATTCTCCCTGTGATTCTTGAAATAAACACATAAATGACTTCGACTTACATGCAAGTTCACATTGACTGCACTGTAAAGTTGATTCGGAGGCAATGCCATCAAGCTGGTTCATTCCACACACTGCACAAGAGCATCTGGGGCAGTACCAATCCCCTTCTGGAATGACCTGCAATCCACAACGCATTGCAGTTCCTTGGTTATATATCTTCATATAAAGTTTAACACAATCTTCAACACTGCCAAGGTGAATCCAGACTACTAATTTATGGTGATCATCTCTTCAACCTGTTAGACAATCATCTAAGTGGCTCTTAACCAGTTAGACCATCACCTAAGTTAAGCTGAATCAGATCACTTAAAGATTAAAAGATAGCACCTCTAATCCAACACAGTCACGGTGATATGTTGATGGGCAATGATCGCAGAGAATCAATTCTCCACCATCCCCACACACACCACAGATGTCATCACTTGTATCTGCAAAACCTTCTCTCTTTTCTGTTATCTCCTGAACATCACAAGCTTGCAGCTGACAATCTGAAATCGACCTCCCATCATCTAAGAAGGTGTTTGCACTGGGCCGATGGAGCCTACTTCCGGCATGAGCTTCAAAGTTTGAAAGTGTAAAAATTTGTCCACAGCACTTGCAAAGAACTCCCTCACGAGTCACCTGGCCTTGCTTCATGACATGCCCATCCTTCCTGTTTAAATAGCGTACCGATTCTCTCTCTTTTAAGAGACCCTTGTCTATCAGCCAAGAGAGGACAGTTGACCTCTTGAAATGAGATGACCCACCACTATCATGCCCAGAACCTGAATCTTTTTCTCTCCTGGGAGGAGAAAGCAACACCTGCATGCGACAACCTCCTCTGACACGATGACTTTTGCTTCCCTGCAGAAGACTTGCTTTCTTCAAAGGAGCCCTGCCCCTTTTGCGCCTCATTTCTTCCTGTAATGGACTGCCCTCCCTGTCACACTTTCTTTTTTTCAGGTTTTCAGTTTGAAAAAGTGTTGGTGTGTTCTTTGATCTTAAATCATGAGCAGCATTACTTGCATCTGTGGCCTCACAGTTCGCCCTTTGAATGCCCTCCTGTTGACGAATATCACAATTTTCATTGTGATATTCTGTGAAACCACCACCTTTAGATCTTACATTGTGTTTAGCATTACTAGTGATTAGAGTCTGGCAATTCGCCTTTTCAACTTTGCCCTGTTCACGGATACCAAAAATTTCTTGAAGTTGACACGTATCATTTACATCTTCCACAGATTGAGGAGCAGTAATCAGCTTTCCAGCATCTTCAGGATGGACTACAATTTTGCTAGTTTTTGGTTCTGATTGTCCAGTAAGCAATGCAGGCTTCATCACCTGCTCAGACTTCATTTGTCTAGAAACACAATCATCCCCAACAAGAGAATTTGAGAAAAGTCGTTCCGTACTTGACACCTTTAAAGGACTACTTTGGTTTTTCTGATTCTTCCAGTGCCTGCAAGCTGAAGCCAAAGAACGATATCTAAAACCTGTGGGTGAAATGTAAGCTGTTCCATGATGACAACCTTGTCTTCCCATAGTCCATCCAGCATCTAGAAGCATCTCTTTTGCTGAAGGGTATGCCTGCCTCAACTCTTTGGCTTGCATGGAAGCAGCTGAGAAAAACCCTTCACTTTTAGGAGGATCTGTACCCTGCACATCAGGCCTACCTTTCCCATCAAGTTTCCGAAACCTTTGGCTACCTCGCCCATGCGTTCCAGAAGCAGATGCTGAATTACACTTAGTTGCATCAGGCTTGTCACATTCCTCCTGTGACAAGGCTGCACACCTGTGTCTCCCATCGCTCTGGTCAAGAATAAGGGCACTTGTACTTCTGGTAACCCTGCAACTGGGTTTGCAATCTTTCTGTCGGATTGATGCAGCTTCATATGCATTGCCTGCCAGCTTTGTTGTAGATGGAGTACGTATCTTCTGCCTTATTATGGTTCCTGAAGAACCATTGCAGTCAATCTTTCTATTAGTGGTCTCAAGTGTGCCATCATGGGAAGCAGTCGTCCCAACAATGTTTTCCAGCAAACCAGTGTCTTGTTCTAATGGTATTGTGGATTGCACTACCAAATGTGGAGGTGTTTTTCCACCACCTTTCAAGGACTTCATCGCACCTTTAGTAAGTGTTTTCACTTGCTCGCATTGATCTACTAGCTGTGCAGAGTCTTCAGAAGGCTGCACAATGGTAGGACCTTCAGCAGCAAAGACACTGCACTTCCGGGGGCTGGCAAGATTTTCACCATCAGACACTGCTGATGGAGTGAGAGAAACAAGGCCAGCTGAGTGTGGCAGATGCTCTTGAGAAGGCTCTGTCAAGGCAGCCTGAGCATTCTCTGAAGATAAATCACTTTTTACAAAAGTATGGCCCTGTGCAATAGGTAAAAGTACAGCTGAGCTTCCAGAACTTACTGGCATTAAAATTTCGTCCCGATTTGACAATCTGTAATACTCTTGATCAACTTTCAAAACTGTTGTATCCTGAGAACTGGTTGCAACATATTCCGATGCTAAACAACCAAGATTTCCAGTTACATCATTTGGATGCTCAACAGTCAAACCAACCATATCCTTATCAGTGCACCTGCAACCTAGTGAAACTTTGGTATCAGCAACAAACACTCCAGCAGACTGTGACTGATTCTGCAACAGTGAAGCTGAGGTATCCTCTCCTTCCTCTGGCTCCTGTACCTGGCAAATGTTTCTTTGTCGCCAATGCCTTTTCAACAAACTCCTACGATGTGTGCACATCCGTTTAAGAGGTCCAACATCCACCTTGCCATTTTCACTGCTCAATGACCAGTGACCTCGTATGCCCCACAGTCCAGAAATCTCATCCCAATCCTGAGAAATTCTCACATGCTTTAACATAATATGCAGCTCATCTCCTTCCTCTGGGAAAAAGATCCTGACCTTGGCATCACACTCCTTACCGCATACAACACCATCTAGAAGGATTCCTTCCCACCAAGCATCATCATAGAAAGCATCAACTAAAAGGCCTTGTGTCCATGTTTGAGGAGAGGGTTGCAAACAGTCAGGTGGTTTAGGCCTGATAAATCCCCGCATATTTTGGTTGCCTGCCATGCCATTCCTTTCACCTTGTCGCACTGGGAATTGATGTTTGATGCACTCAGGAAGAGGGATTGATTCTCGTAAGTGCTTTGTGCCATCCAACGTAAGCAAGTGATCATACTCTATAACTCTGCGGCCGTGCTTGACTTGGACAACTACTCCAGAGTGCCATGAACCTCGAAGACCCACCTCCTTTTGGCGAACCTGCATCACCAACAGCATAAAGAGCTTTGGCAGCTTGTTTCTTCCACATTAAATGTACAGGAGTGTTCAATGCATGGACAAAAAAAAATGTGCTGAATTATAGCTCTATAAACTTTCAAGGATACCTCAACTACCTCCCCTTCGAGCAGTTTCCTGTCATGGTACATAACCTGAGCTTTCCCGGCTCCACCAGGCGACGCATAAAGACCTTTTTCAATCTTCATGACACCCAGTCTTACTTCACATGTTCCCCGAGTGTCGTAGATACTTCTGTCTTGCCTAGCATTCCGATCAGAAATAAAACAAACCCGAGATCAAGTGGCAGTGGCAGAGGATTGAAGCCTCTGGATGAACTTTCGGTTCTCAAACAGACAAGACCACCATGAACCTCTGATCTGCATATTTTTCCTGTCACTGAACCTGTCAATATGCCATTGGTGCGGACGTCGCCTCACCTCCGCCAGTTTCTGTCCAGCGTGGTTTTGGGATAGAAAAGCGACAGAAACAATGTGGAAGCAGCCAAGACAACTCTGATCAGATGCATTTTCTCCTCTTGATACTCAACCAAGCCCCGACATTAGAAATGGAAGAAGGAACAAAGGAAACCTTCTTCAGAGATCTCTCTCTCTCACAAACGGACCGGGGCGGGGGGGGGGGGGGGGGGGGGGGGGAACGGGGAGTGTAAGGCTAAATGCAACAGAGAAAGGGAGAAAGGATCCAAAAGCTCAGGAGAGAGATGACAAACGACTGGGATTAAGCTTCGTAATTTGTTCCTAGACGATCTCTTTAGCTTAAAGTTGCCAACATTAAGTATCGCACTCGCATGCCATGCAAGCCCAGTTGGCTGTCCACGTGGACCTGTAACGATAAAGTCTCTCATTGTCTGCAGACAAGATACAAGAATGTCTACCTTAATGTACCTCATTATACTCCGTGCCATAAAAGACCAAGCAGGCCGAACGATCCATGCCATAAAAGGTAAAGCAGACCAAGCATCCTATCCTTCATTACGTTTTTGATGCGCCTCGTCCTAATGAGGAAGGAGGCATGATTACCGTCATCACGACCAATTTTGACCGTTTGAATCCATGGATGATTAATCGATGCATGGCCTTGGACCTTCATCAATGAAATGACATTTGAGACGCCTTCCGTTGAATCACAAACGAAGACCACAAAATCACCCAAGAAAATGTGAACGATTTGTACATTTACTCTAAATGGAGATCTTCAAATGTAGATGATATGAGTTGTAAACACTCCAAAGTCATCCACATTTACTCTAGGAAAAGGAATATCCTCTAAATGGATCTCCAAAAGAATAATCTTGCATACAAACTTCCTCTAAACATTCATCCAAACAACAAGACTTCATCTCTTTAGAAACACAAACATAAGAGTAAACCTTTTCCATATCATTCTCACAAACAATACAAGAATCTTTCTTCTACGCATATTATTTACAAGCTTTTGTGAGGGTGCAAGATGGTAGTAATAGAGGCACAAATCAACCCTCACCAAAAGTTGCCACGTGGGCTCTCTCTCTCTCTCTCTCTCTCTCTCTCTCTCTCTCTCTCTCTCTCTCTCTCTCTCTCTCTCTCTATGCCCTTGTGCATTCGATGGCACTGCCCATACAAGGTTTCTCTCTCTTCATCTCTCGAGCTATGCACCCCCACACTCTCTCTCCCCCCTCTCTCTACATGAAGCCTCCCAAAAACCTTACAATTTATAAAAACCATATGTGCTTAATCACGACATCCATGGTCAAGTCTCGAGCCTTGCATGACTCCCCATTGGGCTCAAAGATCTCTTGCAAGGAAGGTGTTTGGAACTCATGGAAGGAAAAAGTGAAGAGTTGGGTCCCACGGATTAACTTGCCCCTCTTTTGTGAAATGCATATGGACATTGCTTTAAGCCTTAGGAAGTTGGTCTGTTTGACTCTACAAATAGTGTTACAATGGTGGTTCTAGCTTTCAGCTTTTACATATGCAGTAGGCTATATACCCACTAGTTGTGTTTTGTGTAGCATTACATCATTACAAAGCACAAGAGGTTTCGTGATGCTCACTTCACATTTCTGTGAGCTACAAGAAGTAAGCACATAGTTGTTTCTCTGTCATCACAAAAAACAAAGAGGGGTGCACTCTATTAGATGACAATCGTGCTAATCTTGCTAGTCCTTCACAACGGAGTAGAGAACATGCTTCACTCGACATGGCTGTGTTTTTCTTTGGGGGGAGGTTGGGTTGAAGAGAAAGAATAAACTACGAACATGTGACATCATATGTGTATACTTGGATGTTTATGTATACATGATGGTGGGTGTGAATGAACACACATACTTATTTATTAATGCAAATATGATAATGCAAGTTGTAGGGGACAAATTAAAATGTGCTCAATGCTAAGTTATGGTTGCTCACCTACTTGCAGTGATAGAGATTGACCATGTGGAAGCATTCTCACAAGATAGCCATGTGGAAGCATTCTCACAAGATAGCAAGAAAGATTGCTCAGGAGGTGGCCTGTGCTAACTTGTGTCAAGAGATGCCTATTAGAGGCAAAGGGTTTTTGGATAGTAGTCCCTCAACTTTGATAGCATGTTGGTAGTAGAGCTACACGGATAAAGCCATCAAGAAAGAGCAATGCATGAAGAAGTGGAATCGAGGCAAGAACGAGATGGTCACAACAAAAGGTAAACTACAAACAGAAGGGCCCTATTCATGTGCAAGAATCGCCATATTACTGCAGCTAGTCCACAACACCCCGTTGTATCAGCCCTAGTCCTAGCCTTAGCTTTCGAAAATAGGTTATGTCTACTGTATGGAGAATGTATGGCCGTACGCGCGGGATGGCTTTATACTTCGGACTGGTAGCTTTGGTATCTGGTCGCCTGTGGCCCTCTGTGTATCTCTTATTTTCTATACACGTAAATAGGCCGAGCTTGGGTTTGGGATTTGGTACTATCGGTCTTTCAATACTTGCTTTCTGCTGGTTTTGCATCATCGCATACTTGCTGTAGCACGCAACTCAACTCATGCTTGATAGGCTGTATTAACTATGCAAGTTCTTCATGCCACAAATCGCTTGGCAATTCGCGGCGGCCAAACTTTCAACAGTAAACCACAACCAACAAGATTGCTAGCATCTGGCAATGTCGACCGAAGCACCTTTCTGCATGCGGTGAGTCACGTCTGCAGGACCAGCAGAAGGCCGCGGACCGAGCGGTCACTGAGGCCAAGCCAGTCGAGTAGCCACCATGGAACAACTGATTGAACGGGAGCTACATTACTGGAGGCATCATGGGGCTATTTGATGGGGAAGTGGACTCTCCTATTGCAAGAGAGGGCGAAATAGGGACCTCGAGCTGTCTCGTATGGACGACATGTACAGATAGCCAAACTAGATGGCCAAGAAGACGAAACGCGATCGACCAACACTCCGGAAGGAGCCCAACTCTCCCGGTAGCATCGCAAAGGAGAAGAGAGAGCTCTTCATAGCCTTGGTGGTATTGAGAAGAAGCGGAAGAGATCACTTAGCTAGTTGACAGAGCAAGAGATCAGTCAACGAGAGCGGTGATTGGGAGGATCCGGAAGGGATTGCTCTTACCCCCGTGCATGGGAACCCACGAGAGGCTTGCGAGAGGCGAACGCAATGCAGGTCTAGCGGGCCAAGAAGATTTCAGAGGGCCAATAAGATTTTCAGTGGCTCGAATGGTTGAAAGGGAAGCATGTCAGATGGTTATCGTTATATTTCTGGGTTCCTGTCGTCTGTAACCTACCCTATTATTCAGCGCACATGATGTTAGGATTCAACCAACAACAACAAGTTATGTTTGGTGTAATTTTCGAATCCAATCCTCCGAGAATTCTGCCACCTCAAAAAGAGGGCTTACCAGAAGTTCTCCCCATGGTTTTAGGAAAACCCCTAGTTAACCGCAAATTTGTGAAAAATGGCTTGCCACATAGTAAAGGTCAACCATGGCGAGTTAGAGAGACCCCATATGCAAGGGGCTTCAGAGAGATGAAGGAAAGACTCGTAGACTTGTGAGAATTCAAATGCCAAAGTAAAAGGGAACCAAGAAAGGGAAGAAGACTCATAGACTTGTGAGAATTCAAATGCCAAAGTAAAAGGGAACCAAGAAAGTGGTCCCTTGCATGTATGTCCAAGCGATTGAGAGATGAGCAAAGTATTTTGTTTATAATGGGGCTGAAATTATATTATAAAGGAAAAATATATGTACAACAAAATTCCAACTGAGGGCATATTTCAAGGGCTAGCCTTAAGATAGTTTCAAGGACTTGTAAAAGACTCTGCACACTCTCTTTACTGCCAAAAGCTTTTAATGCCACTAGTACTTGACTACGGAATTATGATCATTTGTCCATGGAACCACAAAGGACTTGACCCTCCCAAACCTTAAATTCTGCAAATATAATTGCCTTGATTGTGTCCCAAAGCTTGATTGTGGCTTCACCCTTTGTTCCTCGCCCAAAAAGGATTAACTTCAGTCATAACTTTTAGAGAAGCCACCCTTTCCAAGCCATAGTATGGCGTTCCTTTGCACAAAAGATGCTTCCCCTTGAGTTAGGTTAAAATGGTCCCTAACCCCATTGATCTCCATAAAATACGTATCCCTTTGATCCCGTAGATCCTTCCACCATACAAGACCCTTCCCAAACAATCTCATTAAATCTTCAAGTCCTCAGTCACCGATTTGGAAAGTGGGTCAAATGCATAGCTACACGTCCATATGATTTGCATAAGGGATAAATCTCCTCTTCTATCCTGAGCTCCACACCATGTGGCTTCTTTGAATATCTCCTACTAAGCCATTAGCAACTTTTGGGAGACCTTAATATTGCTTACTTTTAATCCTTTGGCCAGAAAGCAGTGTCCATCCAATGCAAGTTGGGCACATTCACCCCCTTTATGCATTAATGCTTTGGCAAGCCATGACCTCAAAAGCAGTGACCAAGGCTAACTCTCCTTCATCCTTTTAAAGAGATTGAATTTCAAAGCTTTAGCTTTAATTGCCAACTTAGGTAGGCCTAGTCCACCATCCCTTTGGAGAAGCTGTAATCAGCAACCAAGCAATGGCTCTCCACCCTCTTTTCTTTATGGACCGATTCCATGAAAGGGGTGAAATTTCCCTACTGATGCTAGCCGAGGTGCCTTGGCTAAAGTTAATCACCATGGAAAGGAAGGTTATCATGGAAGCCAACATCACCTTGATGATGACTAGTTTACCTTGAAAGCTGAGTGGGCAACCCTTCCATTGATCAAATTTACATTTGATTGTCAACTCCATCCAAAGAGCCCTCTGCCACATGGTTACTCTAAACCCAATAGGGCACCCCAAGTAGCAAAACAAGTGTAGATGTGGGATTTCTTTGAAGCTTAGATTAGAGATCCAATCCATAGACTTATTAAAGCCCAAATACATTAGCTTAGTGTTGGGAGCACTTATTCTAGATCTAGAAAGTTCATGAAAATTGACATATACTTCCATAAGCGATGATATTGAATGTTCATAAGCCTATATTGAATTTGAGTTATCATTAGCAAGAAATTGGGAGACAATTTGCTTACCATCCCAACACATCTATAATAATTGCAAAGATGAGAGGCTCTATTGTGTAGTCCTACATTATGGATCTTTTAACATAAAAGGGTGCTGCACAAATTCCATTGATGAAAACAACTATAGTAGCATTAGTAAATAATACATGAATCATCTTGAGAAACTCATCTCTAAAGTCCAATTCCTTTTGAAAAATGAAGCATGTGCTCATTCAATCAATTGTCTTTTCAAAATTCATGTTGATAAGAACAAACTCTACCTAGAGAGAGAGAGAGAGAGAGAGAGAGAGAGAGAGAGAGAGAGAGAGAGAGAGAGAGAGAGAGAGAGAGAGAGAGAGAGAGAGAGAGAGAGAGAGAGAGAGAGAGAGAGAGAGAGATCACCATCTATAGAAAGGATTAAGTTTAATATAGCATTGTGAATTTGAATAAAGCCATGCTATTGTAGGTGAATTACATGACAAAGAAGGAACTTGATCCTATTCGCTAAGGCCTTCGCCATGATTTTGCAAACTACATTTAAACATAGGAAGAGGCCTTCGTGCATCAATTTTGACTCTGCCAAGGGATTTGTGAATTAGCTTTATTAGGTCTTTATTGAGATCCTTTGGAAATTAGCCTTCCTCCTAAATTTTGCTGACTAATTTTTATAAGTTAGAGGAATAGGCATCGCAAATCACTTTGATAGACTTCACAATCAAAATGCCATTTAAGCTTGGCAACTTTCATATTTTCATCTGGTTGACAAGATATTGAAGCTCTTCAATTAAGAAGGGGTTTTCTTCTACAATCCTTCCTTGGGTTTAAGGATGTCCCTCTCCATTGCTAAGACATCTTTCAACTTCTTTTTAAAGTCAAGAAGAGTCATTGCTTTGATTCTTGCAATCAAATGTAAATGCAATGTGAAGGCCTTTGCAATGTGAATGTCATCCTTGATGAGCACTTCTCTCCATTGTAGAGACCTTAAAAAGAAAGTGCTTAGGCACCCCCCACCAAATACCAATTACCTTTTACATGTATCTTCTTATATTTAATTTTACATTTTTGCATGCCATTAAGGAAATCCTCCACTCCTTTGAGAAGTTGATGCAAGTAATGATTAGCAAGATGAAGAACAAGAGCCATAAGAATGCATTTCATAAAGCCTTAGCAATTGGCTACCGACAAGCATACTTTGTCTAGATCTAGCCTTATCCTTGACATACTCTTTAGCTACCTTTGAAATAGTAGCAATGTAGCTCATTCGTTTATTTATAGGATGGCAACCACACTTACTTTCTTCTAGGTGTCACTAAGCTATTAATGGTAATACTCCTCCAATAAAGATGTGTCAAACCTAAACAATGGGGACCCAACACCATCAATCTTACCTCCTCCCAATCTCAAGGTACAAAGGAAAAGAATGTGGTTGGATGAGGTCATCTCACATAGCATCAATCACCTGACATTATGCACCATTATTAAGATATATAATCCAATTTAGCAACTCTCTACATTGTACTCATAGGCTTATTGTGCCACAAATAGGGAAGCTTCTTGTTGCTATTGGAGGCAACTACTAACCCAATTATCAACCACCGACATATCAGCGGTCTTCATCGAATAGAGTAATTCACCCAATACAATATAATACTCATTTAATAAGCTTTCTCTTCAGCTCTTCACATAAACTAGCTCCATTTGTTGGACCATAGATTGATAATATTAAATCTTTTACCCACCACAAGCTGATGTGATGGCAATCGCATTGCCATCTCCTTTGCTCCACTGCACTACTAAACTAACCAATATCATAGTCCCTCTGTTGCCTTGACCACAATAGTTACCAAAGGCTTTGTGACCCTTAATCTAAAACTTTTGTGCTTCCTCAATTCTTAATTAAATCTCTTGCAAGCCATGATGTGCGGCTTGCTAGTTCTGATCATGAGCCTATATGTATCCCTTTTGGACTTTCCTATTAGGCCCTTGATATTCCAAATAATCATACTTAACCTATACATGGTATACCTATTCATAGATAAATAGCTTCACTTCACCATCGTCTTCTTAATCTAGAATGATGAAATACTTCCTATTGACTAAAGGCTTGCACACAAGCTTCTTGAGTGATGTTTACCGCAGCACATAATGTTTACCGCAGCACAGAGGAGCAAGAAATGGAAAAAGGGAAAAAGAAAAGGCGCCTTAAATGGCAACTAGACCCGGGAAAGAAGTCTTGGAGTCGCCCAAGGAGAGTAAAAGAATAAAAAGCGCACCATTAAGTGCGAAAACACTTCCAAAACCTTGTAAAAGAGCGCCAGGCGCACTCCTGTGCAAATTGTATGCATTAGTTAGGGAAAGGATAGACTAGAACGGTGGGAAATGAGGAAATAGGCCTAGGCTAATGGCCGGCCATGTAAAAAAGGGGGATGGCTGCCCATGGAAATTAGGGCATGTATATAAAGTTGGAAAGTGAATGGGAAGCTCATTCTTGTGTGTGGCAAAAGCTTCTTCTTCTTCTTCTCTTGTTTCTTGCCTTCTTGCTTGTGCTTGAGAGAGGGATTGAGAGAGTGTGAGGGAGTGAGGGAGTGATTGTGTGAGAGTGAGGGATCTTGGAGAAGAAGCTCTCCATCTTCTCCTCCTCTCTTCTCTTTTCTTGACTCGCGCGTGGCTATGGAGGATGAAGCTCATGGGAGAGGGATTGAGGTTGCTTGAGCTTGCCTCAAGGATTGTGGAGCTACCGGTGTGCAAGAAAGAGGAGGGTACTCGATCGAGCATCAAGGTAAGCTCACTACACCCGTAAGGTAGGCATTGCGCGTCGACTATGTGAGAGGTAGCCATGGCTGCTTGGTTCGAAATACTTGAGCAATAAGTGGTCCGTAGATCTTGGGGTAGAGCTTCAAGCTCCCCTCCATTTTGGTTCCGTTGCCAGGACCGACGGAATCGAGCCTTGAGTGCCGCGTGCATCAGATCGAGCATGGCAATAGGGTTTGCAGCCTGAACCAGTGCTCGAGCTCGAGATAACTAGGAGATTTAGGAGGTTTTAATTCGTGGAACAGGTAAGTATTTGGGTTTGTTGGAAGCATTAGATTAGGACTACTGTTCTGCATTTCTGTTTTTCATATTGTCTACACTAGATTAAGGTTAGATTAGGGTAAGAAAAGAGAAAACAGGGTATCTGGTTGCTGTTGGAAATAGGAAAACAGGGACCCAGATTCAAGTTTTTGGGTGAAACAGGGACAAGGGACTGGCTGTAAGGTTTTGCAGTGCTGGGAAAGGACCTTAAGAGGCTTGGGAGCCAGGACAGACCTCATTTCTTTAGTTGGCCTTGTGTGTGTGTGTGTGTGTGTGTGTGTGTGTGTGTGTGTGTGTGTGTGTGAGAGAGAGAGAGCTTCTGGTTCACAGGACGAGGAAACTCGACCCCGATTCTAGGCGCATTCGATTCGTGCTGCTTCACGTGAGTCCGGTGTGTTCCATTAGTGCTCTAATCAGTTGTGGGAAGTCTGTGGTGATTGAGTGCAACAGGCATTAGGAAGGATTCAAACGCGTCGGAATCGCGCCCACCGCCGACGCAGTCGGACCAACCCGCAGTGGTCCGATTACCGTCCAACTCCCAGAATCGGATTGTCCGACTGAGATAGAGTCGGACCAAACTGGTCCGATTGCCATAATCGGACCAACCCGATTAGACATGCCATGTGGCACTCGGACTGCCCATTAGAATCGGACCATCGTAGTCGGACCATTGGGGCTAGACTCGGACCAATCCATAGTCAGACCACTTCAAAAGTAGGACCATCCTCCCGGTCCGATTCCCAGAATTGGACCACCAGGGTTGGACGATTCCCAGAATCGGACCAACCCCGTCCGACTGTTAGAGTCGGACCAAACCGGTCTGATTGCCAAGATCGGACCGTCCAACTCCCACAGTCGAACCATCCCTGTCCGATTCCCAGAATCGGACCATCTTGCCAGAACAAAAAGATAAGGGTCTTTTGCTGACCTTGCCACAGACCTGACCCTAGGACGCAACCCTGAACACCCCCAAGACCCAGTTCGACCATTAGGACCATAGAGGCTAATAGAACTTAGGGTGCGGAAAGATCGTAGGATAGCCGGGAACCGAGTTGAAAACTCAAATTAGGCTAAGAACGTGGGTAGAAACAAGGTGGAGTTTGCATTAAACGCTTTCTGCATCGGCATTTCACTTTTGTGCTCCACTAAACCTGCACAGCAAGAAAAGAGAAGAGCCTGTTTTCGCACCAAGCACCACAAAAGTAGTAAGCACAACGTGTGAGTAAGGATTGCCACTGCTTTCAAATAACAAGGAACACATCTAGATACCTAATAACATTAAGGAACCCACTAGTAGGAGAAGACCCCAAGACTTAGACAAGTGCATGAGCGCCCTACTAGTAGTACCTGGAGAAAACACAAAGACACCGGAAGCAACAAGATAGAGGAGTGGAAGTTGCCGGAGCTGATTGGATTCATCGACAATCTCGTGGAGCTGGAAGCAGAAACGATGTCGGGAACAAGAGGCGGCCAAGGGGAAGACCAATTAGACTTAGGAGAATCTCCAACCTCAGTCCAGGAACTGGTCCACGACTACGATCTACTCACCAAGACCGTGATCCAAGGTAGACCTGTAGAGGAAGTAGTGGCTAAGTTGTAAGAAGAGAGAAGAGCTATCAAGAGAGAGTTGGAAGGCATAATTGCCTACAACCATGAGCAAAGGGCTAGAAGGCTGCACCAAGACGTGGATATGTACGAGGCTAGACGAGTACTAGACCTAGCTGGGGCAGCCAAGTCCGGACCGAACGTAGAGAGGGAATGGGCAACAGAGGCTGGCATGACGTTGAGTGAACTAGTGGCAACGCGACTCATGGACAATACATCCGTGGAACAGAGTGCTACTGCCCTAGCCACCGTGCTACTGTCAGGATTGGGAGTCACGCAAGGGGCTAAAGGGTAGGCTAGAATCCCCATAGTAGCGAAACAACTAGCTCGATACGAACCTAGTAGTGACCTGTACAGCTTCATGGAGCTGTTCGAGCAAGTATGTGAGGCTAACGGTCTTATTGACCTTGCGCAGCGAGCTCAAGACTTCAGCCTGTGCTTAGGCAACAAGGGGAGGACATGGTACTCTAGTCTGGATGACGCAGAACGTACAAACTTCGCTCGCCTTAAGGGCCTCTTCATCAAGAGGTTTTCGGAGGCAGGGTATTCGGATAGCCTCATTGTTAGGTTGATGAATATCAGTCAAAGGGAGAAGGAGGACGTTAGGGATTACGTCACTTAGGTGCGCAGTCTCTACAAGAGAATCCCTGCCAATGAGCAACCTACCGAGAGGGCAGTGTCCACAGTATTCATGAACGGGATTTGGAGCGAGGAGCTCTACAAGGCTTTGGCCAGTAACTCCACCTTACAACGAGACGTGCTAGCTCGAATCTTCGAGGAGGCAATACGTGTAGATGATCAACTTAGGGAACGCACCATGAGGGCTACCAACCGAGATAGTACAGGCCAGAGGCACCCTGAGAGATCAAAGGGAGAAGGAGGACGTTAGGTTGATGAATATCAGTCAAAGGGAGAAGGAGGACGTTAGGGATTACGTCACTCAGGTGCGCAGTCTCTACAAGAGAATCCCTGCCAATGAGTGACCTACCAAGAGGGCAGTGTCCACAGTATTCATGAACGGGATTTGGAGCGAGGAGCTCTACAAGGCTTTGGCCAGTAACTCCACCTTACAACAAGACGTGCTAGCTTGAGTCTTCGAGGAGGCAATACGCGTAGATGATCAACTTAGGGAATGCACCATGAGGGCTACCAACCGAGATAGTACAGGCCAGAGGGACCCTGAGAGATCAACCACCTTAGGGGAAAAAGTAACTGCTAGCGTGCAGGACAAGGAAAAGAGTGTAGACCATGACCAAGGGATGGCAGATATGAGAATGGAGATTGCATGGTTGCAAGAGCTCATTAGAAAGCCTGTGAGATCACATGTACAATGTGTGTACTGCGGCGGCAATCACCTCCCAGTGGAGTGCCAAGATCCTAGATCTCGGCCATGCTCAAATTGTGGTAGATTCGGACATGATGCAGCGCATTGCAGAATGCCGAGGAGATTCCCATACACACAGCATTACAACTCTCCATACTTAGGTAATAGGCCACCTAATTTCTTTGGCAGGGAAACCCAGTTAGCTCTTCCAGCACCAACTGACTCAAGACTTGTCGTGCACCCAACTGGTATACCCAGGCCACCAAGGCCTTTTGTGACTCACCCACCTAGCGATGCTCCTGTTCACTTTCTGGAGGATCCTAATGAAGAAGAGGCACATGTCAATCCGTATGTATCCTACGACGAGGAGGGCAACCCATTCCTAATGGACTATTGGCCAGTGCTAGTGATGGCTTTAGGAAGAGGATGAGGCAGAGGCTTTGGAGGACCTAGCCAGGATCCAGTCACCCATGCCATGTTTCATCACGCTGCCCGGAGCAAGTACAAGCTAACAAGGACAAAGCGGATCTCCGATGCACAAAATCACACATCTGTTCCCTATGACTGTCCTAGGCGGAAGCCATCAACGAGCGCTGCCAACATGCCATCGGTGCCTTTGGGGCTCTTTGGAGTGGAAACTTTTGGTAGTGAGGATACGCCCATCCCGCTACATGCTATGATGCGAGCTCAAACGAAACAAGCAGGCATCTCCTTGCCAGGGCCAAGTAACCTTGATGCAACCTCAATAGGGAAGAAAAGCCGGAGGAGACGAAAAAAGAGAACCGATGCGAAGATAACCCTTAAAACTGAGGAAACGACTACGCTGGTAAAACGAGAAAGAAGGTCACAGACGCAGAGGCAGAGACCTCGGCTCCTAAGACAACAGAGCTAGGGAGTGCCAAGGTAGGGGAATATCCCCACCCCAAACGACAACTCAAAGCTATAGCCAAGGTCAAGGAGTGGGTCAAGGACGCCCAAAAGCACCTCGAAGATGCTGAACCCATATTGGATGACCCTATGGACGATTTCTCCAATGTTAGCACACCAGTCTCACCCTCAAAACTACAGGCTGGGAGCATACCTGCACCACTAGGAGCGACTCAGCAGCGAGGCCGGGGGGAAGCTTACCAGGGTAGACAGAATGCATGGCCTAGAACTGCTAGCCTCAGAGGAAGACAAGGGTCCAATAGCCTCCTCACAACTTTGATGTCCACTCCAGTAACTCTAAGCTTGGAGGATCTGCTTAGGCAAAATCACTTCTTGTGGCAGGAGTTAAAAGACTCGATCGAGAGACACGCAGGACTTGCGGGTGCTGATCCGCAAGATCGTGATGCAGTTACACGGATCCCAAGTCTAACTCTACACCCAGATCCTAAGTCTTTACACATCAATGCTTTTTAGGAAGGCACTGAAATGCACGTAGTTTTGCCCGTCCTAGCCTTAGGAGACATGACTCGAAAAGGAATTGTAGACACAGGCGCCAGTGCGGTCCTAGAGGCATGGGAAAACCCTCCTGTAGAGGCTGCTAGATTCAATGTCACGCTAGCAAACGGAATGAAGGTAAGACCATTTGGGGTCCTAAAGAATTGGCCGGTAAAGATTGCCAGTGTGCAATTCTCGATAAACTTCATTGTCATGAAGGGGGTGGATTACGACATACTATTAGGCCGACCTTGGATGAGGAATGCACGAGTCATAGAGGATTGGGGAAATGGATTGATTTTCCTAGGGAACAGAACTAGTGCAGTGAGGGTAGAGATGGACACTTGGACGATGATACCTGTTGACCTAGCTGCCATCTCGGTTATGCTAAAAGGCGATACTCAAACGACCAAACCTTATGGATCGCTCACTAGATATATTCCTTGCCCTGAGGATGAGAGGGATTGGATGCACGTTTTGGCAACCATTGACCTACCATTCTCGGATGAGGAAGGACCACATCAGTAGGCTGCTAAAGCTGCAACCATATTGACTGAGGAGCTAGTGGTGCCGCTCTACATGATGGCAGGAAGCTCACTCAACCCAGGCAAACCGGCCTCGTCCCACATCCCCAACAACAAATTAGAGCTTCAGGAAATCGTAGAGTATCTAACCGATAAATTGGACGGCAATTTGGTTGCTAACTTAAAACCTCTACGTGACCTTTTAGCTAAACCAGAATGGAAATGGACCAAGGTCCATGGCCTGAACTTGTTATATAACTGGGCTTTAGTTACTGACGACAAGGAGATTGAAGAGGAAAGCTTAGGGGATGATGAGCAGTCAGAAGGACAGGACCCGGATGATGAGGAGTATGAGGACTATCACTCTACGGGAGAAGAGAGTGAAGAAGAGGTAGACACAATAAAATACAACACGGAGGGAAAAGCGATAGAGCAAATCAGGGCAGACTTAAGGCCTAGGAAAGAAGGGATCAGTTGAAACGAAAAAGGAGTCATGCTAATGGAGTGTGACAGATCCTGGCTAGAATGAATAGGAGCCGTGGATTACGAGCAAGCCAGAGTAGCACAACCATGGGTAATTCCAGTGCTCAAGACAGATTCTCCTATAGAACTACGACCCCCTGGGGAAACACCTTCCTCAAGTGAGGGATGCGAGTTCAACTCAGAATCGGAAGTTAGCATTGAGAGTGATCCCGAGATACCGCAACCCTCTAAGGTCAAACGCACTAAGGGAGACCTGCCAGTCCACCTTAGGCGCATGAGGCTAAAGGAGGAGGCCAAGAAGCAAGGAAGGGACTCAGAAGCGGAACGGCAGAGGAAACCACAGGATCTACCCAAACGGTTTACGAAATTTAAAAAGGGTGACAGAGTGGTGGTCCTGTTAGGTGCAAAAAGACAAGGTCAAACTAGTGAACCGATCGAGGGACCCGCCAAAGTCAAAGAGGTTAACTTGGCTGGGAAATGTGAAAAACCAAGACCAGTGTTCGTTGCAGATGACTTGGGGGAGGAGGAAGAGACCAAACTTATTGCGCTCCTGCAAGAGTACGTTGATGTGTTTGCCTGGACATTGGACGAACTTAAGGGAGTCGACCCTAGGGTCGTGACTCATAACATCCCAATGGTTCCAGATGCAGTGCCAACAAAACAATGACCTTACCCCATGAATCCCAAGCACGCCCATGCCGTGAAGGAGGAGATTGATAAACTCATGAGGGCAAGTTTCATATATGAGATCGAGCACACGGACTGGGTATCACCTATCGTGATTGTCATGAAGAAAAATGGAAAAATCCGAGTGTGCGTAAACTACAAAAAGGTGAATGCCACTACGAAAAGGGATAACTATCCTTTACCTTACACCGAGCACATGCTGGAGAGGGTAGCAGGGAAGGAAGCCTACAGTTTTCTGGATAGTTTCTCGGGTTACAATCAAGTGCAAGTGCACCCTGATGACAGGCACAAGACTGCCTTTGCCACGGAATGGGGCGTATTCGCCTACATTGTCATGCCTTTTGGGCTAATGAACGCACCTGCAACTTTCCAATGCCTAATGTGCACTATCTTTAAGGACATGCTTAGGCGCGAACTGGAAGTGTTCGTAGACGATCTATGTTTACACTCTAGTTGGGCCGAACACTTGGAGAAATTGAGAGCTGTCTTTGAAAGGTGTAGGCTGTACCACCTCTCGCTAAACCCCTTAAAGTGTCAAGGAACGGCATTGCTACTGACTTTTCCAAAGTTAGAGTCATTGTTGACCTACCGCCACCCGACAACTACAAGGGAGTTCAGTGCTTCTTGGGACACACTGGATATTATCGACGATTTGTGCTGAATTATGTATTAATAGCTAGACCTTTGTACAAGCTATTGATAGTGTTTGAGTGGACGGAGGAATGCTAGCACGCATATGAGGAGTTGAAAAAGGCTCTTACGACTACACCAATCTTGCGAGCCCTAGACTGGAACGTAACGTTCCATGTGCACATAGATGCCTCTAAGTTCACTATTGGAGCCGTGCTATGCCAGCCTGGTGAGCATAAATTGGATTACCTAGTGAGTTTTGCCAGTAGGTAGCTCACAGAGACCGAGATGAACTATTCCACGACAAAAAGGGAGGGGTTGGCCATGGTGTTTGCGGTAAAGAAATTTAGGCATTACCTGTTGGCCACTCCCTTTGTCTTCTTTGTTGACCATCAAGCCCTACTGTATCTTATGAACAAGCCTTGCGCTACGGGGCGCATAGCTAGATGGTTACTCCTTTTACTGGAGTTTGACTTCTCTGTGGTTGTACGCAAAGGGAAGCAGCACTACATGGCTGACCACATGTCCCACATACCCACAGGAGAAGCAGCTGGACAAGGGGTGCCTGACGATTTGCCGGATGTCCATCTTTTTAACTTGTCTAGTGAGCGAGAATTATTTAAAGTGGATCTGACGCCGTATTGGGCCGATGACATAGTGCAAGTACTAGAAAATGGATTACCAGAGCGACCCATTGAGAAGGCCAGGCTGAAAAGACTTATCTTGAAAATCTAGCCATACCAACTGAGCTGGCCAACTCTACAGGCTGGGACAAGACGGCTTATTGCGCAGATGCGTGTGTGAGCATGAGATGCACGACGCATGAAACGAAGCACATGGCGAAATTGCTGGAGGACACTTTAGTGGGGACACAATAGCTCGAAAGGTGCTACAATCCTAGCTATGGTGGCCCACCCTATTCCGCGATGCAGCTAAATTTGGAAAGCACTGCGATGAGTGTCAAAGAACCAAAGTGCCTGTGCGAAAGGACAAGATGGAGTTGACCCGTGTCATAGCCCGACAACCCTTTGAAAAATGGAGTATCGATTTTATTGGACCTATCAGTCCTGCAGCACAGTATTCCCAAGCTCGATACATCATAGTGGCGACCGACTATTTAACGAAATGGGCAGAGCCACGAGCCACGAGGAAGAACGACGCTAGGACCACTGCAAAGTTCTTGTGGGAGCAGGTCATTTCACGGTTTGGCTGTCCAATCGAACTTGTAAGCAACCAAGGCACACACTTCATTAATGAAGTGGTTGCCCACTTGCTCTCTACCTTCCTAATAATTCATCGAAAGTCCTCTCCCTATTACCCTCAAGCTAATGGCCAAGCCGAATCCACAAATAAAATCCTAGTCAATGTGCTTACAAAAGTCGTGTCTACTTCGAGAAGTGACTGGGACAACAAGCTAATGGTGGCCTTGTGGGCCTATCGCACATCTTATAAAACGGCTGTAGGACAGACGCCCTCTAGGCTGAATACGAAACTGAAGCCATTTTACCCCTAGAATTCTTTATCCCTAGCTTGAGGCTAGCAGTCTAGGAGCGTTGGGAGGGAAGAGAGGCTTGGACCAACCGCTTGGTGGAACTCGAGCGTTTAACGGAGACCCGACTCCTCACCACTCACTCTCTGATTTGTGAAAAGGCTCGACGAAAGATGTGGTTTGACAAGCATGTCAAGCAGCGAGACTTCCAACAAGGGGACCTTGCTCTGCTGTACTCGGTAAAAGGACATAAACAGAAGATGAAGTTTCAGGGGCTAGGGCCTTTCAGAGTACGCGTGATCGGTAGGACCGGGAATGTCGAGTTGGAGACACTTGACGGTGAAGGAATAGGCTTTTTTAATGGCAGCCGCATTAAGAAGTACTATCCTCCTTCACATCCATTACATGACCCACCCATGCTACAACCCCCACTGAACGTCCGTATGGCTACTGTAACTGACCTTACAGATCAGGTTGAAGAAGCAGTGGCACCGGCGTACCTGCGGATCACAGTTGTAGCAGGAGCGGTGTATTCTTTCGAAGCCTTGATTGATGATAGATACTTGTCCCTTATACAAATAGTGCCATATGCATAGTTACTACCAAGAAAGATGCATCTTTGTCTCCTAGCATAATAAGTATTGAACTATTCTTTATGTGAAGTGGCATGGAATGATGCTCTTGAGTTCAAAATACAAATTTGTGACATGCTATTATTCGTGGAAACTAAGAATGCTGTTAGAAGATAGGAATAGGAACCCATCGTAAGCAAGGGTGTATGAGGGAAAATGGGTGTGAATAGCATGAAGGACAGGGGAAACCCTAACCTAGCCAAGCAGAGGCTATATAAATAGCCTATGGGTCACTATCAAGGTGTGAGAGAGTGTCACTCCTAGGGAAGTGCAAGGTGGTTGTTTCCATCGAGTCTGAAAGTTTACCAGCCTTCTTCCATGTGTTACCTGACAATAAAGGAGCTATTGGGTCGCACTTTCAAAAAGCAAACCAACTGTAATGTGGATTACAACCTAAATCGCATACATCTTGCTATCGGCAATGTGCGCATAGTGACGACTTTCAGCAAGGGCTGTCTTAATTCCCCCACCTTTATGAAGCCACTGGTAGAAACCCCTATGACCACACTTCAGCTCGAGTGTGAACAGAAGGAAACTACGGCCTCGTGCCAGGCTCTCGACCTCAGGCCCAAACCAACCAAGGGCGCTCACAAGGCCGAAGAGTCCAAGTTTCTATGGGTGCCGAAACGGCAAAAACCACATCCGGGTAGACCACCCAAGTATGATCCTAAACGCCAAAATTATCAACCGTCCCGACCCAAGAGGCAGTCTAGGCGCTATCGCCGTAGACACACAACCACGCCGCGCTGGATTCCCAAAGATCTCTTGCGGGCACAAGGATACTACGAGGGCAATCCCTGGATTTGGGTGCCTAAAAGTGGCCAGCTACGAAGCCCATCTACAAGCAATCCCACCCCAATGAGACAGGCTTGCAAATGAAGGGAACATGCAGCACAAGCTCCTCCGCCGGTGTGCTACGCGCCTAACCTCAAAAGGTATGCAAAGAAATGAGGTCCCAAGTGACACCGCCCCAGACATAGGCCGAAAAATCCCCAGGCCAGGGGAATAGAAGCTCAAGGGAGCATACAAGGCATGGCAACACCGGATGTGCGAGCCCCCAACAGACGCTCGGGCACCAGGTGCTCGAAAGTGGAGAGGGCAGCTTGAGACAAGGAAGAATTCAATGCATTGTTGGAAACGGTTGCGGCCAGAGACTACACTATTCACGTCCCAGCCGACATCTTCCTTGCCCAACTTCACAGGAGTCCCTCACCAGCAGAGCCTCAGTCGCCTGACCACCCGAACTCACCCTGCCTTGTGCAAATAGAGTAGCTCCTATGATATGCAAGCAACTTAACAAAGGCCATCCTGCCATAACTTTTTATCTTTTTATGATTAAAGGGGCAAGCTCCCCACTTGTACACACTTTCCTCACCTATTGCTAATATATGCCAAGTCTTTAACAAGCACCGAAATAGGCATCACAATCAGCATCATAGGATTTTGAAAAAGTAATATCTTGGCATGATTGCATTTGTTTGTTATACTTGACGTATGCGACTTGCATATACTCTCATGAAGTGACAAGTGGATGTAGGATGACACAGGTCTTCATGCGAATGTGTTCAATGCCCAAGTCACCGCAAGACCACCAACCTCACAAAGAAGCGCGACAAAACCACGCTGCCGGACGCGAAGAATCGCCCTTATGAGTGCCCACATCGCATGACCCAAAGCATAGTCATGGGCTACGCTCTCTTTTTGGGTCAAGCTCTACAGTTGGCTCACGACAGTTGTTACCTCAATTATACCAATATCGCGTGTCGCAAAGAGGTTTGCAATATCTCAAGTGTATCTCCCCATTTCAACAACTGCTTCTTTAACAGCGAGGCTAGGGCACAATCATCACTGTAATATCCATTTCCTGAGCCTTCGAAGCTTGACATTTCCCAACCCATTGAAAGGCTGATAGCCTCGACATATTGCAATGGTTGTACTCATGGAAGTAAAAAAAAAAAGAACGAAAAGATAACAAGCACCCACGATCATAGCATAACACCTAGGGGTCCTCAAATTAGGTGCGTCTAGTGACCTTGGTCGGCTGGCTCCGTCCCTAGTCCCCTAGCCCCTTAGCATCACCCACAATTGTTTAGGCCACACCAAGGGCAAGACATAACTAGGGAGCTTGTCTCGCCTATGATTAGACCTGTCACCCTGAACCATTCACAGGATTCCCTCTTGCATGCTGCCTTAATACCATTGCAATCAATTGTGATAAGCACCGCACAAATGGCCATGAGAAGTACACTGTTCTCATTACGCAGGTCCAATAGCTACTAGCTACCGATCGTGTAGTGTCTTTGTGTTCAATTATGCTACGTCGTGCAGTCACATTATAAAGGATGTCGTAGACACCTTCACGTATACTTCTTCTCAACATGGACAACTTTGCTTCATCCACACATCGTTATGAGAAACCAGCCCGCTGTCTTCTACCTACGTAATATTTAAGTATGCACGAGCACTCACATAATATCTGCACCGAAGTATATACATAGTTTGGGTCCTCAAGTACAGGACAATACTCTCAACTTGCTTAGAGTTCGACCTGTCTTCTAAACTAATTAAACTATGTCTTATGCACGATAGAGAAGACTAGCACTACCCCTAGGGAGAGACCACCTATAAGAGGTTTTCAATTGCAGGTATTGAAGACTCCAACGAAGGTGTCGTTCACTCTTCATCGACATTCAACTCTGAATTCCTATCCTTTATCATCCTGCAAGCCCGCCAAGAATCGTCATGTGCAGAATCTTCAACAAACCACCACTTGTACTCCATCAATGCAATCCCCACAAAGAACATCCCTACCACCAGCCACCTAGGCCACCAACGTGCCCCCAAACGACCTTCCTCCCCACCACTACCAACACTTCTTCATGGCAACCATAGACGTCCTTGCCACCCACATCTTCAGTGCATGCTAAAGCCTGCTACCTATGACGGTGAGTGCCATGGGACTGGCACTCGTCTAGGAAGGGGTAATGTTAACAGTCAGACAAACAAGGTGAAAAATCTGAAAAATCTAAAGCGGGGGACAAAGGCCAATGCAAAAGTGAAATGGAAGATGAAGGCGTACTAAGAGAAATATGGAAGCACAAGAAATGCAAAAAAGTCCTAAATAAAGGAAAAATGAGCACAAGGAAAAGCACAAGTCAATACTTTTGTAAAAGAGCACAAGCGCATCATGATTTAATTTAAGGAGCACCGAGATCTCACCTGTGCAATTTGTAAATGTAGAGGAGCGGTGGAAAGGAAGCTAGGAAGATAGAAGGACAATGGGAAAAAGGGCCCCATGTAAAAAAGGGGATAAGGGGATGACCGCCCAAAAGGGATTTAGGGTTTTGTATATAAAGTTGAAAAGTGAATGAGAAGCTCATTCTTGTGTGTGGCAAAAAGTGGCTCTCTTCTTCTTCTTCTTCTTCTTGCTTGCTTGAGCTTGTGCTTGAGAGAGGGAGTGTGAGAGTGTGAGGGAGTGAGTGTGTGAGGGTGAGGGACCGGGGAGGAGAAGCTCTCCATCTTCTCCTCTCTTCTTCTCTTCTCTTCTCTTCTCTTGTCTTGCTTGCGGCTATGGAGCTTGGAGCGTGGAGCTTGAGGATGGAGCTTGCTTGAAGCTTGCACTTGGATTGTGGAGCTACCGGAGTGCGTAGGAGAGGAGGTAACTCGATCGGCATGGAGGTAAGCTCACTACACCCGTAGATATGGATGGCACGTCGACTATGTGAGAGGTAGCCATTAGTGCTCGGCTTGGAACGCTTGAAACAATAAGCGGTCCGTGGGTCTTAGCGGTTGAGCAAAAGCTCCCACAAAATCTATTGCCTTTAGAATAAGCTATCAAGCCTTAATAATTAGACATTTTTCCTTATGAAGAAAAGATAATGGATAACTTGAATAACAAAGTCTTACTCATTGAATATTAGGATAAAGCACATACATGGGGAGGCCCTATACTATTATGCAAACTCTAGATTAGATATTCTATTATACAAGAAATTTTGGTCTCCTAAGAACATTCGGATATGGAGGAGGTTAGGGTCCATCACATGCAGACAGAGGACCATGGAAAATTTAATGCACTAGGGTTTTAATATCGAGGATTTTTGTATGTTAGTCAGATTAAAGATAATATAATTTTTTGCACATCTTATGCTAGTTTTAGAGACTTACAAAACTCCAAGATACTAAGTATTCAAAGCACGATGAGGATAATAATGAGGATTTGGATGATGGGGATCTTGATAAAGGTCATTCTAAATCAATGCCTTTGGTATTTTATGCCATGATAAAGCTCAAGAATCCATAGTTGCATGTCCTTCATAGAGCTAAATGGGCAAGCACATAGATGAAGAGACCCTATGCTATCATGGATATACTAGATTGGGAAAATCTAAGATCAATTGTCATGTCAAGTACATTTGGCTATGGAGGAGGTTAGGATGCTCATCCCATTGTTTGTATTCATATGCATGTATTTTGATGTTTGAGAGCCAAATGATTTATCCATACTAGCCTTAGTACTTCGACTCCCATGTAAGAAAGATTGAAGCTTGATGTAATGATGTTATAGGACAAAAAATGTCAAAAGAATGGATCTAGAGCATGGCTATGGTGGCTTGAAGAGATAGAATGAACTCATGAAGACATAGAGTTGAAGATGGAATGTCACACAAGTGAATTAGGTTCTAATATTGAGACTTGGACTCATAAACACAGACTTGTGTGGTTGGACAATGTGTAGAGGGAGCTCATGCACAACTGCCAAGACCCATCGACCACTTATTTCTTCAAGCATTTCAAACGAGCAGTAATGGCTACCTCTCACATAGCTGACATACTATCCCTTTCTATGAGTATAGTGAGCTTACCTTGATGCCCGATTGAGTTGGTTCCTCTCTCAAGCACTCCAATAGCTCCACAATTCGTAATGCAAGCTCAAGCATTCTCAAGCCTCTTCCTCCAAGCTCCATCCTCCATAGCCACACGCAAGATGAGAAAAGAGAAGAGAAGAGAAGAAGAAGAGAGGAGATGGTGGAGCACTTCACCTCCAAGATCCCTCGCCCTCACACACTCTCTCCCTCCCTCAAGCACTCATAGGTAAACAAGCAAGAGAAGAGAAGGAGAGAAGAAGAAGAGTCCACTTTGCCACACACTAAAGAATGAGCTATTCATTCACTTTTTAACTTTATATACAAAACCTAAATCTCTTTTGGGCGGTCATCCCCTTATCCAATTTTTTACATGACCAACTGTTGTGGCAAGTCTTTTTTCCATTTCGTTGTATGTGCCTTCTATTTGCCTTCTTTCTAATCTATGCCTACCTACCTTTTACAATTTGCACAAAAGGGAGCCTGGCGCTCTTTTACAATAGTTTTAAGAGTGCCTTGAATTTAAAAATGTGCTTTTACCTTTGACTTGAATTTAGAAGCCGCCCTTATGCTTTTAGTCATTTTCCATCCTACCTCTTCCAATGCATCCAATTCCTTCATGGGCTACCTCTTTTAGGTGACCAAACTTGTGCTTTCCACTTTTTTCACTTTTTTATTGTGCTGAGGTTAACATTACCCCCCTCCTAGTTTAGTGCTAGTCCCATGGGATTGATGTGTAGTGGTTGGAAGGTGGGATGGATGTAGCCAAATGGCTTTTTGAGTTTGTATACAAGCCCTTGCGGGGGTTGGGGTTGGGCGGATTGGCCTTTGAAATTCAAAATGGTGTGGGGTTGGTCCCGTTGCGACACTCATAGTGGGTGGATTGGTCCTTTGAAATTCATTATCATGTTGAATGGATCTCTGGTTGAAGAATGGTGGGTGGATGGATCTGTCTTTGAAATTGAAAATGGTGTTAGATGGATCCCTATTTGAAGAAGGTGTACCACCTGGGGGTGTGCCTGCTTTGCTGTATGGTGCATTGTATTGGTGCTAGTGGGATTGGGAGTTGGATTGAAGCTTGGGTGATGCCCCATAGTTGAGGATCCAATTTGTGCATAATGGAGATATGATGCATGTAACTTGGATGACAGGTCTAACCATAGGTAAGTGTTACCTACCTAGGTATGTCTTGCCCTTGATGTGCCCTAAGCGTGAAGTGGGGAATCAAAATGAGGCTAGGAGGTTCGGGATGGAGCCACCCAACCGAAGCCACCAGATGCATCTAACTTGAGAACCCCTAGGTGCAGTGACTTTGGCCTATGTGGGGTAAATTGTTGTTCGCTGTGATTTCTTCGCTTTTCATCTTTGCTTTCTTTTTCTTTCTTTCTTTATTTCTTTCTCTTTCTCTTTCTTTTTCTTTTCTTTTATCTTCTTTGCTTTCTTCTTCTTCTTCTTCTCTCTTTTTTTTTTAAAATTATATAGGCAGGACGAGAGCTAAGCTTCGTTGTCCGAGTGGGGTGGAGAAGGGGGCCTAAGAGACTTATTTATGAATTGCCAACTCTACAAGTACCCTTTGAGGTTTAGGTAGACTTGCAGAGTAGTGGCAGAGAGAAATGGATGATTGCAACGTGTAAAGCGGCTATCATTCATATCTTCTAGAAGGGATAAACAAAACAAGGGGAGAAAAGCAGTGCGCATTATTAGTCGAGCCATGGCATAGCTATCTATGGCGTTGGGATCAAAGAAAAGGGGTGGAAGGTTGTGTTCTTATGGGGTGGGATTTTGCCTAGGTAGTATCCTAAGTAGCCTAAGGTAATTACAAGTAGTAATGAATGCAAGGTCGGGGCACGATTAGAATTCATCTACAAAACAGACTATAGAGTCACCCAGATTTTCTGGGGTGAAGATAAGGGTCTCCTCCAGCATGGTACAATTCGTGTTGTAGATCATAGGAAATTCATATCGACTGTGGACGCTTGGGTCAAAATCCACTCCCATTCTTCGAGGGTATGGCATGAATATCAAGTTTTTGCATTCGAATGGGAGGGTGTTGTAGAAAGCTACCCAAGTTTCTATATTTATGTCACAAATGTGCCTTCTCCATGTAGGCCAGTACTCATAGCTCAGCACTGATCTCGAGACCTCAAAAACCTCATCTTGCCAAAATTTCGCATCCTCTGGGCCCTAAAGGGTGGGGTTATGTTCTCTCTCCACCAGCCACTTATCTCCTAGCCTGCTTCCAATGGCAATCACCTCTTCCACTACCTTGATAGGCAACACAACGCAGGTGGGGCGCCCAACACATAGTCAACAGGCCCTGGCCAGCTGTGGTGGCTAGAAAGCCTCAGCTCATCTATCGACCAAAGCACATGCCATAGGCCTTAAACCTACCTAATCCAGAGAACTTACAAACCACTATGACTGTTCACTCAGAACCTAGCACAACCCCCATGCCTCCGGAGCCTCCTGCAGCATCTCAAAATGCTTCAGAGTGCAAGGCCCAACCTGTGACACCGATGAGGAAGTCACAACTATCCAGTCTAGTTGCACCACCCCCGCCAGCAGGTCTTAAACCTTCATATGCAATACGACCTTTCCTTTCTTTGGCTAAGGACCTTGCCGCGACTTCTGGGGATGACTTAATAACCTGCATTAAAATGTTAGATGAAACTTTCACTACATTTGCTAGAAGCTATGAGAGGCTAGACCTAGGCCTCCTTGACGAAACACTTGCTTCGGATGTTCGTGCATTACCATGCACTTGGGAGGAGTACGAACTTATGACCACTAAAGTTCCCAAAGTTGCTGCCGAACTGATAGCAAACGATGAAATCTCGAAGGATCAAGCTGCCCCTCAGAAGACTTATCACTTCGTATCGTAAGCCTCCTCATTCTGCTTCTGAACAAGAGTTGCAAGAGCTCAAGCAAATGGCAAGCTCACCTTCCACATTCTTGCAGCAGTGGTTTACGTAAGGATCCAATGCGAGAAAAAAGGTTGTGACATAATGACCAATGCTGAGCAATGCAGGGCAATTAAAACTATCGAATATGACCCCACTTATGTGGCAACTATCTCGTTTAGGGTCTTGGCCATCACCCGTAATCAGCATTTGGACGACCATGTGCTCACCCATCCCTACATTGACCAATTCCTCACCAAAGAGGAATTACATGTTGCCAGTTGCCTCAATACTGGAGATCTCTTCCACGACGTTTTGACCTACATTTCCCAAGTCTCCATCCAACCATCTACTCTGGATTGTCATGCCCAACTCGAATACAATCCAAGCTTCTATGATTGGCTATTGGCTAGGTAAGTCAACCCACGCGAAACATCGCTTACCTCATCCTTCCTGTGCTAATCCTAGGAAGGATTCTTTGGAAGATCCTCGACGAAGGGGGGAGCAATGTGAGCAAGAGCAGAGCAAAAATGAAAAGTTATGCTATCTAGCTAGCAGATTGTTATAATTAAGTAAGTTTCTATGGAAGAATATTGCATAGTAAAACAATAGCAATGGTCAAGCCTCTAAGCAAGTGTATCCAAAAATGAAAAGTTATGCTATCTAGCTAGCAGATTGTTATAATTAAGTTTCTATGGAAGAATACTGCAGAGTAAAACAAATAGCAATGGTCAAGCCTCTAAGCAAGTGTACCCATTTTGAGCACATATATTTTTCTCTCAAACTGAGTTCTGATTAGAAATAAGCCGATTGTTAGGCATTAATGTTGGCATGGTGTGTTGATAGGTCACCACCATGGCAGGACAGGACAAAGGAGGCAAACTCCCATTCTCTCAAGAGGAAATGACCAAATTCGGCATCAGCATCGAGACGTGCGGATTCAGTCGGTTCTTTCAAGCACACACTGCATCTGGACGAGGCCATCCTCAAGGAATCCGCGATCAAAGACTTGGTGGACAGATGCCACCTCCACAAGTATGTGGAGAAGGTGGGGCACGCTATGGATTACAGCATGTGTGCGGATTTCCTGAGGAACTTCGACAAGAGCCGGAACTGTGGCACTATCACAGTAAGGATAGGGGAGTAAGAAAGAAGAATTGAAGTGCCCCTCAATGCAACAATCATAGAAAAGGCCCTGGGGCTTGCGCCGAAGAAAGAGAGAAGGCCGAGATGAGATGTTTACACCATGCTGGGGGTCAAGAAAGAAGCGGTGAATACCGTGGATGGAATCAGCTTGGCTAACATCCCGGATCCAGCGGTGAAATTACAAGCAAAGATGATCCATACCCTCTTCTCGGGCCAACGTTACAATGCGCTGATGAACAGGATCAGGGTCCCACTATTGGAAAGCATAGCAGCAGGAGTTCCTGAAGAGATAGACTGGAATGGATTCGTACAGAAGACCATTCAAAGTTCAGCTGCCCTCCTCACTCCGGTGGAAGCACCAGCAAGAGGAGAATCCCCTACCTCAACCGCTCGCTCCGCAAGGAAGAAACCTGTGTCAAAAGCAGCTACAATCAGATACGGGGGCATCCTGACAGCCATCATAGACGAAGCAATAAAGAATGAGGGCGTCATGGATGAGGAAGCTGCGCATCAAAGCCCACCTCACCACGAAGGAGGGAAATCAAGGGAAAGAACAGTAAGTGACAAGAGAGAGCAGGAAGTGCCGCCTCCATGAGAGAGCAAACCCGAAGAATGAAGCAAAAGTGATAGGAGACAGAAGGAGAAAAAAGAGAAATTGAGTAAGGAAGAACGGGCTGACATCAAAAGGGCTCAAAAAGAGTCTCAAAGGGCTGAGGAAGAAAGGAGGAGGAAAGAGGAGGAGGAGCTTGCCAGAATAGGAGAGGAGTCGAAGAAGGCACAAGAGGACAGGAAAAGGAGGGCGGAGGAAGAAGCCGAGGAGCAGCAACTAAAGGAACTGGCTGAACTGGCGGAAGCTACATGAAGGTCGGTGGAAGAGACCCATGGCGGCGGAGAACTCGACCCCGCAAGCCTTGGCCATAAAGCCGAAGCCAGCGCAAGTGTGGAAGCAGCACCAGTGGTCGTAGGCAAGGGCAAGTCCCTTCTACATCCACTCCCTCCCTCCTTTGTGCCGACAACGGCTGAAACTACGATTGTAACTACTGCAGAACTCACGCCTCCCCTTGACACAGCACAGCTCATGACCATGGTGTAGATGCTCGTGAGCAAGGTGGCCGAAATCGTCCCTAAAACTAGATTGAAAAGGCCCACTACCGCAGATGCAAAGTCACGGCAAGACCCCAAATGACAAAGGCTGGAGGCATCAACCACCACGCCCAATACTCCCATACCTGCCGCAGACTATGACGCATATGTGGTCGAGTTACTGACACAACTGGACAAGGCAAAAGAAGAGAAGAAGGTGGCCTTGCGAGAACTAGAGAAAGACAAGGAGACGTTGGCGGCCCTCAGGCTAGAGGTCTCAAGGCAGGAAGGCGACAAACGGAGAGAAATAAAGGCCCTGTAGGACCAGCAAGCAAAAAAAACGAAGGAAGCCCAAAACAATGAAAGCCGCCTTAGGCAAAGGCTGGAGGACGAGGAGCAGAGCCTGGTGGCGGAACAAAGGAACCTAAAACTACTAATGCAGCAATACAATGATCTACAGCAAAGGGTTGCCCAAGTGGAAAAGCTCTACCGGGAGGTTCAGGAAGGCGAAGCCACTATTCCACAAGAACATGCCATGGAGCCCCAGTCATGACAGGAGTAAGAAGAACAGAATAGGTTAATAAGGGAAATCAAATTCTTGAAAAATGAAGGGCCGGGGGTCTCAGCAGCTGAAGCAAAACGGCTAAGGATGAAGTGCAGAGGTTGCAAGATGCGCTAGAGACCTTCCAGGAAGACGTGGAAGCCCTCATGGCCATGACCTTTAATCAGAAGAGGCTATTCCTCTCGCTGAAATTCAGAGCCAAGAACAGTTGGTACAAGAGAAATCAGAAATCCTGGCCGAAGCGCACCACAGGCTCAGCATTATTGATCAAGCAAGAGGGATCGCTGAAGAATAGCTCGCTCAGAAACTAAGAGAAAGAAACCAGTTATGGTTTTTATCAAATGAGCAGCAACAGGTAGTAACCACCCTGGCGAGCCAGCTGGAGGAACAAAGATAAAGAATGGAGGAGAGAGCCATGGAGTGGGAAAGAAAAAACTTTGATAGGGTAAGGGACTTAAAAGAACGCATGGCGGTGGCAGAATGTGAAAGAATGCTGGCCGAAGCTAGGGTTGAGGCTGCAGAGATAACCATTAAGACCCAGCGACAGGCCTTTCTCAACACGGCGCTCCACATGACGCAAGCCGAGGGCGATGATACAATGGAACAGGTAAAAAGAAAGTTGGAGCTAAGCACCCGGGCGCTAAGATACGGTCTTCAAGAGCGGGAGCTTCCAACAAGTACAGGAATAACTAAAGAGCAACAATTCTACTACCTACGCTGTACGGGCCTTTCCACTACGGAGCTCAAGGAGTTTGGTTTTCAGGAGCAGGAGCAGCCACCGCCACCACCACCACCACCACCAGTCATTCGTCCTGTGGTAGAGCGAAATGTCGAAGAGGGCCCGGACTTCGAGCAAGATAATGACGAAGAGCCACAAAGGATGCTGAGTCCGCCTCAACCCGAGATCCCACAGGAGGAACCTGCCGATGCCGAGCTACCTAAACACATAATTGCAGCAAGGAGAAGGAGGCAAGAGTTAGCTGAGGAGGCCCAACGCCGAGCGCGCATACTTCCACGACAACTCCCTGAGGAGCCCATGCCACTGAGAAATGATACACATCCTGTAGATTGGCCCCAGGAGTTGGTCATCTGGCGCCAACGAGAGCTACATAAGAGGCCGTTCGAGCTTTCATTCGCTTTTCCACGCTCCCTGGACCGGGCCCTGCCTTTAGGAGTCGTAGCCAAGATCAAAGATCTGGCTAACGAACTCGCAAATAGATGGATGGAAGAACAAAGCATAATAATGACTAGGTGGAGACAAGAGCCACGAGAATACTGGGAAGACAAGGTCAGTCTGGTTCCCAAATCCGTCCAAGGCTACGAGGCACAGCCGAAATGGCGAAGGAGGATTGGGGACACCAATTTTGATACCTTGACCGCATTTTGTAGCTCCCTCCCCGAAGAGCGTAACGATCCCATCTACATGCCCTACCCCCGTAGGTATGGAGTGGACTACGTCAGAGATTTACATGGGGATTATGACTTCCCGAAAATGTACAATGTAAATGCTAGAAGCCCGGAGGAGTGCTTAGAATTTAGGGTAGAAGATACACTTCTCTCCATAAATCGTTTTCTTGTAGATTTCTCTTCCTACCCCGATCCCGTATTCTTAACCACTTGTAATTACCTCCAACTTCTCAAATTCCTGCTACTCCAGAAACCTGCAGCAGCAGAGGAAGCCCATCTCCCTCCACTCTTTTTTTATCTTAACCTAGGAATAGATAGTAGAGCCATGACGAGGTTGATGATGCGCGCTACTCTCCTCCCTGCCTTCTGATTAGAGTTATTAGAAAATATGAGTGACACTCATTTTGCAAGGTGTAATCACCCCTTTTTGTCCACCACTCCTTTGAGAGCTAGAGCCGATATTAAAGAATACCTATAAAGTCGCTCATTTTTATCACAATGCTTGCGACTGCCCCGTGACTAAATAGGTGCCCCATACCTTGCCCAATGTACTCTCTCTCATTCCAAAAAAAAAAAAGTGCTTGCAGTCTTCCTTCACTCTTATGGTGCACCACTCTCACTGCATCTAGAGTCCTCTCTAGCCCCGCCCCCACTTCACACTTAAGGCACATCAAGGGCAGGACTTTCAGACCTGTCACCCTAAGTTTTGCACTGCACCTCCAATGCTACACAAACTGGGTCCTCATGTGTGGGACATTACCAAGGGCTTGCCCAAGGTTAGACCCATCTCCCAGTTCCACTGGCACGGGCACCATGCAGTACACAGTGAGACAGACACACCCCCCAGGAAGTGCACCACTTTTCTTGCAGGTTATGTTCGTGTTTCAAGAACGGATTGCTTGGTTGAAGGACATCATCTATTACATCCTCCAATGACAAGGAATTTCCCCAGGAGTCGAAAATGACCACATTACCGCAACTTCAGGCGCTTCGTTGCGAAGGTTTAAATGGCTCAACAGATTTCATGTTGCCAATCATTCGCCTACTGATGGCTGCCATGACTGAACCAAATTAAGCAGAAGGAAAACCCAGTGATGGACTTGCCATTGGCATAGATCTTGGAACCTCATCGTCCGATGATCCATGTCCACCGCCTCAAGATCTACGGATCGCTTATTGATACCATGAGTCTGAAGACTTTCAACTTAAAACTGAAGATCCTCTATTCACCGCCAGGGGTTTTCAGCCCAGGCGACGGCTTTCCAAGGCAACCAGCGTTCGGGGGGTTTCTCCAGAATAAATCCCTCCAATACCATCCTCCTACGGGATTGCTTATTGCTTCAAGTGTTTCGGATCCTCAAAAGACGACCGGCTCCATAAAGGCACCAGAACAGTGTGAAGGATGCCCAGAATCTTCATGAAGCCTACAGCACGCCGGAATCTCTATTGGTCATCGTCATCAAACTCCATCACCTCTCATTCACAAGCATCAGTGTCATCTCCCCACCAGTTCCACCTAGCAATAGCACCATCTATCCCACTACTTCCCACCACAGTGCCATGGGATTGGCATTTGGCTAGGAGGGGGGTAATGTTTACCGCAGCACAGAGGAGCAAGAAATGGAAAAAGGGAAAAAGAAAAGGCGCCTTAAATGGCAACTAGACCCGGGAAAACATTAAATGCACGGGCACGATCCTCAAGAAGTCTTGGAGTCGCCCAAGGAGAGTAAAAGAATAAAAAGCGCACCATTAAGTGCGAAAACACTTCCAAAACCTTGTAAAAGAGCAGGCTCACTCCTGTGCAAATTGTATGCATTAGTTGGGGAAAGGATAGACTAGAACGGTGGAAATGAGGAAATGGGCCTAGGCTAATGGCCGACCATGTAAAAAAGGGGGATGACCGCCCATGGAAATTAGGGCATGTATATAAAGTTGGAAAGTGAATGGGAAGCTCATTCTTGTGTGTGGCAAAAGCTTCTTCTTCTTCTTCTCTTGTTTCTTGCCTTCTTGCTTGTACTTGAGAGAGGGATTGAGAGAGTGTGAGGGAGTGATTGTGTGAGAGTGAGGGATCTTAGAGAAGAAGCTCTCCATCTTCTCTCTTCATCTTCTCCTCCTCTCTTCTCTTTTCTTGACTCGCGGTGGCTATGGAGGATGAAGCTCATGGGAGAGGGATTGAGGTTGCTCGAGCTTGCCTCAAGGATTGTGGAGCTATCGGTGTGCAAGAAAGAGGAGGGTACTCGATCGAGCATCAAGGTAAGCTCACTACACCCGTAAGGTAGGCATTGCGCATCAGCTATGTGAGAGGTAGCCATGGCTGCTCGGTTCGAAACACTTGAGCTATAAGTGGTCTGTAGGTCTTAGGGTAGAGCTTGAAGCTCCCCTCCAAGTGGCACCTTTTTCTTCTCTCTTGAAGTAGCATTTTTTGGTGGGTTATTCTCTTTCTTGGAAAAGGGACTCTGGCTTTGCTTTGCTATTGATTCCTTCATTACTAAATCTTAGGTCCTTCTTTCTCAATAAGGCTAGCTTCCTTACATCTAGGTTCCTTCTTCTCTTGATTATTGCTTGTAGGTTGCCTTGCAAGCATCCTTCTTTTCTACTCCTTCTTTCCACCATTGCTAGCCTACTTGCTCTCCCCCACTAAGTTCTTCGTGACGGTGGGCCTTAGCATTGTGACCACCTTCTTTGTAAATGAAACATGTGTCAAGGAATGTCGAGAACTTAACAGCAATCAACAAGTCAATGACATGATCATGATGGGAAGGAAAGGAGGCATGGACGCAACGCCTAGTTGAACTCGAACACCTCTCGGAGACTCGCCTTCTAGCCACTCATGCACTCATATGTGAGAAGGCATGAGGTAAGAGTTTGACAAGCACATCAACCAGCGCGACTTCAAACAAGGTGACTTAGTGCTCCTATACTCAGTTAAGGGGCATAAGCAAAAAATGAAGTTTAGAGGTCTTGGACCTTTCAAAGTTCGTGTAATCAGCCGAACGGGCAACGTCGAGCTCGAGACTCTAGACGGTGAGGGAATAGGCTTCTTCAATGGCAGTCGTGTCAAGAAGTACTACCCTCCCATGCATCCTTTGCATGAGCCACCAATGTTGGAACCGCCTGTCATCTTCGGGATTGCTCACATCATAGTAGATGGCACATACAATGGTTTTTTAAGTGCCTTGACCAAAATGCCAAGCTCTCCATTCATCCAAGTTGGCAAGCTTGGGAAATGGCATTCAATCTTTGCAATACATATTTTGAATTGAAGTCAATGCGATGGAAAGGAGAATACACAAGATGTCCTTTATATCCAATGGCTGATCCCAAGTCCACTTCTCTTTGTGCTTTGGAAGCCAACTCCCCTTCCATTGATAATTTACCTAGGAAGTATATGTAGAGACCACATAGGGAATACTCGTCACCTCCATCATATGCGTGAGTAAGAATGTTAAAGGGGTTTGAACATATGCCTACCATCTTCTTCACGAACCTTCTTCCTTTGATTAAAAGCCTTTTGATCTTCTCAAAGTTATTTCTCCATCTCCACAATATCATTACTAGAAGATACCACACTAGCATAGTCCATCTCCATAGATTCATCATTTCTCAGTTGTTGCTTCGTGGAGCCCTCCTAAGCATTTATGCTATTAGCCACCCTTCCCCCCTAAGTGCACCTAGGTTAACATGCTGCCATATGTTGTTGGGGGGGGAGTAATGGAAATTAATGCCACTATTGGCTATTAATAGACCTTAATGTGGGGAAGATCATGTGCCATGTGTTCCTTTATTCATTCATCTATTTGTTTTTGTTGGTTCCAAAGATTAGCAAAGTTGAAATGTGTACTCAAGGAGGATTGTAGGGATTACTTTCACATGATGTGAAGTGTACAGTATAAAGGTGGTGCTCCCACTATTCATTTAAGAACTTGCTCACCTATACAACTACTATAAAGTCTCTAATTACCAACTTCAAAGAGGAGAAAGAAAATAAAGATATTGTATGGAAGCAAGTAAACTTAGGTAGAAGATGCTAAAAAGGAAGAAGTTTGTGAGAAAATGAAAGACTTGACTAGGTAGTTGAAGGAGCCATTCCAAATGTTTCCAACCCACTTCTTTGAAAGTATTGAGGGATCCATGTCCACGAATCAAGCAAAGAAAACATGAAAAGTGGGGGCCAAAGTGTTGAATGCACTCACTAAAGATGCACCAAAGGAAGTGGAATTGGGCATCAAGGAAGAGCCACAAAAGGTAAGGATCAATAATGGATTAACAAAGCCATTTAAGTAAAAGCTTATTTAGAGAGTTCAAGGACATGATTGCTTATTACCACATTGATTTGAAAGGCATCGACCAAACAATCTACCAACACAAAAATCCTCGAAAAATAGATCATGTTGTAGAGGTATCGAATGAATTCCAAGTATGCAGTGAAAGTGGAGGAAGAGATGATTGTCTTCTAAAGGCCACTTTATTGCCAAAATGGACAATGAAGATTGGCTCTTGCTCATAGTGGTAGTGTCCAATAAAAATGGTGAGATTGTGGTTATGTGTTGAATTCATGATGCTAAATGAACAAATGATTAAAGGACCATTCTCTCTTTCCTTGACTAATCTAACATTATGCATACAATTTTCTAACTTGCTAACAATGGATACAACAAAATCAAGTTGGATCTATAGGACTAAGAGAAAACAAAATTCATCACTAAATGGGGAGCCTTTAAGTCTCCAATGACATAATTTGAGCCATACAATGCACCCTCAAAATTCTAAAGGGCTATCATGGCCACTATTGTAAAAATCCATAGGCATAGTTATGGATAACTTCATTGTAGACAATGTAGTCACTTAGACTCCAAAATTTTCAAAAACTATAAAGATTTATACTTTGATACCAAATTCAATAGAGGAGGGATTTGATTTTAAAGGCAAATGTGTTTTAGGCATCATGGACCCTTTATAGTTTGTTGATACTAGATTAGCAATGGAGCCATGTGGACAAGCCACAAAGAAAGAGCAACAGTTCTGGCTATTGATGAGCAATGCATCAAGAAATGGGATTAAGACACAAAGAAGGTAGCTTCTATAGAAAGAGGAGCTAGCAAATTACAATCCCTATTTATTTGCAAGGTTTGCCACATTGTTGGGGAGAGAGTCTTGAGATATTGGCCAAAACACCACATAGGATTAACTCTAGTCCAAGCATGAACTTTTGATTGTAGCTTGTGTTTGATGTATTATTGATTCTAATGGCATGACAATTCAACCTTATGCCTTTGGTATTTAGCCTTGTAGCTTTAGTTGTATCTTTCATTTTCTACACACTAACAATTATTTAGCTCTAATATTGCTAGTATTTTAATGTCTACTTTCTACTTGTTTTATAGTGTAGTATTTATATTTGCATTGCATCATTGGGTACTTGCTTTAGCACATTGCTCAACTCATGATTAAACAACCAGTACAACTTTGCAACCATATGTTGTGTCATGTTAGGTCGTTGGTAGACAACTCGCCATAGTAATCCATGACCACCATTTTGCCAACAACGCCTACACAAACCTTAAGGGCAACTTTCTATTTCATGTTTATCCTCAAGGAGTATAGTAAGATTTGTGGATATACTTCATGATAAGACTCAAGATTTTTTTAAGTTCAAAGAATTGCTACAACTTGTTAAAAATGAAATAGGAAAAAATGTGAATCAAGTTTAGACAAATGGCGATGGTGAGTTCAACTCAAAGGACTTTGAATATTGTTGCAAAAGAAAATCAATTAAGTACCAATTGATGATACCTCATTCAACAAACATTGTTGTTGAGTGTTGGAAACAAACGATTGTGGAAATGGTGAGATGCATTCTAAAAGGCAAGGTATTGCCTAACTAGTTCTAAGATGAGATACTACAATTCACCTTTTAATGATTCCAAGATCAATTTTACCACTACTAGCATTGAAAATAGATTATCATGTGCAATTAACAACAAAGAGAATGTTGAAGACTCGTACAACAAGTGAACTTTTTCTTTGATCTTCATTCATCCTCATCTAGTATGAATAGCAATGTTGCATGGCTTTGAATTTTGCATATGGGCATTTATAGAAAGGTCTTGTGACCAAGTACCAACAGAAAGTTCTTAATGAGGACAATGATGCACTATATGTAATTTATCCAAAATAATCATGGAACATTATTATTGATGAAGAAAACACAGAATCATTAGATCCTTCTCCATTTGTATGCAATGACAAATAGAATGCACAAAACTTGGTCAACAAGCAAACATCTTCTCTAATCTTCATTCATCTTCATTTAACATGGAGTTTACATTGCATGATTTGTCTTGACAAATATAATCATTTGCCACATGTGACACATGCATAATGATCATGAAACATTATTGTTGATAAAGCAAACATACAATCGTTAAATACTTCATTAGTATCATTTCAAGTGCTAGAATTGATAATCCACCAACTTATCTATGTTATATTTGAAATTATTTGATTTGATGATGTGTGGAGGGTTTTATCCTTCATGCATCATGTGCATTAAAAAATCTATGTTATTCTCTCTAAGGAGCATTCAGGCCCTCATTAAGATTAACTTGCGAATTGACTAAATCTCAAATTGCTATTTGCAAGCCTTTGGATCACTAAAAGTTTTTGAAACATTGGGTTTTCTAGATAATTTGATTGCCAACCTATGGTGAGCTATGATATTTCTTTTGTGAGATGTCAAGTTAGAGTAGTCAAAGCTAGCATTGAGGTAACAAATTAATTTTGAACTCTTGGCTAGATGTACATATTAGTTCTTTTACCTTGTGACCCCTTTTATACATATGCATAATAGCTCCAGATGCTTGATTTTGACCCCTAGAATATATAGGTAACTAGTTTAATTAGCTTTGCTACTTTCATAATAGCTTTGGATGCTTGCTTCTAGCCCCTAGCTTGAGGAAAAACTTATAATCTTAGCTATTGGCTTCCTATGGACCTCATACATAGCTTTAAACACTCAAGGTTGCACATAGAAGACCGATTACAATAGATGTGGCTACTAGGGCATATGCACATGTGAGAAGATTGGCCTCAAAGAAAATTTGAACGTTTTTTCATCTTTGCTAGAAGCAAAGAATAGTTTTTATCTCTTAGCTCCTTCAAGACCTATCAAGGTTGGCTACACTAGTTCCAATAAAAGAGACGTAATCCTCTATCTACTCCAATTAGGTTTTAGCATTGGCTTCAACCTTAGCACCTATGGCATTAAACTCAAGGGATTTAGTTGCTTGACCAATAACTATTTTTTTTATTCATCTACTAGATCAATTAGGTTGGAGGTAGTTGAAATGTCAAATATATTTACACTCATTACTTGCAAAATATTTTTACAAAAGAAGAGCTCAACTAGGAGTACTTACAATGCTTACACTCTTAAAAAAAGAGCAATGTTATTTTTTAAGAAGATAAAACTCAATGGATTTTAGTTGTGGAACCTAGAGTTAGTAACTTTCTTGTACATAAATGTTTTACATGGACTTTAAGGATTTGATAATGGCTAAGTCGATCATGAAATTCCTTGACTCATAGTTGTCTTGCTTATATTTACCTAGATGAGCTATCTTATGTGCGTGTAAGATCTCTATTATGTTACCATATGGGCAATAGTCTTGGTAAATATTGTGGTCATTTACTTTTAGTATTGAGTTGACCCTCTCCAAAGAGGAACAAACTTAACAAGTTTCGATTTTTTCAACCACTAGATTCACTTTACATTTGTTTCGAGGTAGCTAACTTCCATGTATCAATGAAGTAGTAAGCACCATACCATCCCCAACATCTTTCTTCATAAGTGTCTTTGGGGCTGATAAAGACTTTCTAGGATCTTCATAAAGTCATCACACCAAGAATAGTCCTAGGAATGAAGAGTGGATAGGTGCATGGATTAAAAAATGTGATAATCTTGCCATGGATCTCTTTAGGCTTGAATATGAAGTTACACATAATCAATAATATTTGAATTGACAAGACTTTTGTAGGAAAGAAAGTGACCCAAGCTTTTATTTCAAGCATTGCACTTGGTTTAATGAGAGTGAGAGACCAAGGGCAGTAGAATACAAACCCATATTGCCTTAAGGCAAAGTTTAACCCTAGCCTCCTAAAATGATATTGTGCAAGTTCTAAGACACGGACCCTAGGGTGGTCCAGTCCTAATATTATGAGAAGCTATCCACCCATTTGTAGGACATTCTTGTCAAGGGGACTTGTCCTCCCACTTCCCGCCTACGCATCCAATGTATTATTTAGTTATCTAACCAAATGTACTACTCACACTATGAAACATTCAAAGGTAGCTTTCTTAATTATTTGATTAGACATCTTCTTAGGCATGACACAAACGTAATAAATTAGTCATTTCCAAACAAAACTCTTTATTCTAGATTATTACATATCTAATCCATTCGTAAGAGCAATAGAAAAACAAATCAACCCAACATCAGGTTAACCATCCTACCCTCGGCCTAGGCCCTCCGATGCTCTACCACATTAGGCTCGTATAGGCTTTCTCACCTATTAAAGGATTGAGAGTGAGATTATTACATAGACATGGTTCTCAGCCTACCCATGGACCCCCTACCTAAGCAATGGTAAGTCATCATAGATATTTTTTATTGGAATTTGATTGAGGGGCCCTGACGAGCCTAAGGGAGCTGCTTCACCTTATTCTCATCCATTTGATTGAAGCAGGAATTATGATTAGAATTTATCCATCTTTTTAGAGTCTATTGTTAATCATTTAACAAATGGTCCTTCACAAACATAATTTGCGAAACTAACACTACTTAATGCTTGGCTTCACAAATAGTTCAACAAGACCAATGTTTTTCATGAAAGTATTTCCATGAATTGCGTAAGCAAAACAAATCATCCTATTTTATCATTTTGATACTAGAGGTAATTCCCTTTCTTTTACTACTACTATTCTAAGATTGTATCACAAATTTATTATTTTTCATGATTTAATTTAGATTGTGCATAAAGCACTCCTAATATCTTGTACAAGGCTTTGGGGAAGTGTGACACTTAATAGACAAAATCAGCCTATTGAACTAGGCAAGGAAGGTTCATGTAATGCATACACAACAAAAATGATAAGCACATTTCCTTACCAAATACCTTAAGCAGCCCATGCATCCCAATTGATAGTCTTTCCCTTGCCATGCATGTGTGTGTGAAGTGTAACATGTACTCAAAGTGAGTGATAGGAGAGAATTTCCTCGTTAGTCTACATGACATGCATATGCCAAATTCATGATGGATGCTAGTCGGACAGCTCCTCCTATCATGCACTTGTGCATATGCATGCACACAAACACATCCACATACACTAAGTGGCAGGAGAGGATTGCCTACCATCTCTTCTCTAGGTTACCCTAATGCTATTTATCTTCCTATACCTAGCACCATTCTTGGGTTGGGCATGCAATCTATAAGAATTGCATAGTCATATTAGTCACATGTCACATAAGATCACATATAATAATCTTGTTTGTTTTCTTATTACACATGGTGGGCTAGCACCTCATTTTGAGAGTACAGGATATAGAAATCATCTAGGTGTTTTGCGAGTTATCGAGAAGCACCTAGCCCCCTTTGCTTGGCTGGGGGGTAAGGCCAAGCACGTTTTCCTCTTATAATTGTCCCCCTTGCTTGAGCCAATGGTCCCCCAATCATGATGTTTTTGTCCCCTCCCCTTAAGTTGGTATGTATAGGATTGGACATTACCTCAAACGGTCAAGGAAATTCATGGGTCTATTAGTCTTATAAGGTGGTCCTAGATCTTTATCAAGGAATATGCATTGATCACTACCCCACTCCCCATACTACTTAGACTCTCAAAGAGAAAGAGAGATTTGACAAGCTCAAGGAATGCTTGACTACTCCTCCCATCTTAAAGCCGTGAGATCCCACTAAGGAGTCTAAGGTCATAACTAATGCTAGCATACTTTCAATTGGATGTGTTCTCACTTAAGAGGGGCACCCAAGAGCCTACTCCTCTTATATATTTAAGGACCATGAGAAGAACTATACAACATGTGACTTGAAACTCTTGGCAGTGATTCATGCCTTGAAGCTTTGGCACACTACCTACTTGGCTAAAAGATTCACTTTGGTAACATATAACAAAAGCCCAAAGTGGAGATTCACCCAACCTAACTCAACATGAGGAAAGGAGTTGATAGAGGTATTGCACAAATTTGAGTTGGAGATCAAGTAACACCCAAGCAAGGAGAATGTGGTAGCTAGTGTCTTGAGTTAGAAGGATGTCTTGATGCCTTGATGACTAAAGAAGCTTCTATGGGCAACAGTCGTATGCTTGACCTCAATGCTCAATAGATGCCAAATGACCCAAAGTATCTATAGCTACAACATCTTGTCTAAGAATAGGAGAAAATTCAAGGACAATCACCTTGAAGGGGAATGCATCTACTTCAAAAAAGTTGTGCATCCCTAAGATTTGGGACCTTAAGAAGAAGATTAGTAGAGTAGTTCACAGTAGCTTTATTAATGGACATCTAGGTTATGCCAAGACTTTCAATGGGTGAGGAAAAGCTATTTTTGGCAAAGAATGAATGTCACTTAATGCTTAATCTACCAAAGTGTCAAGGAAAAATGGATGAAACTACCATAGAAGATCCATCCACTTGACATTCCCAATTGAAGTGGGAGCTCATTAGTTTAGATATTGTAGGTTGTCTCCCAAAAGTATAAGGAGGTTGATATAGATTAAGGCTTGACTCAATATTAGTTATTATGCACATGCTAACCTAAGCTTTCTATTATAATTACAATTAAAAAAGACATTTAAGGCTTCGAATATATGTAGGCTACTTATCAAGAGATTTTGGGGGTAAAGACACTTGTGCCAAGATGCCCATGTATCAATACTTGCACACCTATACATTGCATGTGGTGGGCACCCATCATTGTCACTTCATTCTTTATACTTTCAGTGACATTTGAATAAAGGGAAGGCCAATCACACATTGTGACTATTGGAGTTTCCACATCTTGTGTGTGTGTGTGTGCGTCTCTGTGTGTGTGTGTGTGTGTGTGTGTGTGTGTGTGTGTGTGTGTGTGTTACAGTTCTTGCATTCATTCATGTGCTTCCACTTCAAGCTCACACCCTTCAACTAGTATTAGAGCCATCTTCTTCAAGAGGTTGAGCCTAACCTGACATTGCTTCAGCCTCCATTTGAATACCTACAGTAGTCATTCTAGGGCAACCACGGATTCTTCAGCCCATGGTATGCATTGAGCTCCATATTCTCTTGGCTTCTACCCATCACTTAAGGCTTCTTATAGGACTTCCCTGAGATTCATTAGAGCTTCCTATGTACCACATTTGACTCTATATTAGCAACAATCCACATCACCAACTCAACGTGCATTGCGCTAGTTTGTTGGCCTCCATCTCTAATCTACTCGCTTATCATCCTCCGCTCTTAAGCTCTTGAGCACTCTTGGGCACTCACTTGGCATTGTATTTAGCACTTTGGATTGAGTTAGGAGTCATTTGAAGCTCTCGGGATTAGCCATTGTCTCACAGTTTATGACAGTTTGTTGTAATACAACTCAAGGTAGCACTTATCTCATTGTTTGGAGGTCACTTATGCTTCCCGAATGTCTATTTGATGCCAAATCACTTGGAGATGCTATGTCAATGTTATGAGATGCTATTGAACTGATTTGATCACACTTTTGACTCATTTTTCTCAAAGATTTCATTACTATAATAACATAGCAAAATGTCATTTATCTAGGAAAAGCATATGTCTCTTGTCAGTGATGCTTTCAGGGCTTGGTATTAATGCCCGAGTGTTAGCTTGACACTTGGAGATGCTTGACACAAATCTTAGAAAGCCTTTGGGATTTGATTGAGCTTGCATTGGCTCAATTTTAGTAAATATTTCATTGTTTTAATACAGTGGATAGCAAGCTTTGCCTAGAGAACACTAAATGCCTATTTCTCTTGGATGTCATTCACGTGCTTCATACAAATGTATTGATACTTAGCATTGGTCTATGCACTTGAATATGCTCTAGGATACTCTTGAGCTTTGATTTTTAGCTAGGCAACTTTCATCTTAACTATGGTTGCATGCTTTCGTTGCTTCAGTGGGCTATGCCTTTACGGGCTTGAAACACATATTCGGTTTTATGCTTCTGAATGTATGCTCTATGGATCTTGGATATATGGATGTCATCACCATGATGTTTTAAGCTTTGCTTTCTCATTTGGTATTCAACTTTTGCTTCAATGGGAGTTACTCGGCTTTATGTATTGAGCCACTTTGACACTTGGATGTACTATATAGCTTTTGGTTTATGCATTTGAGCTTGAGCTTATTACAGTGAGACAATGGGACTCATTATGACCTATACATATTCTCTTGATATTTATTAGATGCAGTTACCCTATCATGAGCTAATTTGATCTCTTGGCTTAGACTTGGTGCTTATATATGTCAAGGTGTTGTCATTGGTATTTATATGCTTCTAGATTATGTATTTAGCTTTGCTTAGTGGGTTATGTATTTGGTAGTTCTCTTCATTTACGCTTGAGACTTACCCTATGCATGGCATCTATGCCTATTGCATATATGGTTTCTAACACAGTGCAGTTGTCACAGTCTTTAGTGTCAGTTGATCATGGCTTCTTCCCCCTTGGTTGGTCATAGTTGGTTGTTGGCATATTGTTGTAGTTTATTATCGTAGCATGCTATTTTAGTTTTATGCATTCCATTTGAGGGTAGTCACCTGGACTTGATAGTCTTTTTCTTGCAGGGGTTGCGGAAAACTCATTACTTTGGCAATCTCTCTTGTCTCTCCCTTGATTTAGCAATGGTTTTGGGGCTGATTTGTAGGGTATTACATTAGCCCCCATCTTGCCCTTCTATGTACTTGCTTGATCTCATTATGGCTAGTGGTTCTCATGATAGTGCTATCTTCAATATTGAGAATTTGGATGGGACCAATTACAACTATTGGAAGACCTAGATATGGTAGGTTTTAGTGTAGAAATTGCAGGTTAGACCACTCAAAAATGGGGGTCCTAAACCTGAAAACATTGCAGCTGAGGATTGGGATGAACTTGATGAGTTATGCAAGTCCACCATCATTTTATCACTCTTTAAGTAGGTTCACTATGATGTTATAATTAGAAATTAGATTGCAAATGAGCATTGGACACAAAACAACAATCTTTATGACAAGTAGAGTCATGTATTTCAAATGTACTGGTAAAAATAGTTGATAGACATTCGCATGAAGGAAGGGACTTCTATGTCTGCATACTTGAATGAGTTTCACTCCATCATCAACCATTTAGCTTTGTAGTGGATTGAGTTCAAGGATACGTTGCATCCTTTATTTCCGCTTGATACTCTACTTGAGTTGTGGGACACTTTTCGTACGGCTCTCTGCGCTTTTGTAGGATGTTGAGAGTGCCCTCTTGATGGAAGAGGGAATAGAAAGAATGTGGATGTTTCCTATACGTCACGTGCATTGACTGTGAGAGGTTAGAAAAATGGAAATGACTGTGGTAGAGATTGTAATAGATTTCAGTCTAGGATACGTGGACAATCTTGCAGTAAGTCTTGTGGCTGCAAGTCAAATCTTACTTGTCATTATTATAGGAAAGCAAGTCATATTCGGCCACAGTACCATAAAATGCGGGAAGATAAGCACAAGGAAAACATAAATGGTAAAGTGCAAGATAAGAATGACGATCACATCATTGTGCTTAGCAAGTCTAGTGTTAAGATCGATGAGATTAATGGAGTGCAGCTTCATATAATTGATAAGCTTATCTTGACAACGTCTTCTTTGGATGCTTCACAATAGATTGATGCTTTTCTTAGGCTATACTTAGTGTTGGATGGTAGATTCAAGGGCTTTCTTTCATGTGACCCCTCATAGAGAGTGGTTTCACTCCTATCTCAATATGATTGGATCTATCCATTCGGATAATGACCTAGCATTAGAGATAGTTGGTATTGGTGATATCGAGCTACATTTTTGTTGAGGAAGCATGTTCATGCTTCATGATGTATGTCATGAACCAACTCTCGAGAAGAGCCTTATCTCTGCTAGCATCTTGGATGATGCAAGTTATGTTGTCTCTTTTAGTGATTCCTCATGGCAAATTCTTTGTGGGAATCTTGTTGTTGAACATGGTGGTAAGTCTAGTACCCTCTATCCCTTGCTTGTATCTAGGTTAGTCGACCATGTTTTGGAAATGGTTGCAATCCCACATGTATCTCTTTGGCATTGTTTCCTTGGGCATATGTCTTTGAAAGGAATGAAAATGCTTGCTAATTTGTAGTATCTTCCACCCCTAGACTATAAGTGTTTTGAGTCTTATGATCATTGATTATATGGTAGGTAGACATGTAGCACACATAAGATGTCTAGCATGAAGCGCATGGGTGAGCGTTTTGCTCTTATTCATTCAAATGTATATGGTCCCATGCCTTATCAGTTGCTAGGTGGTGCAATAACTTTGTCACATTTATTGATGATTATTCACATAAGGTGTAAACTTACCCTATTAAGGAAAAATTTGATGTCTTATCTACCATTTCAATGTTGGCTTGCTCTTATTGAGAACTAGTCTAAGTATAGGCTGAAATACATAAGGTTAGATAATGGGTGTGAGTATGTCTCAAAAGCTTTTGACCAATTTTGTGATGAGCAGGGTATTAAGCCTTAGTTGACCATCGCCTACACCCCTCCCTAAAATGGTATTGTCAAATGCAGGAACATGATGATTCAAGAGTGATTCCATAGTATGCTTAGCTAGGCATGCTTACTTTAGCACTTAGATTGAGGCTGTTATTATAACTAGTCTCCTTGTACTACTTTTTATTACTAGGTTATAGAGGAGGTTTGGATTGGGAAACCTCCATCATATGCTCATTTGCACATCTTTAGTTGTGAGATATTATGCAACGTTCCCAAAGACAAGTGCAATAAGTTGGATCCTGAGTCCATGGAATGCATATTTCTTGGTTATTGGGATGCATGTGAAATAGGCTATTGCCTGTGGGATCCGTAGGCTCACAAGGTTATCCGCGGCCATGATGTCATATTTCATGAGGAAAAGATGCATAAGCAGCATGAGTAGGTGATTGAGATATGTAAGGTGATCTTTCAAGTAGGACCCTTCTGCTCCCATATAGCCAACTAGATAGCATGCCGTAGCTGATGCTCTAGTGGCCAAGGCCCCATTTGTTGTGTAGGATCAGCCTGCTTTGAGATGCTTTACTAGAGCTAGATGTTAGCTTGAGCGCTTCACGCCCTCCATGGATTATGTTATGGTGATAGATGCAGGTGAGCCTCTCTCTTATGATGAGGCCACGCACATAGATGATAGTCACTCATGGGACATGGCTATGTAGTCAAAGTTTGACTCATTATTGACTAACCATACGTGGGATTTGGTTCCTTTTCCTAATGGTAAAAGAAGGCATTGCCTTGCAAGTGGTTATATAAGTTGAAAGTATCCCTAGATGCCCCAAGCATGCTTATAAGGCTAGATTGGTAGCTAAGGGTTTCAAGTAGGAATATGGTGTTGACTTCGATGAAGTCTTTTCTCCTATGGTCAAAATGATGACCCTATGCTTGATACTGGTTAGTTAGATCTAGACCTTTATTAGATGGATATTAAGATGACTTTTCTACATGGGGACTTGTATGATGAGATTTATATGCAGCAGCAGTCTAAGGGCTTTCAAGAAAAAGGCAAGAAACACCTAGTGTTCAAGTTGAGAAACAACATTTATGCCTTAAGTAGGCACCTAGGGAATGGTACCACAAGTTTTCTTCTTTAATGCACTCACAGGGATATAGGCATAGTGCTATGGTTCAGTGTTTATACAAAACTCGTGATGTGACAACCTTATGATTCTGGTTTGGTCCTCTATGTGGATGATATGCTTATTGCTAGGAGTGCTCATGATGAGCTAGATTCCATGAAAACTTAGCTCAAGAAGAGCTTTGAGATGAAGGACATGGGACAGGCTTCACATATTCTTCGGATGTGCATCCACACGTGATCGTTCTAAGGGGCTCCTTTATTTGTCATCACAAAAGGAGTATGTCCAGAATGTCGTTGGGCAGTTTCATATGTAGGATAGTAAGTCTATTGGTTGTCCTCTACCTTCTTATGTGAAGGTTAGTCAGGCTGATTATCTATAGTTTGATTAGTAGAAGGCTGAGATTACCAAGATTTCTTATGCATCTATCGTGGATAGTTTGATGTATGCCATGATAGCCACTCATCCTAACATAGTATTTGTCATGGGAGTTGTGGCACGCTATATAATTATACCTAGTAGATGGCATTGGGATGCCGTCAAGGGTATCATGAGATACCTAAAGGGCATAATAGCTATGTGTATATGTTATAATGGCTAGGATATAAGAGTTGTGGGGTATATTAACTTTGATTATGCAGGATGTGCAAATAATAGGAAGTCCACCTCTAACGATGTCTTCACCTTTGTTGGTGGTGCTATTTCTTGGATGTGTATGGTGGAGAAATGTATAGACCTCTCTATTATTGAGGCCAAGTATGTTGCAGTCACTAAGGCTTGCAAGGAATTCCTCTGGTTAGGTTTGTGTGGCGGCAGACCTTGGTATTATTGATGTAGTCTCTATATTGCATTCGGATTCTATGAGTGCTATCTAGTTAGCCAAGAATCCAATCTTCCATGTGAAGACAAAACACAATGAGGTATATTACTTCATTAGAGAGATCGTGGAGGATAGGTATGTTGATCTTGTCAAGATACCAACCGACTAAAATCCCATATATTTGCATATACAAAAAGTCTCTCAACAAGGTGTTTTGCCTTCCTTAGTAAAGGTGCTTGTGCCTAGCAACCTGTGTATTACTACATTGACGATATCTATACACCTATACACTGTAGGTGGTGGGTGCCCATCAATGTCACTTCATTCTTTATTCTTTTAGTGACATTTGAATAAAGGGAACGCTGGTCACACATTGTGACTGTGGGACTTCCCACATCTCTCTCTCTCCCTCTCTCTCTCTCTCTCTCTCTCTCCACCATAACTCTTACTTCCGCTTGTGTGCTTCCACTTTGGGCTCATCCCATTTTGAAAAATTTTCGCCTCCATGGGCTACCTTTAAGAGGATAGTTAGTGAGTAGAGACACTCTTTACCTCAAAGTTTTGACCTTGTCTCTTTAACCTATATAATGAGACACAATTGTGTTTTAGTACAACCTAAGATCCTCAAATTGATGGTAAAAACAAAAGAGTAAATCAAGTAATAGAGGATGTTCTTAGGGTGTACTACAACCCTGAATCTAAGAGGTAGATTTAGTACCTTCCATTGGTGGAATTTACTTACAAATCTTCCTACCATTAGATCATTGGAGTCATTCCTTTCTAGGCTTTCATGGACTAGATTTCTTATCTCCACTCAATTTCTTAGACACCACTCTCAAGGTAAAAGTATAAAAGAGTGCTTCATGAGAGTGATTGAAAGAAAATTTTGCCTCATGAGATCTTAGTTGCAAGGTATAGGTCAGCACATTAGGAAAAGAAGCATGGTAATCAAACCTGTTAACCGTTAGACAAACAAGGTGGAAAATCTGAAAAATCCAAAGCGGAGGACAAAGGCCAATGCAAAAGTGAAGCGGAAGATGAAGGCGTGCTAAGAGAAATATGGAAGCACAAGAAATGCAAAAAAGTCCTAAATAAAGGAAAAAGGTGCACAAGAAAAAGTGCAAGTCAATACTTTTGTAAAAGAGCGCAAGCGCATCATGATTTAATTTAAGGAGCACCGGGCTCTCACTTGTGCAATTTGTAAATGTAGACGGGCGGTGGAAAGGAAGCTAGGAAGATAGAAGGACAATGGGAAAAATGGCGACTATGTAAAAAAGGGGATAAGGGGATGACCGCCCAAAAGGGATTTAGGGTTTTGTATATAAAGTTGAAAAGTAAATGAGAAGCTCATTCTTGTGTGTGGAAAAAAGTGGCTCTCCTCCTCCTCCTCCTCCTCTTCTTCTTCTTCTTGCTTGCTTGAGCTTGTGCTTGAGAGAGGGAGTGTGAGAGTGTGAGGGACTGAGTGTGTGAGGGTGAGGGACCGGGGAGGAGAAGCTCTCCATCTTCTCCTCGCTTCTTCTCTTCTCTTCTCTTCTCTTATCTTGCTCGTGGCTATGAAGCTTGGAGCATGGAGCTTGAGGATGGAGCTTGCTTGAAGCTTGCACTTGGATCATGGAGCTATTGGAGTGCGTGGGAGAGGAGGTAACTCGATTGGCATGGAGGTAAGCTCACTACACCCATAGATATGGATGGCACATCGGCTATGTGAGAGGTAGCCATTAGTGCTCGATTTGGAACGCTTGAAACAATAAGCGGTCCCCGTGGGTCTTCACGGTTGAGCGAAAGCTCTCACATTTTGGTTCCGTTGCGAGACAAACGGATTCAAGCCTTGAGCGCTTGCGTGCTTCGAATCAAGCATTGAAGTACGATTTTCCCCGAATCGGTGCTTGAGGTAGATAGGTAGGAAGCGAGGGAGTTTGAAGAGGTATTCGATCTCCTTCGCAAGTAGGTTTTTGGTTTTTTGGATTTGGGAAAGCATGATGGAGTAGTGTAGGTATTTTTCTTATAAAATTTTCTTGAATTTAGGAAGGATAGGAGCAAAAGCTTGGAGCAAACAATAGGGTTTTCTATTACTGTATAACACGCTGAAATAGGGAAATAGGGGCATAGATTTAGAATTTTGGTCGGAAGAGTGTGAGGAACTAACTTCTGAGGTCACAACAGGCTGGGAAGGGGCAATAAGAGGCCGAGGGAACCAGGAAAGACCACATTTGATATCATGCCCTCTGAGAAGAGAGTGAGCTTGAGAGCTAGGGAGGGAGGGAGGGAGAGAGAGCGGCGGGGAGACTGTTGAAGTGCTGATCGATTCGAGCGCCACATCGTGTCCAGGTACGCCAAGCGGTTCCCTTTGTTGCTTTGCATCTATTTAGAAGGTAAGGCACATTTCGGTGGAGTAGACATTGACCTAGGGGCATCGCGTGCAACTTGCGGGCCGTCGGCCACGCCATCGGACCAGTTTGTCCGAGTCCCAGAATAGGATTGCCCTATCTCTGGAGTCGGACCGTCCAACTCCGAAAATTGAACCTCTTCGAAAATCAGACCTCTCCGAAAATCGGACCACCTTTTCGATCCGATTCCAAGAATCGGACCACCCAGTCCCCAGAATCGGACCACCTTTGCCTGTCTGATCGGACACTCGACCGTCTGATTTTGAAAATCGAACACTCGGACCCTGAAAATTGGACACAAGGAATCGAACCACCCAAAATCGGACAGTGTCAAAATCGGACGTGACCAAAATCAGACAATTGGGCCGATCGGACCAATCAAAATTGGACGTCCGATTCCGATAATCGGACTCCTGAAAATCGGACGTCTGAGAATCGGACTAAAAACTGTCAAAATCGGACAGGTATCTAGAACACAAATTTTGACGCATCTAAACCCCGAAATTGACCCCAAAGGCTATGTAGAGCTAAAGGCACATCATAGATCCATCACTGGGCTGAAACTTAGAGCAAGTAGTTCAAAATTTGGCTATAAACAATCCTCCAAAGTGCGCATGGTGTTTATCGTAATGGCCCTGTGGGCTGGGGGGACTGCCCCCCCGAGACCCCCGCAAAGGGGGCTCTACCCCCTCCGCACCTCCCCCAAGTAGGTTGGAGAGAAAATGCGCGTCGTGACAAGTCCTCCGGATTAGGCCCTAGTGTAGTAATGGCTCTACACAAGCATAGATCTTCACTTACAAAGCAGCAAGCAGAAGCCCACACCCAAACAAAGACAAAAAGAGACCCTAGAACCTCAACAGGCCAATCTAGCCATCAAAGGCAAAAGGGCCACACCACGAGAACACAAAGACATTGTGTTCACACCGTGTCTAGTCAGAGCAAAATGCAACATCAAGCTACAATAGCAAGAATGACTAGATGTGATAGTCCTGATGATAAATGCTCCTTGAATAGCACTGCACTGACGATCCAAGACATCAGTGGAGAATCCACATTTGGTCGTGCAGTTGGGGACTCAAGGGCATTTGTCAGAAGGCTTAAATTTACAAGTCAAGACCCGGAAGACGAAGACATAGTACCACCAGCTTATCTTAGAGTCAAACTCACCGCAAAAAGAGAGCATACTATCGATGCTCTGATTGATGAAGGAGCAGATTTTAATATCTTGACCTATGAATCATGGACCCTACTAGGCCAGCCAGAGCTCACGCCGACTAGTGCAACTCATAACCCTTACGGGGGACACCCACAAGTACTTATAGGGAAGTGCAAAATCCTTGCGACAATTAAAACTGAAAGCTTGTCTATCCTATTTCATGTTCCTCCAAATAGTGCTAATTACGAGAAGGGAATCCTTCTAGGAAGACCCTTCAAAAGGGCAACCAAGTGTGCGGCCGACTATGTAGCACAGAGGATACACCTGACACTACCGGGTGTGAGGATAATCACGGCCTTTAGCAAGGGTGACCTCATCAAACCTCGAGGGAAAGGCAAGGAAGGTGCTGACATAACAATCAAGCCTACTAACGAGAGCAAGGACTTGTTGGAAGAGCTGATACAAGCACAGGTTGAACAACGAGAACCAGTGAGTGAGGCCATGCCTAAAACAAGAAGGTCAAGAGACAATGCCAAAGACGGGCTTTGGACTTACAAATATCGTAGGAGACCCCAAAAGAAGCCCAAGCCTTATGGATGAAGGCATCGATGGAGGGTCAATACAACACCGAGATGGATATCCAAAGCGTTGCTACATGCTCAACGGTATTATGCAGGTAACCGATGGATTTGGGTACCAAAACCCCCTCCTAAACCATCTCTATCAACTAAAGACCAGATTGCATCAAAAGCAACGAAGCAAAGGAGGAATTCTAAGAGAAACTCCAGGTCTTGAGGCAAGAAACCAAACATGAGTGTTCGAAAGAAAGAGCCTCAGCCTAGCATGCTTAATAAGCAGATGTCATATGTAACCATTGAGTGTGCACAAAGACCACTAGTGCTCAAAGAGCTTTTGACTTCCCAAGAGAATAACATGCATCATAGGCACAACATTGCTCACGGCAAGGCTAATTGCTCAACAAAGAAAATGGCACAATTGTCTAATAGCCTCGAGTAAATCATTCAGCCAGTGTCGAGTCCACCTAAGAGTCCTAGATCTCCTACACCCTCTTGTTCCAAACGGACACAGGAAGCACAGCAGCGACTATTAGAAGCGGCTGCTCACTCCCAATCTCTATCTCCATCTAAGCTTCCAAATGTCCAAGAGGTGAGACACGACACAAGTCGTGGCTCTCGGCCCAAGGATATGCATGTGCAACCTAATGTGACTAGATCAACTCACGCTCAATCTGCACAGATGAATGCTCAAAGGGCAATAAAAGACACGACCACTTCCGATCGCCCTAGGGACCTGACACTGCAATCCACTAAGAGTAGCCGGCCCACTGGACTAGCCACTACTATTTCCAATCAGGGATCACAGCAGTCACAGCCCTTGGCCGTGACAATGCCCCTTGCGGAACGTGTCCTTAGTAGTTTACCTGTGGAGGAGGTATTGCAACCAACTTCCTTGACAACTCCAGCACTTCCAAAGTGCCTAAAGCCTAGACTGGAGGAGTTAAACACAAGGGAATGGGCTGAAGAGCTAGACTCTCCGAAAAGGGAGACAGTTGTATCCTCACAACCTAGCGAGGCTATTCAGCAGGCCACGGCCATGTCCCATAAGGACACATTAGAGAAGTAGAATGTTGAGGCCCAACTAAGCACATCAACAGTTGACCTAGTCCAGGGTCCTGAGTCGTTGAGAGATGCACCTTCACTAACCAAGAAAAATAGGAGAAAAGAACGAAAACAACAACAGTTACAGGTGGATGTGGACCCCAAGAACATTGACACCAAGAGCATTGGAGAGCTAAGGAATAAAGCATCGAGTCCATCCACCAATGACCCCATTGACACCTCTCCTAATAGCGGTGAAACCTCAAACACATCCATGCAGAAATTAAGATCAAAGGGTTGTAGTGCATTCTCATGTTGCTCCTAGATGATGAGATCTGTATGGAAGCTTGCTAGGAGTTCATCTGAGGTTAGTGGAACGGATGCAGTTAGCCCTATTACTGGTCTAGCACTCAATCTTCTCTTGGCTTCTTCCACCATCTATTTCCTCTTTTCTTTCAGTGCTGCTCTCCTCTTGGTGGAGAAGTCCATTAGTTGTTGCTAGTTTTATTAGGGTGGAGAAGGAGGCGTTGGGACTAATTCCTCTTCATGAGGTCCCATCTCAAAGTTCAGTCTAGCCTCTTTCTCTTGCTGAGCTTCCTGTTGCACCCCTTCGGCGAACCCTTATGTGTCCACCTCTTGTGGGGTCAGACCTGCTTGCAATAGATACTTTCTTTATTCTTTGAAGCTTAGGCGGACTCCCACTGGTTGTGCTAGCATCTTCAGGCCTGCCTTCAGGGCCCTACGTGCAATCCTTGGTTTCTTCTTGATTGTTCTAACGGCCTCCCTTTCCTTTGTCTGAGTGACATCAAGTAGCGTATTGAGAAAGGCACGTTGTTGGGCCTCAAAACTCACGTGGAGTGCTATTGCTCTACTTTCAGCCAATACTTTGTCTTTCTCCACCTGAGTTAGATGATGTGGCAAGGTCTTAACTTTTCTTTTGTTCTAATTGGCCCATTCTTCTGCTCTTTTCTTCATGTCTTCGAGGCTTTCCCCTTGCCTCTGAGCTAGCACTGTCAACCTCCATTCTTGATCTTACATTTCTCTTCTCAAATTCTGTTACTTTTCCTGTGCCGAGGTTGCCTCTTGTGTCAAAATTTCCACCTCTTTTTTGTACTTGCGCGCTCTTTCCTCCCTCTGCACCTCTAGTTCTTCTATGCCTTTAGTGATCTTTTCCATTTCAACTTGTAAATCTTCATAAAGCCCCACGATCTCTTCGTTGTGTCTTTGCAGGCCCCGTATGGCTTTAGTTTCTTCTCCAGTCTTGCCCTCCATTCTACTTCCACTTCGTCCTTAGCTTGGAGCTGTTCTTTGAGCTTCCAAAAAATCAAAGCAGTCGTTACCATCAATGGCTGCTTGCAACACTCAATCCACCGACAATAGAACTCGCATTGACCAATCAAGAGTGTACTGCTATTTTCTTTTCTTCCTTGGCTTTTTCCAACTTCGATAGCAACTATTTTACATATTCATCGTGCTCCTTAGCTGGCAGCTTTGTCGTGGATATGAAGTGGGAGAGGCTTCCACCTTCTACCTCTTTGGATCTTGCTTGGACATCTCCTACCAGCCGGTCTTTTGGTCCTTGTCACTAGGGTACCCTCTCCGATCCCTTGGGTCATCTCCTTATTTACAAGGTACTGCACCTAGGCTAAGACATTGTTGGAGTCTATTTTTGGTGTGGAGCCTGAGGTGGTTGTGACTGTGGGTGTGGTTGGCACTAAGAGGGTAGGAATGGGCACAATTGATTCCTTACCCTTGCCTTCTTTTGGAGGAGGAGGCGTGATTTCCGACACATGGGTGCTCGAGCTTGGCCCTTCCTCTCTTGGTGGGCTCATGGTATCCAACTCATCTCTCTTGCTCTGCTGCTCTATTGATCGGCACGTAGCTAGAGCCATATCCTCATCCTTCTTTCTTTTCAGCTCTACCTCTTCTTCAGCTACCTTCCTTTTTCTCTCCTCCTCAGACCTTCTCAATTCTTTTCTTCACCTTTCTGCCTCTTCTTCTGCTTTCTTCTTCGGTCTTTTTAAACTCCTTGCAAGCCCTCTGCAAATCTCTTTTTTCTTTTTTTCTTCTTTCTTCTTTCGTCATTCCTTGTGAAGCTTTCCTCCTTTGCTCCCTGCGCCTCTGTCGACTAGTTTGCAACTCTCCTTCCCCTTCATCATCAATATATGTCTCTTCAGTTGTTTGTGTTTGCTGCTCTTGTTGAGGAGGTGATCTTAGTGGTGTCTCTCCAACTCCTTCTTCTTCTCCTTCTCTTTGCCCTTGCCCCAAGGCTTCTCTGATAATGGATGTAAGGACCCCACTGAATCCAATGGTTGAGGCCTTAGAAGATGAGGCTTTCCTTTTGGGATTGATAGATGGGGACTCTCCTCCTACTGGCCCTCCTCCTATTTCCAGAGCCTTAGCCAACGGTCTTTCTCACAAAACCATTGAGATTGACCTCATCTAGTGATCATGCTATGATGCTCTCTAGTAAAGGGACATTAATGCGGTTCATGATGGTGTTGTACCTTTGACTAGAGAACAACGTGTGCACCATTTTTGCGTGGAGTTGAATCTCAGGGTCGAGGATATTTTGCCAAGCTGATGCCATCGTTGGTATGGACCTTCACCTTGTCCACTCCCAACATGATAAGATCAAGAACCTCTATGACAAGCAAAGTCATGCAAGTTGAATGTATTGGCTGAAATAGCTTATGGATCTCTGCATGAAATAGAATGTGACCATATTAGCTTATCTGAGCTAGTTTCATGCTATTCTTAAGAACTTAATTTCATAGGGCATTGATTTCAAAGAAGATGACCATGTCAGCTCATCTGAGAGCCAGTTTCATGCTATTCTTAAGAGCTTGGTTTCGTAGGGCATTGATTTCAAAGATGTCACTTCGTTGTTCTTGCTTGGAACTCTTAATGAGTCTTGGGATGTATTCCACACTGCCTTATGTGCTTCTGCCACTACTCTGAAGCCATCTAATGTTGAGAGCTCTCTTTTGCAGGAAGAGATAAACCATAAGAAATTGGATGCATCTCCTATGTCTCATGCTTTGATAGTTAGAGGCTGACATAATGGAAATCTAAAGAATGACTGTGGTAATGGTCGTAGACAGGATTTGCAGAAATCTTGATCCAAGTCATGCAGTAAGTCTCTGGGAGAAATGCAAATATGATTTGTCATCATTGTGGGAAGAAAGGCCACAATGTCATGAATTTCGCAATGAAAGGTAGAAAGACAAGGGGAAAAAGAAAGTACAAGAAAAGCCTTCTGATCGCAGTATAGTACCTGCTAAGTCAAGTGTTAAAATTGAAGAGATCAATATTATGCAGCCTGAGGATAGTGATGGGGATTATATCCTTGCAGTAGCTTCATCTAGTGCTTCGCATATGTCAGAGATACATTCTATGTATGCACAATGTTGGCTCTTGGACTCAAGTGTGTCCTTTCATGTGATACCTTGCCAAGAGTGGTTCCATTCATACCGTTCTGTTTCGGGTTCTGTGCGCTTGGGTGATGACATGTCTCTTAAGATTGTCAGAATTGGTGATGTTAGGCTGCATTTTCCTTCTGGTAGCAGTTTTGTTATGCATGATGTATGTCATGTACCTGCATTGACACGCAATCTCATGTCCGCTAGACAGCTTAATGAGGCAAGATATCATGTATCTTTTGGAGACTCTGCATGGAAGATTACTTGTGGCAAGCTTGTGCTTGCGAGAGGTGCCAAGGTTGGCAGCCTCTACCCCTTAGTTGTTTATGGATCTATAGTCTATCATGTTTTGTCTGTGGGGTCTTTACCTCATGTATCTCTTTGGCATGCCCGTTTGGAGCATATGTCCGTTAAGGGAATGAAAATAATTTTTGGTTTGTAGTACTTACTGCCCCTTGATTATTCTCGTTTTGATTCTTGTGATCATTGTCTTTATGGGAGACAAACTAGGTCTATGCATAAGAAGTTTGGTATGTCACGCATGAGGGAGCTCTTGGCTTTGGTATATTCTTATGTTTGTGGGTCCATGCCCTGTCAGTCTTTGGGTGGTGCGAAGTATTTTGTTTCCTTCATTGATGATTTTTCACGTAAGGTATGGGCTTATCCCATAAAGAAGAAGTCTGATGCCTTGGCAGTTTTTCAAAGATGTCTTGCTTTTGGGGCAGAAAACTAGTTCGGGCATAGATTGAAATGCCTTAGGATAAATAATAGGGGTGAATATGTATCACGTGCTTTTGAGCAATTATATGATAAGATGGGTATTAAGCATTAGTTGACCGCCCCTTACACCCCTCCCTAGAATGGTATGGCTAAGCGGATAAATAGGACCATCCAGGAAAGGGTTCGCAATATGCTTAATCATGTAGGCCTACCCCAACACTTTTGGGCTGAGGCAGTTAGGATTGTTGTGCATATCAATAATAGATTTCCCTATAGTGCCTTTGTCTTTCAGGTTGTAGGGGAGATATGGACAGGAAAGCCTCTCTCTTATGCACATTTACATGTCTTTGGATGTGAGGCATTCTACCATGTGTCCAAGGATAAGAGTAAGAAGATGGATCCTAAGAGTTTAAATGCATATTCCTTAGTTATGGAGATGCATGAGAGATGGGTTATCGTCTATGGAATCTGCAGGTGTGGAAAGTCATCTGCAGCCATATGTAGTCTTCCATAAAGATAAAATGCATAGACAACCTGAGAGAGTGGGCGAGATACATAGGGTTATATTTCACGAGGAGCCATGAGTTTCCATACAGCTAGTTGGACAGCCTGCAACAGCCAAGGGATGCTCATGGCTAGGGTATGGACAGAATGTTGAGTAGGCAGCAGAGCCTGCAGTGCTATGTTCTACTAGAGATAGACGCCCACCTAACAAATTTGAGCCCTCCATGCACTATGTCTTGGTTACAGATGCAGGAGAGCCTCTCACCTATGATGAGGCTATGTGCAAGGGTGACAATCACTCCTGGGAGAGGGCTATGCAATTTGAGATAAACTCCTTGAATAAGAACATGACTTGGGATTTGGTTTCCTTGTCTGCTATGGCAAGAAGGCTCTGCCATGCAAGTGGATATACAAGTTGAAAAGTACCCCTGGATATCCCAAGCTGGTATACAAGGCTAGATTGGTTGCAAAGGGTTTTAAGTAGGAGCATGGTGTTGACTTTAATGAGGTCTTCTCTCATGTAGTTAAGATAACCACCCTACGCTTAGTCTTAGCTTTGGTTGCACAACTTGATTTGGACTTGCACAAGATGGATGTCAAGACGGCTTTCTTACATGGGGACTTGCATGATGAGATTTACATGGAGCAGCCTAAGGGCTTTGCAGAGCTTGGGAAGGAGCACCTAGTGTGCAAGTTGAGGAAAATTCTTTATGTCTTGAAGCAGGCACCTAGGGAATGGTATCATAAATTCGATGCCTTTATGCAATCACATGGCTATAGCCATAGTGATATGGATCCATGCTTGTGCACAAAGAAAGCCCGTGATGGATCTTTGCTTATTTTGGTACTCTATGTGGATGACATGCTATTAACAAGAAAAGCTAATGATGAGCTAGATGCTCTTAAGACTTGGCTCAAGAAAGAAGAGCTTTTAGATGAAGGATCTGGGAAAAGCCTCTCACATACTTGGTATGCGCATTAGACATGACATGCATCAAGGACTCCTCTACTTGTCATAGAGGGAGAACATTCATAAAGTCCTTGAGCGCTTCCACATACAAGATGTAAAATCTATTGGTTTTCCATTGCCTTCTTATGTGAAGGTATCATAGGCCGATTGTCTTGTCCGCAGATAGATGAGCAAAGGACTGAGATGGCCAAGATTCCCTATGCATCCATAGTGGGCAGCCTTATGTATGTTATGATAGCCACTTGTCCAGATATTGCCTTTGCAATTGGTGTTGTGGTATGCTATATGGCTACACCTGGCAAGAAGCATTGGGATGCCGTGAAGGGTATCAGGAGATACCTGAAAAGCACAGCAAAAATGTGCATTTGCTATGGCAGCTAGGTTTCAAGAGTTGTGGGATACACAAACTCCAATTATGCATGCCATGTAGATAGTAGAAAGTCCACTTCTGGCTATGTATTCACCTATGCTGGAGGTGCTATCTCTTGGATATCCAGGGCTCAGAAGTGTACGGCTCTCTCTACCACTAAGGCCTAGTATGCAGCAGCCACTGAGGCTTGCAAGGAAGCCATATGGTTAGGCCGTTTGGTTCATGACCTTGGGATTAATTCTATACCTACGCTTTGTTCAGATTCTATGAGTGCTATTTAGCTGGCCAAGAATTCAGTCTTCCATGCGAAGACAAAACACATTGAGGTGAGGTATCACTTCATACGTGGGGTCATGGAGGACAAGTCTATTGACCTTGTCAAGATCTCCGCTGATGAAAATCCTGCATATCTGCTCACAAAAAGTTTCACTACTGAGTGCTTTGCCTTCCTCATGAGATTGATGGGCATTGGATGAGACGGCATTTCTCCTCATCCTGTTGTACATGTGTACATTGTATTGTCTCTTTTTCTTTTTCTTTTCACTCCTCATTGGGACAGATTTGCCTTTATGTGGGAGGTTGTTGGGGGTAAAGGCGCCTCCGCCTAGCCGCCTGTATATTACTACACTGATAGTACTAGCCACTACATACTACAGGTGGCGAGCGCCCACACTATCACTTTATTCATGGGTTGCCCCCCAGGTCTGGAGAACTGCATGGCTCAACACATTGACTCCTGCTCCCATGTCCACGATCCCTTTCCTTATGGTGTCTCCTAAAGCTAAGATCAACAAGACAACATGCGTTTCAGTGCCCTCCCAGAAAGCATTGATGTGGAAGGATTTTGGCACTAAGTGCAGCATTAGACTCGGTATCTACGTTTCTGTGTCATGTTCATTCAAGTCAATGGCACCTTGCTGCATTGGTCCTTCAACCCACTGTTTCATCTCCTGCCACAATTGGCTAATGCTACCTAAGTAGATCTTCTAGGCTTAACGTCACATGGGTGGTTACCAGTGAGGTAAGGAGATTGCTAGTCGCTTGTCACGCTTCCTGGCCCATAATGGCCTTGGTTGATTCGCTGGCCCGTAGCGTTTAGGCTTTGTTTATGCAGCACTGTTTATGGTGCCACCACATCTATCAATTTTGGTCATGGAGGTGACATTTGCCTGCTTATGCTTGAGAGATCATCAATCCCGTTCTCTAATATGGGCTTGGCATCTTTTAGGTGTTCCTAGGATTCCTTCACCCACTCCTTCACCTTTTGGATGGCCTTCGAGTTGGCGCTTTGGGTTGGGGTACTCCCCGACCCTCGCACTACTTTTCTTAGCTGTCTTTGGAGCTGACATTTCTGCCTCTGCATTGGTCATTTTCTTTCGAGCAAGTAGTGTTGTGGCACTCTTTGTTTTCACCGTAACCTTCGCATCTGGTCTCTTCTTTCTTCGTCTCCAACTCTTTTTTCCTATTGACGCTGCGTCTAAGTTGCTAGGCCTTGGCAATGATATGCTAGCCTGCTTACTTTGCAGATGGAATGGCCAACAAAATGGATCTGAAGATTTCATGAAAAGGGGGAGATCTAATCAATAAATAAGGGCAAGGAAGAATGGCAAAACCAACTTTGCCAAGATTTCTAATCAAGGCAATGAAAGACTTCCACAAGAGTAAAAAGGGAGGAGTTGCAACTATGCATCCCCTTAAAGGAGAAGAAGCACCTTCCATGGAAGAGGAGATTGAGAAGGGTATAGGAAATCTACAATTCAAGTACTCATTCTAAGATACTTTTATCTTTGAAGGTGGAATTTTTAAATCTACAATTCAAGTACTCATAATCATGCATTACATGCAATAATTGAAAGATTTTTTTTTTGTTGTGTTTTGAAATGTTTAACACATTACATAGAATAGTTTGCATACCATATTGGGTTTGATCTCATTAAATAGAAATTTTTGTATATATTTAATCTCATTAAATATAACACTTTGCCTAGTTGCATATTTACCAGCTAATTAATATTGGGTTTATTGTCTTCATATTGGCTATTAAACTCTCAATAGAATCTATAGGTTGGTGTAACTTAGTTGCTAAAAAACAATGCCTACTATATTAATATTTACATTCGAAAGCAAATATAGACACAAAAAGGAAGCAATATGAGAACTTCATCCCTCAAGTGCAACCCCAAACATACTCAAAGAAGAGTCTTCAATGGGCCAACAATAAGAGGGACAAGGTTTGATTTGCATTTCTACACTACAAGGATACCGGAGTATAGCGACACTATTTTTGACGCAAATTAGCGGCGTCACTATTGGCGTCGCAAATGCGATGCAAATAGCGATGATACTTAAGCAAAATAAAGCAGGCCGAAACCCAAGCATGTTATTTTGCGCAGATGAACGAAAGAGGGAGCGAAATGGAGAGCGAACCGCATCTTGAGTTTGAGAGAGAGAGAGAGGGAGAGAAAGAGAGAAAGAGGGAGAAGGAGAGCTTCTCACCGCCGCTGCCGCCGTTTGCGAAGAAGAGGAGGAAGTGTACGGAGGGTGAAGAGGAGCCGCCGAATCCATCCTTGGGCCTTTTGCAATGAGTGCATTGTTCCCTCTTGCTTTGTTTTTATTTTTTCTCCTTTTCTTTTGCTTGTTTTTGTTAAAAATCATGTGTATTGAGAGAGAAAGAGTGGAAATGAGAGAGGGAGAGGAAGAGAGAAAAAGAAGGAAGGAACGAGAGAAAGAGGAAAAAAACATTAAACATAATAGAGAAAGAGAGAAAGAGAGAGAGAGGGAGGGAGAGAGGAGAATGAATGAATAAAAAACTAAGAGAGGGTAAGATCACATTCTTTAATTTCTTATTTCCTTGTTTGTAGTAGTAGTAATAGTAGTAGTAGTAGTTCTTTAATTTCTTATTTTCTTGTTTGTAGTAGTAGTAGTGGTAGTAGTAGTAGTACTTTAATTTATTCTTTTCTTGTTTTTTGTAGTAGTAGTGGTAGTAGTAGTAGTTGTTGTTGTTGTTTTATTTCTTCTTTTCTTTTTTTCTTATTTGTTGTTGTTGTGGTAGTCATAATAGTGGTAGTAGTAGTGGTAGCGGTAGTTATTTAATTTCTTATTTTCTTGTTTATTGTTATTGTGGTAGTCGTAGTCATAGTAGTGGTAGTGGTAGTGGTAGTGGTAGTGGTAGTGGTAGTGGTAGTAGTTGTTGTTGTTTAATTTCTTCTTTTCTTGTTTGTTGTTGTTGTGGTAGTCATAATCGTGATCGTAGTCGTCGTAGTCATGGTCGTAGTAGTAGTAGTAGTAGTTTTCTTGTTTGTTTGTTGTTGTTGTAGTTTTTTTTATTTTCTTGTTTGTAGTAGTAGTAGTAGTAGTTTTTTCTTCTTTTCTTGTATGTTGTTGTTGTAGTAGTAGTAGTAGTAGTAGTAGTAGTAGTTGTTGTTGTTGTTGTTTTTTCTTTTCTTGTTTATTATTGTTGTGGTAGTCGTAGTCATCGTAGTCACAATTGTAGTAGTAGTAGTAGCAGTAGTAGTTTTTTTGTTTGTTGTTGTTGTTATTGTAGTAGTAGTAGTTTTTTTTTTTCTTTTCTTGTAGTAGTAGTACTAGTAGTAGTAGGAGAGAGAGAGATGTTTTGTTAAAGGAAATGAGAGAGGGAGAGGAAGAGAAAAAGAAAGAAGGAACAAGAGAGAGGGAATAAACATACAACATAATAAAGAAAGAGAGAAAGAGAGAGAGATGGAGGGAGAGAAGAGAATGAATTGTAGTAGTAGTAGTAGTAGTAGTAGTAGTAGTAGTAGTAGTAGTAGTAGTAGTAGTAGTAGTAGTAGTAGTAGTAGTAGTAGTAGTAGTAGTAGTAGTAGTAGTAGTAGTAGTAGTAGTAGTAGTAGTAGTAGTAGTAGTAGTAGTAGTAGTAGTAGTAGTAGTAGTAGTAGTAGTAGTAGTAGTAGTAGTAGTAGTAGTAGTAGTAGTAGAGAGAAAGAGAGAGAGAGAGATGTTTTGTTAAAGGAAATGAGAGAGGGAGAGGAAGAGAAAAAGAAAGAAGGAACGAGAGAGAGAGAATAAACATACAACATAATAAAGAAAGAGAGAAAGAGAGAGAGATGGAGGGAGAGAAAACAATGAATGGATAAAAAACAAAGGGAGGGTAAGATATTGTTCTTTAACTTCTTCTTTTCCTATTTGTAGTAGTAGTAGTGGTGGTGGTGGTGGTGGTGGCGGTGAGGTCCGGTGCAATATCACGAGACAAGAAAAACTCCGACATACGTTAATTTGTGGGTGGGTGGAGACTTTACATACGTTAATTTTGTTGAGTTACAAGAGAAGAAATCCCTTCTCAAACAATTTAAGAAAGAAAAAAAGAATGATAACAAAAACAAATTGTTTGTCGTAATGTAAACTAAATGGAAAATGATGAAGGTTGTAATGTTCAAGATCGCAAGGCATATCTTAATCAACATGTCCCATGTCCTTGCTCTCAATGTCAGTTGGCAATTAGACGAAAACATTGATTGTCTATAGAACACGTATGATGCTTCAGCAAGTTTCAATCAGAGATCATTTATCAGGCAATCTCAGATTTTGAGCAAACGATAAGAAAATTGTATATCAATCATGCATTGTATTTGCAAACTAATTGAATATCATATACAAAAACATTGGGTGTGGCTGGCAAATTTTCTATCCAAGGAGGTGACATCTCGGCCCAAGGAGGAATGCATCCTTTGTGGCCAGTTAGAAGAGTTCATGAGAGTGCGATGGATGGAGTGTCTAAGCCAATCCACCACTTGGAAGGTACTATCCAATCTATACCGTCAATACCAGAGAAGACATGCAGCCTTCCAGACTTTCCAACAATCTTGGAGCCTGAGATGGAGGCAATGACTGATGCATTGATGCCCATGGATGTCGAGACATCTAATTTGCTTAGAGAGCACGAGACTTCTTACAATGTATGGCCTATAGTCATTGTTAACTGCAATATCCCTCCATGGCTTTCTATGAAGAAAGGACATATCATTCTTAGCTTGCTCGTTCCCGGCTGCTACAAAATCAAAGATATGGACGTGTGTCTTCGTTCATTAGTCAATGAGCTTAAGATTTTGAGGGAGGAGGGGGTCACCGTGGAAGATATGAGCAAGTGTGATGGTCGACGGTCTGCCAATATTCGAGCCATTCTCATGTGGACCATGCATAACTTTTCGGGATTTGGAGAGTGCTCAAGTAAGTAGGCTTCCGTTCTCGTTGGTAACATCTATCATAGCTCATTCAAGTTTGTATTCATTGGATAGAGGTGTTGGGACATGTCTGGTTACCTCAGGTTATCATGCATGTCCATTGTGTGGGTCATAGTTAGACTCCCGAAGGTCACGAACCATGAAGAAGATGGTATATCAAGGACACGCCACTTTCTTGCTAGAGGGTCATGAACTCGGGGAAGGTTTTCTTAGACGACCTCCATCACATATGAATACCCAAAGTTGGTATGAGCTGAAAATGGTCCACACAGAGTCACATCGAAAGGGGATGCGATGGTTCTCACTTTTCTAAGAGTTGCCGTATTGGACCCACTTACAGATCAACCACTTATTAGATCCCATGCATATTTTCAAGAACGTGGGCAGCTTACTATGGGACCACATCACAGGAAAGAGAGACACTGTAGGGGGACGAATGGATTTAAAGGAGGTAGGCAAGATGGAGGTGCTTTGGTCGCAGTCGAGTGCTGATGGTCGCTTGCAGCTACCTCGCACTCCTTGGGTTTTGTCCACTAAAGAAGAGGGCATTGTGAAGCAAATAATCAAGTCTATCCACACTCCGATGGGTATGATGCGTTCTCTTAGGTCCGCATTTTCTAAAGACAACCAATTATCATGGCTAAAATCCCATGATTGACATAAGATATGTCATATTTGTACTACGAATGGATTGTAAGTGGCCTACGTATTTTGCTATTTGGAGTGTAGTCATTGTTCATAATGCTTCCTTATTTGTGGCAGTTTGTACTACCGATCGCGATCGCAAAATGCCTTACTCTAGAAATACGTGGGGCGATTTACAGGTTGTCAACTTTAGTGCAATGGATCTCACAAAAGGAGATTAAGACGTCCTCTATTGAATCCACAAGGTGAGGAGCAGTGGAGACGGTCTGTCTCTTTGAGAAATACCTGCCTACCAGCATACTCACGATATAAATCTACCTTCTTGTGCATCTTGTAGATGAAGTAGAGATTGTTGGACTTGTCTGTACGCGATGGATGTTCTTCTTGGAGTGCTTCATGAAAACCTAAAAGTCTTTGTGCGACAACGAGCTCGACCAGAAGGTAGTATGGTTGAAGGCCAGTTGGTGTCTGAGGCAGTAGTGCATATTTCACAATGGCTACCAACGGTGGATTCAGACAACAGTATGCTATGGTTACTGAAGGACGATAATAGGCCGACTGGAGATGTGGTGGTTGGAAATGGGGAAGAAAAAAGAATGAATACTGCAATGGGAGAGAAAGTGAATCGCTTTTGTATGTTGCATCATGCCTCCATGGAGACGTGGCTCGCTAGGTACGAGCAAGCTAGGAAAGATCGGAAAGAAGTGCGATCTGAATTTCGACGTAGTACGTGCCATTGACCGATTCAATATCTCGAGGACATGGAGGAGATGCCGCGGTTTATGTCAACGCGATGGTTGCATGGAGCTTTGACTACAGTGTCTCGCAAAGGGGTGGAGGTCTCAACCGAAGAGTGGGAATTCTCGAGGGGATGTAGTCCAAAGGTGATGACGTATTTAGGGTTTGTCGTATCTATATTTTATATGCAACAACTAATTGAGTGTTTCAATGTACAATACAAAATATATAGTGTGGCATGGTCGCACGGACGGCATTTCCACGTGGAGTGTATCGACAAAATAAGCTCCACAACAGATTGTGGTATCATGGCAAAGTTTAAGCAAGAGAGCTGACGACGAGCAACGGATCCAAACACAGTTATAGATGAGATGGAATCTATTGGAAACTTGTAAAGTATTATCACGGTGGATTATCATAGCTTCTCCATGATCCTATTTGATGTGCAGTGGTTCAAAGTTGTACTTAAAGGAGCTAGAGCAACAATTCGACGAGGTCCATCTGGATTTCTCGAAATAGATTCTGAAAAAAAGATGGATGGATTTGCGGGACACGTTTGTGTTGCCGGCCCGTTGTGAACAGGTGCATGAACTCATGTTTTTTAAATTTTATTACAACAAGATACATGTCACAAAAGTTAAATATCTCTTGTACGTGATTTTGAACATGTACTTTTCTATCCAAACCCTCGACAACCTCCATGGTGGTATGTTATACCTTCAGCTCCCCAAAGTGTGAGAGTATATGATCAAAGTGATGTTTCAAGTATAGATGAGGACAGTATGCAAATAGAGAGATCAATATTACAAGAGGTGGAGGCCACCAAGAACTTGGAGCATGTAGAGGAGCCAGAATCGGGTAACAATGATGGAAATTCAAGAGTCCAAGAATTCATTGAGAACGAGGTGGACTCGTTCTTTTGTGGTGACAAGTCTATCGACCTTCTAGTGTATGCGGAGTTGTGTAAGGAGATTGACATGGGACCATAAGGTACTTCATACTTGAAGCATCCACCTACTTAATTCGTTGAGGAATCGCTTATAAGGGTACATAAGATATGCATTTTAAGTAAGATCATTTTTTTAAGATTTATATTACCATGCTTTGTATGATTTATATTGATTATGCTAACATCAATTTTGTCTGTGTAGGTGACCTTTGTGGATATTTAGATCACCACGATGAGTCAAGGGATGAGCGATAAGGAGCTATAGGAGATCTTCATGCGTATGTCTCCAAATTAGATGGCTCGATTTAGAGATATGGCAGACCAGGAGCTGTCTTGGACACCATCATGCAGTTCTGTTAGATTTACTTTGTTGCGCTCTGATGCTTCAGTTTCCAGTAGACGAGGTCGACGCTCCAGACTTGGGCCAGACAAAGGGAGTGGTTCTGGGGGATGCTTGCAGAGACATGGATACAGTGAGCCCGCGGTCGGCTCGGGATACATATGCTACTCCTCGCTCTCGTGGTGGTTCGAGAGAGTGTGGCTCATGTGGTTGTTATGGAGATACCGACACAATGTCTCCGTCTCGTCATTCTGTTAGAGTTGCGTCACCTATGGGATTTGTCACACCTGTGGGGACGTCTACTCCAGTCACTCCAGCTTTTGCTTAGCCATCCGCAAGTAGTACTCCTATGGATACTACTCGGAGAGATACTACCCCTGTAGCTACACCAGATGTACAAGGGTCTCCTAGATATGCCCAGGAGCATGGTCTCAGGTGGGAAAGGACACATCTTAGGCATACCCCAAAGGGGTATGGATACCTTGTAGATGATAGGACATGAGCCATCATCATGAATGATGAGGAGGGAAGGGTGATGGCTCATATGAGAGAGTTGTGCTAACAAGTTTTTCGGCACAACGTCTTGGATCATTGGAAGAACATACCGGAGGGGAGCAAGGACTACATACTAGCATTCTTGCATGAGGAGTTTCCCATACCTGCCACATCAGATATATTTTCCATAGGCTAAATGATGGAGTACATGCATCCATACATGTCACACAGATGATCGAACGTACACAAGGCACTTAAGAGTGGGGTCTCAAAACCCGAGTGGCTAGACGTGGACGATTGGTGCCGACTCAGGGAGGAGGCTACAGATTCTTCAGGATATTGAAGACAACAGCACGAGGTGGTGAGGGCACGACTGGAGGCATGAGTGGTCCATTATCTTGGGAGTGGCGGCCACAAGACATATCTGGAGGACTTTGTAAGTTTTTCTTTTGTTCTGCTTGTTTGTTTGTTTGTTTTTTGCAATATCCCTTGTACTGACAATCATGTTTTTAACAGTTGTATTTTGTTTTCTTTGCAACACTCCATTGCAAACTGTGATTCCACCGGCCTAGAGACTCGATATGCAGAGAGACACGGTCTCACTGCATTAATCAACCGATTGTATGGACGTGGCAGCTTGTAAGTCACTCGTCTTTCTTGTCCATAGTTACTAAATTTAATTCAAATGCATTATTGTATGGTGGACTTATGTCCTCCCAGTCCACATCGACAAGCGCTCTCTCTCTCTCTCTCTCTCTCTCTCTCTCTCTCTCTCTCTCTCTCTCTCTCTCTCTCTCTCTCTCTCTCTCTCTGCTAGCAAAACTTGAGTATGTCAAAGTGTAAGGTCAATGGAGCACGCTGGTGAAAGTGCAAGCCAATTAGGCTAAGGAAGGGATAAAGGTATTTTCGAGGGGAAAACAATGACGGACAAGCATGGCCCTCGCATGGCCAGTGATGAGGAGGAGATCGAGCTAGCACAAGGCCACATGAGACTAGACCTGGGGGACTACACAAGCTACATTACCTTGGCCACCACACTACATAACTAAGTCATTGAAAAAACCTAATGTGGGGTCAAGGAAAGGGAGCACCGTCAACCCCTTGTGCCTACTAAAGTCAGGGACCTTCCACCTCCTCTTGGAGTGGTACACGAATGCTTGTGGTGCTCCCATCATGCAAAGCAAGACCATGGTGCCTATATCATGGCCATGTATTACCTCTCATGTGATGCCATCCCGGCTCAACCTTATGCACCACCTCGACTTACCATGTGGTCAAGAAACTAGACAATCTTACCTGAGGCTACAATGGATAGGCAAGTTGTGAGGTGGCCATGGGAACAAAGTGAGAGAGAGAGATTCCAAAAGGAATTAAAGTGAGCATTTGCATGCAAGATGAGTAGCTTCTAAATGTACATGAGTATATTTATGTGTGCACTAGATCTAGAAAAGTAATATAAAAGGGATAGAATTGGATGGAGGAGTGATCTTAACCCTCAAGTATTTTTCAATTTAGATGTTTTTCTTGATACTCAAAAGGCATGCAGATGTGTTAGCCCCAATGACCTACTACACCTATTACAAATCTATTGAAACCACAACTTGTAGGTTTTGAAAAAGTTTAGGTCAATTTGTATGTGAATTGTGGGAGGTCAAATATTCAAAACCCACAATTGGGTAGCTCCAAGGTCCCTCATCTATATGTGAGAGAGAGTGTGTGTGTGTGTGCACACACACATGCATGCAAAAGACTTAATGCAATGGATTACTTCATGTTAACTACCTCTCCCACCTCCAAGCCATCCTATACTCCCATTTTATTCCTAACGACATCTCCCAACTCACATTGCCTATGTGGATTATGATTTATAGTTCCTTTTAGTAAGCCTTCTTACCTTACATCATTGATGTATTTGGGCGTGAGTTTTCTTTCTTAAAATGAGTAGTTTCAAATATTAAATTTAAAGAGATTATCCAAAGAAATAGATAACACAAGACACCCATATCTTCCTACGAAGTGATGGTGGATCTCCAAACATATTATGGGTAAGCCTCCTAATAAACTTAGAATTAAAGTGATTTATCAATAAGTCAATTGCAAAATGTAAATCAAATTGTTTCACCATCTTTTCCTTGGATACATGCACATAGAGCTTTTAGAGCACTTGTGTGTTTATCACCATATGTGCCATTCACATACATAAGGAGTAGAGGTCATAGACATCTAGAAAGTGCCTTAAAATTTCACTATCCATTACCTATTTCTCTATTGATCATTGATAGTAATTATGTAAGCAAGTAGCTTGGTGATTGATATCCCAATTGTAATTTCATCACCTAAGCTCTACCTTGGTTTATTCGAGTGATTCTTTTGAAGGCTTTGTGTTGAAATATTTATTAAGACCTCAACCACTCATACTTATATTTTTGGGGCATATGAGTAAGTTATTCACCATACTACCCTCTTCCACTAAATAGTTGAAAAAATTAAAACTAACCCTAATGTTTATGAGCCCAAGTTTAATGTGATAATTGATAGAAATATTAGGCCTATTCCCTAGCATATGTGGTAGCCTTACACTCATCTCAAACCCTCTCTCTCTCTCTCTCTCTCTCTCTCTCTCTCTCTCTCTCTCTCTCTCTCTCTCTCTCTCTACAATTCATACACCGCATGTGGAATTGTGACATAGTGATTGTGATGTAACATAATTACACTCAACACATGCCACTACTACTGAAGAAATCAGAGTACAGTAGTTAGAGAGATTGATGAGCACCAAGGTAGGGGTGCTCGATACATGGGTAGGAGAATGAGAAAGGGGGAAAGCTCACCTGTCATAGTCAAGGAGATGTTGCACACGAAGAGGTCTTCTAGATGCGAATCATTTGCTATTATAGTATGAAACCATTAAACACTATAGGTTAAGATTAGCTAAAGGATAGATCTAAGTTGTGGATATATCTAAGGATGTGATATAAAAGGATGCATCATGTGAAAGTTTTACAAAACAAAGATAGAAAAGCATGAAGCATGGTTGCTTCCCTTTGCTCACCAAAATGTGGAGAAAGAAAGGCGTTTTCGCAATTTTGGCAATGATGGCAACCACGCTTTGGTAGTGGGCGTTGCTAGCAACACTAGCCATGCTAGCTAGTATATAAAATAGATGCACTATAAGGAAATACATGTATAGCGATGGTGGGTAGCGATACAAGAATAGCGACGCCTCACAGGGAAAAAAAAGAGGGCCGAAACCCGAGCGTGTTTCATTTCGCACATTCGTGAGACATTTCGAGAGGGAGAGTGAGAGAGAGAGTGACCGTTTTGCATAGAGGGTGAGAAAGGGAGAGGAAGAAGGCTTGCCACCGCCGCCGCTGTTTGCGAAGGAGAGGAGGAGCCGCCGTCGCTAAGTGGAGCCGCCAATTATGGTGAATCCATTCTCTCTCTCTTTTACTTGTTTAGGGTTTAATTTGTGTATATTGAGAGAGAGAGAGGAAATGAGAGAGAAAGAGAGGGAGAGGGAGAGGGAGGGAGAGAAAGAGAAAGAGAGGGAGAGGGAGGGAGAGTCCATTCTCTCTCTCTTTTACTTTTTTATATATAATTTGTGTATATGTATTGAGAGAGGGAGAGGAAATGAGAGAGAAAGAGAGGGAGGAAATGAGAGAGGGAGAGAGAGGGAGAGGGAGGGAGGGAGAGAGATAGAAAGAGAGGGAAATTAAAGAGAGGGAGAGGAAGGAAATGGGAGAGGGAGGGGGAGGAAATGAGAGAGGGAGAGGGAGGAAGAGAGAGAGAAAGAGAGGGAGAGGGGGGGGAAATGGGAAAGGAAGAGGGAGGGAGAGAGAAAGAGAGGGGGAGGGAGAGGGAGGGAGACATTAAACATAATAGGAAAATGAGAGAGGGAGAGGGAGAGGGGGGAGAGACGAAAACATAATAGGGAAATGAGAGAGGGAGAGGAAGGGAGAAGAATGAGAGAAGGAGAGAAAGAGAGCAAAAGGAAATGAGAGAGGGAGAGGAGAGAGAAAAAGAGAGAATGAGAGGAGAGAGAAAAAGAGATAAGATGTTAAACATAATAGGAAAAGAGAGAAAGAGAGGGTGTGGGTGAGGGCGAGGGCGAGGGAGGGAGAGGAAATGAGAGAGGGAGAGGGAGAGGGAGAGGGGGTGTGGGCGAGGGCGAGGGCGAGGGAGAGAGAGAAAATGAGAGAGGGAGAGGAAGAGAGAAAAGGAAATGAGAGAGAGAGAGGAGAGAGAAAAAGAGAGAAAGATCATTAAACCTATTGGGAAAAGAGAGAAAGAGAGGGTCAGGGTGAGGGAGGGAGAGGAAATGAGAGAGGGAGAGAAAGAAAGAAAGGTAAATGAGAGAGAGAGAGAGGAGAGAGAAAAAGAGAGAAAAATCATTAAACCTAATAGGGAAAGAGAGAAAGAGAGGGTCAAGGTGAGGGAGGGAGAGGAAATGAGAGAGGGAGAGAAAGAGAGAAAGGGAAATGAGAGAGGGAGAGGAGAGAGAAAAAGAAATGTGAGAGAGAGAGAGGAGAGAAAAAAAGAGAAAAATCATTAAACCGAATAGGGAAAGAGAGAAAGAGAAATCATTAAACCTGATATGGAAAGAGAGAAAGAGAGGGTCAGGGTGAGGGAGGGAGAGGAAATGAGAGAGGGGGAGAAAGAGAGAAAGGGAAATGAGAGAGGGAGAGGAGAGAGAAAAAAATGAGAGAGGGAGAGGAGAAAGAAAAAAGAGAAAAAAATCATTAAACCTAATAGAGAAAGAGAGAAAGAGAGGGTGAGGGTGAGAGAGGGAGAGGAAATGAGAGAGCGAGAAAGAGAGAAAGGGAAATGAGAGATGGAGAGGAGAGAGAAAAAGAAATATGAGAGAGAGAGAGAGAGGAGAGAGAAAAATCATTAAATCTAATAGGGAAAGAGAGAAAGAGAGGGTTAGGGTGAGGGAGGGAGAGGAAATGAGAGAGGGAGAGAAAGAGAGAAAAGTAAATAGGACCTTACAATAAGCTTAGGGTACTATGATAGTGTGTACTAAGAATGAGTCCACCTCGCTAAGAATAGAATTGGTGATTCACCTCACTAAGAATGAGTCCATGTGCCTAGCACATACCATCATAGTACCCTCTTAGCATCATCCCCATAGCCTAATAGTATCCTAGAATCAAGCTTCCACTTGTGTCAGCACAAGGGTACCATCGTATTTTACCCTCCTGCTCTCTATATTTGTGTATGCATCTAGGTACAAAGGGTACAAATATATTATCCTAGAAACTACATTATACAAGCTTCCACTTGTGTTCGCACAAGGGTACCATCATATTTCACCCTCCCCCTCTTTATATTTGTGTATGCATCTACGTACAAAGGGTACAAATAAAAACAGACAGAAGAGAAGCCAAATAGACAAATGTAACAATATGTGGGTATAATAATAGTCAGTGTTACAACTTCTCTTCTTCTTTACTACCCATATTTGCTATTGTACCTAAGTATTAGATAGATAGATAGATAGATAGATAGATAGATAGATAGATAGGTAGATAGATAGATTAATAGATAGATGGATAGATAGATAAAGAGATAGATAGAGACATAGAAACATAGTTACATAGATAGATCTAGTACCTTCTACCTATTACATAATATCATGGTATCCTAATATTTACTATCTATTCAATATTATCATGCTAGCGAAGTATTTACTATCTATTGGATAATATCATGCTAGCCAAGTATTTACTATCTATTATATAGTATCATAGTACCCTAGTATGTACTACCTTGTACCTATTACATACTATCATAGTACCCTATTATTTAGCACCTAGTACCTAATACATAGTATCATAGAACCCTAAATCTACTACCCACTATTGAGTACCTTTTAGTACTGAAGTATTTGGTACTTAGCACATAGTATGCTAGTACCCTAGTATCTATTACCAAGTATCTGGTCCTAGCACATAGTATCCTAGTATCCTAGTATCGATTACCAAGTGTTTACACTAGTATCATAATACCCTAGTATCTAGTCGTAAGTACCTAGCACATAGTATCATATTACCCTATTATCTAGTTGCAATTACCTATTACTTGGCACAAAGCACTTAGTACCCTAGCACCTATTACCTAATAGCAAAGTACCCTAGTAGCTAGTACCTAGTGCCCTATATCTAGCACACACTCTCATAGTAGCCTTATCTTTAGTACCTAGTGCCTAGTACCTAGCACATGGTGTGATATTACCCTAGTCTCTAGGAACTAGTACCATAGAACCTCACATCTACTGCATAATGCTTAAGGTACCCTAGCACCTACTACATAATATCATAGTACTGGGTACTTGGCACTATGATACTAGAGTACTAGGTGCTAGATACTAAGATGCTATGATATTATGTGCTAGGTATTGAGTACTAGGTACTAAATACTAGTGTTCTATGATACTATATGCTAGGTACTAGGTACTAGATACTAGGGTATTATGATATTGTCGTAGTCATAGTCGTAGTCGTAGTCGTAGCCGTGGTCGTGGTCGTAGTCGTAGTCGTAGTCGTAGCCGTGGTCGTAGTCGTAGTCGTAGTCGTAGTTGTAGTCGTGGTCGTGGTCGTGGTCATGGTCGTGGTCATGGTCGTGGTCGTAGTCGTAGTCGTAGTCGTGGTCATAGAAAAAGAGAGAGATGGAAGAAGAGGATAACAATCTAAGAAAAAAAAGAATGATAACAAAAACAAATTGTTTGTTGTAACGTAGACAAAATGGAAAATGATAAAGGTCCTGTTGTTCAAGATCGCGAGGCGTATCTTAATCAGCGTGTCCCAAATCCTTACTCTCAATGCAAGCTAGCAATTAGACGAAAACGCCAATTGTCTATAGAACACATACGACGACTTAGCAAGTTTTAATCTGAGATCATTGATCAGGCGATTGCGGATTTTCAGCAAATGGTAAGAAAAGTTAATATCAATCATGCATTGTACTCGCAAGCTAATTGAATACCATATACAATAAGATTGGGTCTCGCTGGCAAATTTTCTATCCAAGGAGGTGATGTGTCGTTCCAAGGAGGAGTGCACCCTTTGCGGCCAATTAGAAGAGTTCGTGGGCGTGCGATGGATGGAGTGCAGGAGCCAATCCACCACTTGCAAGGCCAATCTATACTGTCAATGCCAGAGGAGACAGGCAACCTTCCAGACCTACCTACAATCTTGGAGCCCGAGATGGAGGCAATGATCGATGCATTGATTCCCATGGATGTTGAGACTTCTGATCCGCTTAGAGAGGAAGCATCCATACCATTATATGATAGGTGTCGAGTATCTCGCCTGAAGACATTGCACTCTTAAGTGTGCAAGCAAAATACGGGTGGAGTGATACGAGTGTGGTCGAGTTGTTCAAGTACCTTGTACATACGCTTCGTTGATTTTCTTTTCGACACTATTATTAAAAACATTTGTGCTTTTTCAAGGTGTTTATGATTTTTTTCAAGTTATTGAAATATCATATATTACCACCTGCAAATACCATGCCCGAGTCTCGTGATGATGCACGACATATTTTACGAAAGCTTGGCATGGACTATAATAACATCCATGCATGTATCAACGATTGCATATTGTTTCGAGGAGAATACGAGACTATGGAGACATGTCCAAAGTGTGGTGCTCACAGGTATCGACAGGACTTGCAAGGGCAAACCATCCCTCAAAAAGTTCTCAAACACTTTCCGCTTATCCCCCGCATAAACCACATGTTTTGTACGTCCGACATGACGAGCTTGACAACGTGGCATGCGCAGAATAGGTCCACGGATGGAGTTCAACGAATATCAACGGATTCATGCGCATGGAGCCACATTGACTCTACCTTCCCAGTCTTTGCCCGAGAGCCAAGGAATCTTCGGCTCGGTCTTGCAATGGATGGCTTGAACCCATTCGGTCTGCACTCAACTTCTTATAGTGTGTGGCCTATAGTCGTTGTCAACTACAATATCCCTCCATGGCTTTCTACGAAGAAAGGACATCTCATCCTTAGCTTACTCGTCCCCGGCCGCTACAAAGTCAAAAATATGGACGTGTATCTTCATCCATTAGTCGATGAGCTTAAGATTTTATGGGAGGAGGGGGTCAACGTGCAAGATATGAGCAAGCACGATGGTCGGCGGTCGGTCAATATTCGAGCCATTCTCATGTGGACGATGCATGACTTTTCGAGATTTGGAGAGTGCTCAGGTGAACAGGTCTCCGTTCTCATTGGTAATATCTATATTTTATCTTGTTCAAGCAAGTATTCACTGGGTCGTGGTGTTGGAACATGTCTGGTTACCTCAGGTTATCTTGCATGTCCATTATGCGGGCCACAATTAGACTCCCGAAGGTCACGAACCATGAAGAAGATGGTATATCAAGGACACGTTGCTTTCTTGCCAGAGAATCATGAACTCAGGGAAGGTTTCCTTGGATGACCTCCAACACGTATGAACGCCGCAAGCTGGTACGAGCTAAAAATGGTCCACGCGGAATCACATCCAAATGGAATGCGGCGGTTCTCAGTTTTTTACGAGTTGCCATATTGGGCCCACTTAAAGGTCAACCACTTGTTGGATTCCATGCATATTTTCAAGAATGTGGGCAGCTTGCTATGGGACCACATCACAGGAAAGAGAGACACTATAGGGGCATGAATGGATTTGAAGGAGGTAGGTGAGATGGAGGCGCTTTGGCCACAGTCGAGTGCTGATGATCGCGTGCAGCTTCCTCGCGCTCCTTGGGTTTTGTCCACTAAAGAAGAGCGCATTGTGAAGCAAGTAGTCAAGTCTATCCACACTCCGACGGGTATGATGTGTTCTCTCAGGTCTACATTTTCTAAAGACGACCAATTATCAGGGCTAAAATCCCATGGCTGGCATAAGATATGTCACGTTTGTACTACGAATGGATTGTAATTAGCGTGCGCATTTTGTTATTTGGAGTGTAGCCATTATTCATAATGCTTTCTCATTTGTGGCAGTTTGTACTATCGATCGCGATCACAGGATATCTTACTCCAGAAATACGCGGGGGCATTTACAGGTTGTCGACTTTGGTGCAATGGATCTCACAAAAGGAGATTAAGACGTCCTCTATTGAATCCGCGAGGCGGGGAGCAGTGGAGATGGTCTGTCTCTTTGAGAAATACTTGCCCACCAACATGCTCACGATACAAATCCACCTTCTTGTGCATCTTGTAGATAAAGTGGAGATTGCTAGACCTGTCCATACGCGATGGATGTTCTTCTTGGAGCGCTTCATGAAAACCTTGAAAGGCTTTATACGACAACGAGCTTGGCTAGAAGGTAGCATGGTTGAAGGCTGGTTGGTGTCTGAGGTGCTAGTGCATATTTCACAATGGCTACCAACGGTGGATCCAGACAACGAAATGCTATGGTCGCTGAAGGATGATGATAGACTGACTAGAGTTGTGGTGGTTGGAAATGGGGTAGAAAAAAGAATGGATGCCTCAATGGAGGAGAAGGTGGATCACTTTTGTATGTTGCACCATGCCTCTATGGAGATGTGGCTCGCCAAGTACTAGATCGCTAGGCAAGATCGAGAGGAAGCGCGAGCTGAATTCCGATGTAGTACACGTCATCGACCGATTCGATATCCCGAGGGCATGGAGGAGATGCCGCAGTTCATGTCAACGCGATGGTTGAATGGAGCTTTGACCACAACGTCTCGCGAAGGGACATAGATTTCAATGGAGGAGTGGGAATTCTCGAGGGGATGTAGTCCAAAGGTGATGAGGGGTTTAGAATTTGTCATATCTAAATTTTATATGCGACATCTAATTTGAGTGTTTTAATGTACAATACAAAATATATAGTGCAGTGTGGTCGCGCGGACGACATTTTTGCGTGGAGCATATTGACAAAATGCGCTCCACAATGGATTGTGGTATTATGGCAAGGTTCGAGCAAGAGAGCCGGCGACGAGCAATGGATCCAAACACGGTTGTGGATGAGATGGAGTATTTTGGAAACTTGCAAAGTATTATTACGGTGGATTACCGTAGCTTCTCCATGATACTATTCGATGTGCAGTGGTTCAAAGTGGTACTTGGAGGAGCTGGAGCAATAGTTCGACGAGGTCCATCTGGATTTCTCGAAATAGATTTCGAAAAAAAAAGGATGGATTTGCACGACACCTTTGTGTTGCTGGCCCATTGTGAACAGGCGCATGGACTCATTTGTTTGCTAATTGTATTACGACATGGTTTATGTTACAATGGTTTGAACTCTCTTGTACGTGTTTGTGAACAAGTAATCTTCTATCCAAACCCCCGACAACCTTGATGGTGGTATGTTATACCTTCAACTCCCTGAAGTGCGAGAGTATATGATCAAAGCGATGTTTCGAGAGCATAGATGAAGATAATATGCAAATAGAGGGGTCGATATTGCAAGGGGTGGAGGCCAGCGAAAGCTTGGAGCCAACATCGACTAACAATGATGGAAATACAGGAGTCCAAGAATTCTTTGAGAATGAGGTGGACTCATCCTTTTGTGGTGACATGTCTATCGACCTTCCAGTGTATGCGGAGTTGTGTCAGGAGATTGACATGGGACCATAGGATACTTCATACTTGGAGCATCCACTTACTCAATTCGTTGACCAATCGCTTATAAGGGTACATAAGTTATGCATTTTAAGTGAGATATTTTTTTTAGGATTTATATTACTGTGCTTTGTATGATTTAAATTGATTATTCTAACATCATTTTTTATCTGTGTCGGTGACATTTTCAGGATGAGTCGATGGATGAGCGATAAGGAGTTACAGGATATCTTCACACGCATGTCTCCAGACCAGATCGCGAGATTCAGAGATATGGCAGACCAGGACCTGTCTCGGTCTTCGTCAGGGTGCTCTGCTAGATCTACTTCATCGCGATTGGATGCTTCAGCTTCGAGCAGACGAGCTCGACGCTCCAAACTTGGGCCAGAGGGAGGGAGTGCTTCGAGGTCAGGGGGATGCTACAGAGATACGGATGCAGTGAGCCTGTGGTCGACACGGGATACAGGTGCGACTCCTCACTCTCGTGGCCCTTCCAAGGAGCGTGGCTCAGGCTCAGGTGGATGCTGTGGAGGCATGGACGCAATGTCTTCGTCTCATCGTTCAGTTGGAGTTACATCACCTCAGGGATTTGTCACACCTGTGGGAACGTCTACTCCAGTTACTCTGGCTTTTGCTCAGCCGTGAGGCACCCCTATGGGTGCCACTCCGAGAGATATTACCCCGGTCGGTACACCGAATGCACAGGGGTCTCCTGGATATGCCCAGGAGCGTGGATGCAGATGGGAGAGGACCCATCTTAGGCAAACTCCAAGGGGATATGGATATCTAGTCGATGATAGGTCAGGAGCCATCATCATGAATGATGAGGGAAGGAGGGTGTTGGCTCGTATGAGAGAGTTGTGCCAATAAGTTTTTCGACACAATGTCTTAGATCATTGGAAGAACATACCGGAGGGGAGCAAGGACTACACAGTAGCATCCTTGCATGAGGAGTTTCCGATTCTAGCCTCAATAGATAGATTTTCTACGGGCTGGATGATGGATTGCATGCGTGAATATATGTCACACAGACGATCCGATGCACGCAAGGCAATCAAGAGTGGGGCTGCAAAGCCCGAGTGGTTAGATACAGACGACTGGCGCCGACTAAGGGAGGAGGCTACAGATTCTCCAGGATGTTGGAGTCAGCAGCGCGAGACGGCGAGGGCACAACTCGAGGCCGGAGTGGTCATCATCTTGGGAGTGGCGGCCACATGACATATTTGGAGGACTTTGTAAGTTTTTCTTTTGTTTTGCTTGTTTATTTTTTTGCAATATCCTTTGTACTGACAATCGTGTTTCTAACAATTAGCATTTTGTATTCTTTGCAGCACTCCATTACAAATCGTGATCCGACCAGCCTTGAGACTCGATATGCAGAGAGGCACGGTTTCACTTCATTGATCGACCGATTGTATAGATGCGAAGGCCTTGTAAGTCACTCATCTTTCTTGTATGTAGTTACCATGTTTAATTAGAATGCATTATTGTATGGTGGATTGATGTGTTGTTTCTTTTTTTGTAGAGTCCATTCGATGCTCCTTTGCAGCGGGATGAGCTTTCAGAGGGTGAGGATATGTAGCTCACCCTTGGATCCCTGGAGCTTATACACCTTTATTTTTGGGTCGCCTGATCTATCTAGACATTTTCTATGTATTAGTGATATCTTGTCATGATTATACCAATCGCTTATTATGCGATCATGTATTTATTTCATGTATCAGTGTTATGATTTCAGTATACTTTGTTTTTGTTTACAAGCGCATTGTACACAGTGTAGAAACTATTTTGTATGGCTCTAATAAAGCACACAGTGCTATATGTGGCAGGGCAGTGCACAAAATTTTTTCCCTGTTACCGTCGCTATTAGCGTCGCAAATTTTACTACTCGCGTCGTTATTGGTGTCGTTATTTGCGTCGCAAACTGTCGCTATCAGCATACCGATGCCAATACTGACGTTGATAGCGACTGTTCTATGGTGTTGCCAATAACGACACTTTTTGTGACGACGGGGGAAAATTTTATTATTTGCATTTTCGTTGCTTTTAACATCGGTATAAGGCCTATATCTTGTAGTGATATACTAAATTGCAAACTTTTATTTTGTAAACCATCAATACCAAGCCCCCTAACTTTTGGGGGTAGTGACCTATTTCCAACTTCTCGAATGACAACTAAAAATCTCTCCCCTCGAATGCAAAAAAGATATTGGACATCCTCTCCACTTGCTTCTAAATCTCTTTGTTGAAAGAGGGTACCGTAGGCATAAAAACTAAAAAAGATTCTAAAAACTATAGAATACTTGAGAATGTAACTAACTATTATAGTTATGCAAGCAAAATTAAGATTGGCACTCTTCCAATACTCTAGTTTTCCTTCAACCTCTCAAAAGAACCAAGTGGATCTTTGCATTCTAGGTAATCATAAATCTATAGGAAATCCAAAATGCTTGATCCCTTGACCCAAACCAATGTCTATCAATCTAAGTCTAGCAAGATACCATCATCATTATGATATAGCTTCATCACTTTAACTTGTCCTGACTAACTTTGAAATCAAACTCATTATAATTCTTTAATAAATTGGTAATATATCCACATTAACTTTGAAGTTAAATTTTTTAGAGAAATCATTGTAGACCTTAAATAATTGTTTTAGTTTTATTATATGCATAAAGGGTAATTTATGAACAATGTGAATGCATTGGTTTACCATGTATGGATTAGGGTTTGTTTCATATTGTAGGTTATCGAAAACCCCTAATGCTTTGTGAAAGTAAACCCCTAACCCTAATTTTGTGAAACCACAAAGTATGTTATGATGTATGAAATGTCATGCACTAGGGTAAAGGGGCCAATACTAGAACAACTAACATGATGCACTATGCTTTTGTCAAGTAATGAACAATTTGTTGCCCTTTTGCCATAGATCCATTCACAACATGAATGAGAAGTGGGGAAAAAAAATTTGCCCATGTGATGAACGATGATATCATGCCAAAGATTAGACATGAAATTACATTGAACGAAAACGAGCCTTGCAATTCCAAACACACAATGGCCAAACATTCTACAAGGTTGGACTAACGATGAAATTGGGCTTTATTCCTTCATCCTTGCACAATGTAGCTATCCATCTCAATATAGCAACTTGCCTCTCATACACTTTTATGTTGGGAATAGGGACAAACCATTTTATTATTGGGCCATAGTAGCACCAAGAAGGTTTTTCATAATTAGCACATGTTTCATAATTGGCCCCTCACCCTATGCTTTCTCCCTTATAACTTTTCCCTAGAAGGAAAAGTAAAAGCAAGAGGAGCATTGTTTACATGTGCAAGTTGCAAAAGAAGGGGTATTATATACATACATCTATATCTATACTATATATATATATTTTGTGACTTCGGTAATCCTTGAACCAGCATAGCTTCTCCTGAGCCTACAAGTTTCGTTCAAACCTCCCAAACCACTTTGTCTAGTCAATTTGAATTTGAAAAGAAGCCAATACATTTAATGAACTCATCAACTTTTTGATCATTTTTTTGTTTTTCTTCTTCTTCCTCCCTCTCTCATACCTATTATCTCTCTCCTGTGCATCCTCGTCCACCTCATCCACCATCAGTGCATGAAGCCATGGAATGAAACCAACTATGAATCACACACACACACACACACACACACACACACAGACAAAAGAAGCCCACATGGATGGGATAGGATGAAGTCATGGATGGGGCAAGTGAGACACAAATGATCTCTCTCTCTCTCTCTCTCTCTCTCTCTTTCTCTCTCTCTCTCTTTGTGTGTGCCATTGGGAGTGGTGACAACACCAACCAATGGTGGGATGGTGCCTAGCAGGAGTGGTTATAGCAAACAGTGGTGGGAGTGGCAATAGTTGCATTGCAAATGACATGAATGCATCAGCTCTATCTCTCTCTCAACCAAGGGGAGTGATAGGCCTAGGGGAGGGCATGCATGTTTATCTTCTAAATCGAAGGCAATGTGTGAGGGGGTAAAAAAAATAAAATGGAGGCAGTGGATTCTGATCGAAAACTTGCAAGGGAGAGTCACACTAGCAACATGGACATCGTCTCTCTCTCTCTCTCTCTCTCTCTCCTCTACCAGCAAGACTGGTGATAACAGCCACTAGGGGGAGGGGACTTGGTGGTAGCAACTGATGGCAACACAAATGGTAGCAGTAGTGGAAGCACGCAAAAGAGAGAGAGAGAGAGAGAGAGAGAGAGAGAGAGAGAGAGAGAGAGAGAGAGAGAGAGAGAGAGAGAGAGAGAGAGAGAGAGAGAGAGAGAGAGAGAGAGAGAGAGAGATTGCCATGTGAAGTTCGGGAAAGTGAAATAAAATGCGTGGGGAAAAAAAGTGAGGGGAGACAATGAGAAAAATGAAATATAGTGTATAAGGAAGAAGCGAAGGAAGAGAAGCGAAGTTGTTGTGGGATAGCATGGCAACTTTGCTTCCCTATCGCACAACAACTTTGCTTCCCTTGCAACGTCACACTGTTGTGAAGCGGCATAATGTTCCTTGCATAGAACAATAGTACTAACAAAGCCACAATATGCAAAGATCCTCTTAGAAAGATTTGGTTGGCTAGAAATGAATTTCCTTTTAAAGGGAGGAGAGTGTAGGTCTCACTTAGTAAGCTATCACATAACATGTCACATCATTCCACTAACACATGTTACATTGCTCTTCTCCATATTCATAAAGATTTGGATGGCTAGAAATGAGATTCTTTCTAAAAGGAGAAGGAGAGCGCATTTGTGCTTAGTACATTATCACATGACATGTCATATCATTCAGTTGAGGAATGTTACCTCACACTTTTCCAAATAGAGTATCGGTGAGTCATCATAATGGAAACCTCTTTGTATGGCACACGGTATGTTACACCATAGGGTAGAGGGGCCAATTATGAAACACTTTCTTGGTGCTGTCGAGGTCCAATCATGAAACATTTGGTTCCTATTCTTGATTCAAAAATGTGAGGGGCAAGTGGCGATATTGACGTGGATAATACCATCGTTTAGGGTGAAGGTCTAGGGTTTGCAAGTTTGGAATTGCAAGGCTCGTTTTGTTCAATGCGATTTCATGTCGATCTTTGGAGCAACATCATTGTTCATATCATACGAGCATGTTTTAGCTAGCTCTTAGCCAGTCCCAGAGCTAAAGCGCTCAAAGTACTAGACCTTTCTTGATTCATCTCTCGGACTACCTTAAACCACGAATAATAATTGCTTCCACCCACATTATTATGTAAGCCACCTTGCTTGATGATCTTCACGCGTCTATACCATCCTTTCTTGCTCGTTGCAGAACATCCGGAGATGTTTAATCAAGCGGTCGTTTATGAGCAGCTTCCTAGCCACAATCCTCCCCAGTAGTACGCTCAACCTGAAGGATGGGGTCGCCTTCCGTAAATTCTTAAGCCTCTTCTTCCAAGCAGCATTGCTCCCTGTTTTACAGGAATTCATTCTCGGACAAGGGGATGGAGATCCCCTTGCTTACAACCGCTGTTGTTTCCATCAAGTCAGGTGCGAGGCTTGATGCTTGTGACATGCCGGTTGAAATTCCGAGTACTGGTGGGAAAGACTTGGGCAACAGACGTAAAGTCTATTCGGTCCTCCGCCATAACAACTTAAGCACAGTAAAGAAGCAAGCTTGCGACAAAATGTCAGATTTCAAGCACTGGTGGAGAGATATACATGAAGTATATCGAAAGGACACATCCACTTGGGGCTTTGGTACCAACCCCATCTTCACAGTATACGAAGGGCCTGATGGTGGGATAACGAAAGTCTTGATTGACGAGGATGAGATTCAAAGGCGCGCTGGAGTTAATCCCTCCCAATCGAATATCGAAGCACAAGAGAGATTTTTACTTGCAAAAACTTTAGCGAACGATATGGAGACGGGAAACAAGAAACCACCAAATAACAGCACAATCTTTAAAATCGTGAAGCATAGGAAAGAAGGCAAAGACAGCAAACTCCTTTACCACGTTGAGTCTGTTATAAACAAATCTGCGCCAGTCATTAGATCTGTCTCTTCTCTTGTTTTGCCCATCTATGGCATTTGCATCCTATGGGGAGCATACAAGCTGCACTTGAAGCGGTCTAAGGGGGACACTGTCACAAAGGACCAATCAGCAGCCAGACTCATGAAGATGAAAAACTGGAAAGCACGGATTGACGGAAAAGAAGACATGGAAACGATAAAGAAAGTCCAATACTCGGCTGATGTTCCATCTGACTTTATGAAAAAAGTGCAAGAAGTTAGGGACATGGCAAGACAAGTGAAATATGAGCAAGGCATCGCTCTTGAAACACAAAGCTACTCAGGCTCTTTTACACAACCAATAAATGGGCATATGAAGCAGACAGAAGTATGTGAAACAAGCATAGACAACAAGGAAAAATTAACCAATGCATGCCCGGCAGTTGATGCTCCAGCAACAGATCTACCTCCAAGGGAAACTTCTGCACATGTCAAGGGGATGGTGGACAACATTGATGCGCCAGTAATAGAAGTCACTGTTCAAGGTGATGGCCTTGGTAACATGTCTAAGCCATTGTCAAAATTGAGGCCTCATATCATTATGTCTTTGGAAGAAGCAAAGTCTACCCTTGCTAGTAGAAAAGCAAGATTTAAAAGACCTGCTGGTGTTGCTACACCAACAGATAAAGCAAACGATTCACCTCTCGTAGAAACGAAATCAACAGTTGATGATGGTCTTGCCTTCCACAAGGGGATTCAAGAAGAGTGGAGTTCTATGAGCAGATCTTCTGCAAAGTTGCATGTATTGAGCACGTCTGCTGAGACTACAGGGTCGAGGGGTGCTGACATAGCAACTGAACTTGATCGAGATGAAGATTGCAAAGAACAAGCTGGACGAAGGAGAGAGGAAAATGAATTAAAGAGCATAGTAGCTCATTCAGAAGATAGTGAATGGAAGGTTCCTGGGGTTGATCCGGAAGGCATGGAGATCAAACCTTTGCGTGGAATCACATCTGTAGTGCCGGAGAATGACAAGCCCGGTGGAGAATCTGTAAAGACTGTACATTCAAGTAAGGGTCTAAGCTTGATAACCAAGCCATTGCAGTGATGGTTTGAAGGAAGTATTTGCTGTAAAACCATTGTGTTTGTTGTATCCACTTGATCAAGCATGAAGAGTCCTGCTGGTTTGAGAAATTGTATTTCAAATTTTGCGATTGTTTTAATTGAGAGAGAGAGAGAGAGAGAGGCCAATTTTATATATATTTGTCTACTGCAAGGGAAAACCTTAGGTTTTGGATGCCTAAACTCATCCACTTTTTTTTCTGGGTGTCCTGCTCAGATGATATCAAAATGAGGCATCCTGTGGAGGAGTACTGGAAGGATCCCAACACAGCAGCCCGTTCACTTTTGCTGAGTCAACCCAAGGATTTTGAACAGGATGTACTCCATGATCTGACAGGGGATGCTAAAACTTCATACCCCCACATTGAAAGACTGTCAAATACAGCTGTGCAGTCTTCAAAGCCAGGAAAAATTTTAGTAAGAAATGCATCAAGTAAGCTTCATGATACAAGGGATGTAGTTGGAAGTGGACAACCATTGAGAAAAGAAGAGACATTTGCAAACACCAAACGCTGGGGGAAGGAACTGCAGAAAAAGTATGACATCGAAAGAGATCCGGAGGTTAGAGAACTAATGAGGGAAATTGGGTCTGAATTGGATAGCTGGGTTACAGAGCAGGAAATAGAGGAGGCAGGAAGGCTAGCTCTGAAGCTAGAAGAGGGAGGAGAGGATTTTCTGGATGAGCACTTGAAAGTGCAGCAGAAAATAAAAGAACAAAAGCAGAGGTTTGGCATTGAAGCTGTCTTGAATAAGTATAAAGAGTATCAGCCTGATCGAGAAGACAAATTATGGTGGCTTGATCTTCCTTGTGTACTGGTATGTTTCATGAAACCACCTTCTTTCATGCCCCCTCCCCTTTTTTTTCTCTTTCCTCGAGGAATCGTTTAGTCATACTTTTCAACAAAGTCATTGTGCCTAGGAGAGAGATTGTATTTGATGAGCGGGACACTGTGTAGCCTCTTGCACTAGTGGACCCCTCTTCATCCACATCTATGCTTACATCTCCAGCAATTGTGCCTTTTGAGCTTGGCCTACTTCCAGCTCCTAACCCATCTGAAGAGTCTTCAACTCTATGGCCAACTCCTAGGGACCTGTTTGGGAGAGTGCAACAGAAAGGAACAATGAACACAGAGTCAATAGAGAAGAAGGAGACAAGAAGAACAAAGTAAAATGAAGGAACGAAATTGACAGAAATATGAGTGATACAAGGATGGTCTGAGTCAGCCCCTACATGCAGCACCGAGCATCAGTGAGGTGGTAGACAGAGGCAAGAGATGAAAATGATGAGGAGGGGGGTTGATACAAGAACCAAGTGTGTGACTGAAAGTGGAGTGGCAGAGCAGCTATAAGTAGGACAAAATGAGAGGTAAAATGCACTAACCGCTGCCTACCTCCCCAATAACCTGAGCCTGCCCAATAACATGAGCCGTGCCCATGGAAATAAATGCTTGCCCAAAAGGTACGAGGGAACCACTAGAGGAGATGGTGGGGGATGGGGGGTGCAAAAATTGGAATGGGTGTTGCAATGGAAAGCTGACTTAGAGGTTCCTTTGCACTAAAAGGGGAATGGAGCAGATAGAGCCCCTTCTCTTACCAACTTGTCACAAGAATGGCTCCTGGTGAAGAGTTCTCAACAAAGATGGTGTGCTTGGTGAGGATAATCTAAGTATTGAGTCATATGACTCAAAGCTCTGTTGTTGATGAGCTAGGGCCTCTTGGAAGACGAGTTAGTTGAAGAAGACTTCTCCAACTAATGGAAGGAATGTTAGACTTTCTCATAACGGCGGATGTAGAGTTAGATATAGACAGATGTTGTGTTGTCGATACTTTCTTTGTGCTTGAATGAAGGTGAAGAGGATGCGTCATCCAATACTTCTCCTTGGGATGCGAGATCTTCTCATCTTGGGATATCCTTTGTGCTTTCCCTCTATGTTGGCATCAGAATCGGAAGATTGATTCTGATTTCTTTGACTTCTTCTTCTCTTTTTTTTGCTTGGATTGTCCTATACTTAATGATGATGTTGCAAAAGCATGGCTTTGTGCTTTGGTTCCACAAGAATGTCTCCTTGTGATGCATATCCTGCTCTAGGGCCATAGGGAGTAGCCCCTCCCAAGTGATACTATCCTCTGTACAAGTGTTGAGAAGACTTGTATAGGAGACACCATACTTTGTAAGGGAGATGTGGCTGAGGCATCACAACTAGGTCTTTCGAAGCCATGATCTTCCCAAGGGATACAAGCTCATTCCGAATCTCCTACATCTTGTTGATTTGGCCCTTTGTTGTGGGGGAATTCGCAGATAGAGAGTTGTTGTAGCTTCAATTCAAGAGCCACTCGATGCTTAGATGTTCGAACTTGATATAAGGTTGCCAATTGGGTCTGGACCTTTGTGGCGGTGTGGATATGCCTTTTATCACAAGCACAAAAAGTGTACAGCTCATAAAGGGAAATGAGTGGGTTTTGTTATTGAGCTGATCCCATAAAGCTGCCAAGTCTTGCATTGCTACAACTTGGGGATCCACGGTAGGGTGGTGATGAGGGACTATGATGGACTCCTAGAGGTCAAAAGTGTGGAGGATGCACTCAACTTTGCATGACTAGAGTGAGTAGTTGGTCCCATCTAGCTTTTCAGAAGCGGGGAGAGAGGGTTGGATAGGCACCAAAATAAGGGGTGCCATAATACCCAATCATGGACTCAAAGCCATGGAAGGGGGAACAAGGAGAGAATGGTATATGAAGGTGGTCAGGAGAGAACTTGGTCACAGTTTGCCTATTGATCCATGTCATGATTTGTGTCTCATTCTTTGGCAGTCTTTGCGATAATCCTCATGGTCACAATGGTTGGAATGCTAGTCTTCTTGGTCTCTATCATTACTTCAATGGTACTTGCGGTCCTGATATGCATGATTCTGCCGGTTGTAGTGGTCTGTCATTGAAGCATCATAGCTACCTGCAAAAAAACAAGGAATAATTCTGCTGCTGATGAAAATGGCGTGAAAAAGATGTCACCTGCCTGCAAAGGTCTTGCCTAGTGCTCTATAGCAAATTTGTGATGATGACAGCAGTGAGTTTGCGGAGGAAACAGGGCAGACCTGTCACAATGTAGACGTAGGAGGATGATGGACTGCAAAATGTGTAGGGTTGTTGGATGTCTGGGACAGAAAATGCAGCTATTGGAGAGCTGGTTCTAGTCAACACAGCTTGAAGACACCCAGCCTGATGAAACACAGTGCAATCAGCACCAATCTGATATCACCCAGCAATCTGAGATGGCCCCAGCATGCAAATGATGCCTCCCAGCTAGGAGATGATCAACTAGTTGCTCCTCTTTAATCAACTTTGGTTCCCATTGAGGTGAATGATACCATGCGAGAGTGCATGATAGAAATGAACAATGAACACGGAATGAATAGGGGAGAGGAGACGAGTGCAATGAAATGATGAAACAAAATTGACAGAGATTTGAACGGATACAAGGCTGGTCTCGGTCCCCCTACGCACAATATGGAGTGTTAGTGAGGGTGTTAGATGGAGGCAAGAGCAAGAGATGAAAATGATGAGGAGGGTTGGCACGAGAACTGAGTAGGTGACGGCAAGGCAGCTATAAATAGGACAAAATGCTAAAATTGGTTGATTTGTATTGAATGCAGGTTGGACCTGTAATAAATGCCATAAATGCTAGATGAAATGCACTAAATGCCTACCGACCTACCCAGTAATGGCTGCCTTGCCGATGCCAATAATTGCTTGCCTAGAAATGAGGGATACAGGCTGCTAGGTGACAAATACAAGGAATGATCTCCACATAAGGTTCGTGGGACAAATGAATTGACAGGCAAATACACTGACAAAGTTTCCAATGTCCTTGTTTGACTTAAATTGAGGCTCACACGCAAGAGACAACCATACATGAGTTGTGACACACAACTGTTAACAGTGTTACCTTGTTGGTCATTGGTAGATCATGTGGGATTTGGGGATCCTTCCACTAGATTCCATCCTAGGGGGTTTGAGATGAACTTGTCATGGAGAAGGAGCTAAGAGCATTGACCAAAAAGGGATTGGGACCTTGGTGATTGTCTAGGTCACTAGAAGGTTATAGGTTTGAAGTGGATTTTTCGTGCGAAGCTTAATGAAACCAGCCTTTCTTCTTCAAAAGGGTTGGCGTGACTATACACTAATTACAGCAAGCCATAAATTTCAATTTGGATGGATTGACCTCTTGGAATTTTTCAAAATGCCCAACTTCCAACAGCTGATTCCAAGTGGTATGCCTTCAATTCTTTGGTAGGGGACCCGAGGTGGCTAGTGAACCCTAAATTCTATAGTAAAATAGGGTTTACAGCAGCAAACACACAACTGCTTTTCACCAAGGCTTGAGAATGGCTGAAAATTTCTGAGAATGGTTGAGAATTGGTTGGACATATGTAGAAAATGCTGAAAAGAGAGAAAATTGAGAGGGTTGTCACCAAAATTGGCTGAAATGTGTTGGTGCCCAACTGTGAATTGTGTTGGGTGTAAAGACCCTTTTGCTACTCCCGTGTATATATTTACTTGTACATGTGAACACACCCTTGCAAGTGTAAGTGTACCATACCCTAAGTATAAATACATTCTCTTATTCTTTGTGTGTACCATACTGGTACACACCCATCTTGAGTCTCCATTCTCTTCGCACACTCTCTACTACTAAATACACCTCCTTTGTCTCGCACACTACCTGGGGCACTTCTGCTCGCCCTTCAAACTGGTATTAGAGTTGCGGCAAGAGTGCTTGTGCGAAGGAGGAGTGAGCTCGCCATCGTTCTGCCTGTTCAGGGGCAGTTGGTGTTCGTTTTGACCAATCTGCAGTGAGTTGATTTGCAGATGGCAGTTGGTGTGAGGCGTAGTTAGTTGCAACAGTGCTTCAGGGAGTTGGCGGTCAGTTTTGACCAGTGGTAGCAGGTGCAGGTCACGAGCAGGCGCAGTGGTGTCATTTCAGACAGTCTTCGTCACGTTTCTAGCTAGGCGGCGACTAGGTGCAGGTAATAGCAAGTCACGAGAGGCTGTCACCAGGACGACGACAGTATTGTGGCATATTTTAGGCAGTTTTCGTCATTTTTTTATATACATTATTTTATTGCCTGCAAGCAGGTCCCCTACTCATTGATGGGGGTTCACACACGTAAGCATAGTCCTTAGATTTGTGAAGATTTGTACCTGGAAATTTGGGGCTTTTCCTAGATTTGATGCTGTTTATGCAAAATAGTGACATCTGACCCAAAAATTGCAGACATTGTGCGATTTGCTTCAAAAATTTGGGGCTTTTCATGTACAAGTGAAATTTTGCTTAGTCGAGCCGATTTCATTGAAATTTGTGCACATTTGGACCATATTTGAGGGTTTTGCAGAATTTGTGAAATTTCTGCAACATTTGTCCGTATTTGACACTCGAGATGATGTATTAATGCAATTGGGGCAGATTTATTGCAAAAATTTTGGGGCTTTTTGCATCGGTGATGCATTTTAAGCCAATTTGTGCTTTGATAGTGAAATTACAGCAGATTCATTGCCAAGTGGGAGAAATTAGGGACTTGGGATGTATCAAATATTGTAAAAGGGCAACTTTTGTTGGTACATGTATTGCTGAATGCTCATTATGTAGTGAAACAATGGTACATACAATACTTGGGTTATTGCATTTGGGCATTATGGTGATGTATTATTGAAGTGGGAGTTGTCTTTTATGCATATGTATCAGATTGGGTTCATGTGTATGCTGTAATCAGCCCTAGGGACTGAAATTGCAGTATGATATCTGCTTCTTGGGCACTTTTGGAAGTACAAGTGCGTGCACTTGCTGTTACTTTTAGTAACCTTGCTCTTGGCTGAAAGTATTTAGCAATTTATTGCTAAAAATGGCTGGCGGTGCATCTACATCTGGCACAAAGAATCTTTTTGAGATTCGTAAATTTGACGGCAATGGCTTTGATCTTTGGAAAGATCATTATACAGGGTATACTTTTTTTGAAGGATTGTGATGATGCCTTGGTAGAACATAAGCTTGTTGCTTTATCAGATGAGGATTGGGCTAAAATGAATAAGAAAGCCATTACTTACATCAAAATGGTAGTCATAGATGATATCTTTATTGATATCAAGGGACTTCCACTCCTTATGTAGTTTGGGAGAAACTCAAGGCTATGTATGAGAATGTGACTCTTGTTAGTGAGGTACATCTCATGTGAAAATTGGTTAACTTGAAACTTGATGAGTCTAAGCCCACCTTAGAGCATTTAAATGCATGCATTGGTATTTTGAGTCAATTACAGGATGCATGCTTGCTGGCTTTTGATCCTAAGCTGAAGGCTATCTTCTTGCTCATGACTTTGCCAAATTAATGGGAAGCATTGGTTGTGTCATTGAGCAACAATCCCAACTTGACATTTGACAGTGTGAATGGTTCTATGTGTGTATGGTTCTATTCTCAATGAGGAGATTAGACGCAAGCAAGTGGGGAAAACAATGGATCAGGTTGCAATGTAAGATGATGAACTGAAAAGAGGTCAAATGCTGCAAATAAGCACAAAAATCATAGCAAAAGCATCGAAAGATAGCAAGGTGTCACTTGCTATGAGTGTGGATGCAAAGGGCATAAAAAGTCCGATTGCAGGTACTAATAACTATGAAAAGGAGCAAGAATGCAAGAGGCAGGCTAATGCAAAAGGCAAAAAGAATGAGAAGGATGGCAACTCTATCCCTACAGAAACAGAGAAGAAAAATGTGGTATCTAATGTTATTGAGGAGACAGAAGAAGATAAAGATGCTAATTTACCGGTTGCATCTTCAGAACCACATGCTATGACAGTGGAAGACATGTATATCACTAAAAGGGATGTGATAGATGCCTTGTTATCTGCTCATGATGGTTTGTCACAATCGTGGATTGTTGATAGTAGTGCTTCATTTCATGTAATTCTATCTTTGGAGTGTTTTTCTTCTTATGCAGTAGGTAACCTTGGGAAAGTCTACCTAGGGAATAACTATGCATGTGATGTTGAAGGAATAGGCACTGTACACTTAGCTCTTGAAAATGGTCAGGAATTGATTCTTTATGATATTCGGTATGTATCTGGCATTAAGAAGAGCTTGCTTTCTGTTGGATAGTTAGATAGTAGGGGGTTACTTCACTACCTTTGGTGGTGGAATGTGGAAGATATAGAAAGGATCCATGCTAGTTACTAGAGGTGGTAAAAAGGGAACTCTATATTATCTTCACTGCAAGGCACTTCCTGGAAAGTTTGTTGCGGTTGTTGAAGTGCAGTCACACATAAAGTTATGGCATAAGTGTCTTGGACACATGAGCCAAAAGGGTTTACAAGCACTTTTTTCACTTGGAAGAGTTGATGTGAAAAACTCAAAGCTTGACTTTTGTGATGACTGTGTTTTGCAAAACATGTAAAGAGTTCATACTCTCATGGAGCCCCTATGAAAGCATATATTTTGGATTTAGTCCATTCTGATGTATGTACCATGCCAATAAAAACTCATAGTGGTTTCTGTTATTTTGTATCTTTTATTGATGACCACTCTAGAAAGCTATGGGTTTACTTGCTTAGGCAGAAAAGTGAGGCATTGGACACCTTCAAAAGGTTTCATGCATTTGTTAGTACTCAAAAGAGTTTAAAACTAAAATGCTTAAGAACAGACAATGGGAGAGAGTATGTATCTAAAGAATTCACTAAGTTTTGTGATGTCAATGGCATTTTCATGAGAGCCTACAGTTCCATATTATCCGTCATCTAATGGTGTGGTTGAGTTAATGGATCACACTTTATGTGAGAAGGTTCGGTGTATGCTGTCCACAGCTAATCTCCTGCAATCGTTTTGGGGGGAGATACTTAAAACCGTGGTGTATATTTGCAACTGATCTCTGCATCGTGTACTTGAAAGTGGCACTTCTGAAGAGGTTTGATATGGCAAATCTGCTTCATATGACCACTTAAGGGTCTTTGGCTGCGAATGCTATGTACATGTACGTGTTGATAGCAGAACTAAACTTGACATGAAATCCCATAGAGGCATCTTCATGGGTTATGGAGATGAAGGTGAAATGGGTCCAAGCATGAACAAGGTACTACATAGCCAAGATGTGGTATTTAATGAGTCAAAGCTGTTGAAAAATATCACATCTAGTGATTTAGACAAAAAGAAAGTAAAATTTCAGCATGATCAGCCACTGAAAATTCAGCTACATTTGATGCTGGTTTTGATAAGCAGCATGTCATTATTGAGCCAGATGACAATGGGCAGCAAAGGGATGCTGAAAATTAGCTTGGGCAACAAAATCAACATGCTGAAAATGAATTACAGCAGCCTAAAAATGTATTACAACAACCTGAAAATGTAGTTCAGCAGCCAAATAATGAGGTCATTGACATTCCTTTGGATGTGGATCCATTACTTGATAATATAGATCATTGGGTTAGAAGGTCTACACGTGTCAGGAAACCTATACAGGGGTTCGATCCCTCTTTGGACTGCATTTTACTCATAGATTAGGGTGAGCTGCTCACATATAAAGAGACATTATCGTGTGAGTTAAAGAAAAAGTGGGAGCTAGCTATGCAGGAAGAAATGAAATCTTTGTATCAAAATGATACTTGGGATTTGGTTCCATTGCTCAAAGATAGGAAAGCTATTCCTAACAAATGGGTCTATAAAATCAAGTGTGTGGATGGCAAACCCAAATACAAAGCTAGGCTTGTGGCTAAGGGTTATACACAGAAAGAGGGGATTGACTTTTAGGAAGTCTTTTCACCTGTTGTCATAATGACTACTCTTCGAGTATTGTTTGCTATCGTAGCATCTATGAATCTTGAAATTGATCAGATGGATATTAGAACTGCATTTCTGCATGGTGATTTAGAAGAAGAGCTATACATGAAACACTAAGAGGGCTTTGTTATGCCAGGAAAGGAGCATTTGGTGTGCAGGCTTAAGAGAAGCTTGTATGGTTTAAAACAGGCTCCTAGACAACTGGCACAAAATTTTTTATGCCTTTATACTCTCACATGGGTTTAAAAGAAGCAATGTAGATCAGTGCTTATATATAAAGAAGGTGAATGATGGAAGCCTTATAATACTTGTGCTTTATGTGGATTGTTGGGTTTCACTCACGCCTACGCTCACAAAGGAGTGTTGGTGATCAGTAGGATACTAGGGCACTTTTTATTCTCGGTATGAGAGGTCTTTTCCCCCAGACTTATTGTCTTCTTTCGTATGTGCTTATATCACACGCTTATGGGTACTTATCGTGTTCGGGTGTGAACACCCCCTACAACCCTAAGGTTTAAGGGTTGTACTTTGTACTTTTAGGTTACACTTTTTCAGTCTATTGCATTGGGTGTTGTGCTTCACTCTACACACTGTCTATTGGACTCTCAGTTGAGCTTCGATCCTCTTACTCTCACATTTGGTATCAAAGTTGAGTTCAGCTGAGTTCAGCTTTGCTCAGCCTCCGGGAGTTCTTGCTCAGTCCAGCTCTGCTCCCTATTGCCATTGCCCAACAGGTCTGCTACGTGCATCGCCATGTCCACTACATCAGTGCCTTGTCTAGCCCGTAGCTCTTACCAACTGCGCCACCCAACGCCTCTTCCAACTCGTCTGCAGTAGAAACGTTGCGCCCAGCACCGCCTGTGAGCCAATGTCCGCCTTTGCCTTTGCACCGCCGCCTGCCTGCCTTGGAGCCCACCGGTTTGCTTGGGGACGCCACCTACTAGTGACCACACTGCCCGCGACCCCTCTGACTTGTTGCCTGTGCTTGTGCTAGCGCCCACACCGCCGGCTAGTCAGTTTGGAAGCGCCTGAGCTAGCTCTTCCCACTCCCGCCTTTAGCACCGTCTGTGTTTGAGCCAGCTTTCACCACTCTCGTCTCTAGCGCCGCTTGAAGCCTTGCTTTGTGGCCATCGAGGTAAATTTTTTAAAAAATAAAAAATTAATAATATTTTATTCCAGATTCATTTGTGGACAAGGACAGACACAGAAATCAGGATACGTGTCTAGGACACGATTGATGCAAATTTCTTGACAAATAAGTTAAGAATTTTGGGGCTTTTGGGGTTTTTGAAGATATCGGCAAATGTACTGCAGTCTCAGTCAAAGATAGACTGTTTTTGACATTTTTGGAGCAAGAAATTTTAGGGTTTTTGCTCACATAGTGTTGCTGAGCATTGAATGCACCTTGGACTACGTGCATTCTAGACAGTTTAGACAGAGTGTACCTCAGTGCACTAATTGCAGTAAGCTATTTGCTGTAATTTTTGGAAATTTCGGAGATTTTCAGGTTGTTCTAGCTTGGACATTGCTCTTTTGCCCTCTTTTGATATTGACTATCATGGCAAATCAGGGAGGGGATGTATTTACCTATGTAACCAAGGAGGATAGATTGGATGGTAACAACTACTCACTTTGGTCCTTCATGATGAAGAATGTGCTGGTTGTGAAAAATCTTTGGAACTAAGTCAACGGAGAAGAAATTAGGCCCAGAGTTGTGGCTCCTGCTACTCCTTCTCTAGGAGGACGTGGACAATGGGCACCTCAGCCTGTTTAGCTTTCTCCACTTCAGCCACTTTCCCAAAGATCAGCAACTCAAAAAGCATGGGATACATGGGATGCACAGGCTTTGTCTCTGATTGCATTGGCAGTTCAGCGGTCCCCATCATTCAGCACATTCGGTTTGGAGCTTCTTCATGAGAAGCTTGGCTAACTTTATTGCAGATATTTGTTGGTAATAATGAGACCCGCATCTCTTTCTTAAAGAAAGAGCTTGAGACATTGAAGATGGATGAGGGAGATTCTATGTAGGATCACTTGAATGAAATTTAGGACTTGCATGAGCAACTTATGAATGTCGATGAGTACTATTCAGATGCACAACTGATATCTACTAGATTGAACTCACTACCTTCTTCGTACTTGGCTTTTCATACGGCCCTAAACCTCACCATGAGGATTGCCCCATAGCCTATTACTTTTCTTCAGGTAGTCAGTTTGCTTCTAGAGGAGGAGCAAACAAGAAGAAATAGCGGTGTGGATGTCACAGCCTCTGAGCAGGCTTTTATGGTAAGATAGAAGTGTAAAGGCAACCAAGTAAAGAATGCTCCGTTGAGCTCTGGGACTTGAGGCACTTCACAGGGTAATAAAAAACAAGGGGACACGCAAGCCAAGAAGAAAAAATTCCATTATTACAAGAAGTCAGGCCACTACATCATTGAGTGTAGAAAGCGCATTGCCAAGGAGAAGAAAAAGGAGACAGGGATGTCTGTTTCTGATGCTCTTTCCACTACTGCTGAGTTAGCGTCCTTTGTTGTAGACAGAGACTATTGCTTTTAGACATGCAATTATGACTCTTCTTGGGTTGATAGAGCATTTAGCTCTATTGAGGATGCAGACACTTGGTTTTTTGACAGTGGTGCTTCTAAGCACATCACATATCGCAGAGATTTATTTTCTTTTGTTGATGCAACTTTAGTTGGCCAGTCTGTACAGTGTGTCAACAATGTATCATACCCTGTTCAAGGTATTGGGGAGATTGTGCTCATAGCCATTGATGGCTCTATTCTCCGCCTATAGGATGCTTTGTTTGTGCCAGGTATAAAGAAGAATTTGCTCTCTATTTCTTCTTTGGCACGTTGTGGATTGCAGGTCACCTTTGATGATCACAGATGCATGGTGAGAGATAAGGAACATATGACTTTGGTCTTAACTGGCACTTTATGTCATGGGTTATATGAGTTGGATGCTCTTTCAGTTGATCAGTTAGCTTACTTAGCATCCACTCTTACACCTGTATGTTACAGGCAGAGTTATGGCATGTTCGTATGGGGCATGTGAAATATGGTAGCTTGATGCTCTTACAACGTATACAGATGCTAGATGGATTACCTCTTTTGGAGAGGCCTCCTGAGCATTTGTGCGAAGGATGTATTTTGGGAAAAATGCATCGGTTTTTGTTTCCCCGTGATGTTGCTTTTAGAGCTACAGCTAGGTTACAGTTAGTGCATTCAGATGTATGTGGCCCTATGCAAACAAAGTCATTGGGTGGATATTACTACTTTGTGACTTTTATTGATGACTTTACACGATTCTATTGGGTCTATTGTTTAGTGAAAAAGTGAGAAGTGTATGATGCATTCTTGGCTTTTGTCGCACTTGTTGAGAACCAATCTAGCTATAAAATAAAGACTCTTTGTTCAAACCAAGGGAGGGAATATATGTTCTCTATGCTGAATTCCTTTTTGAAGCAAAAGGGCATTGTGTATCAGTTCACTATTGCTTATACTCCACAACAGAATGGGGTTGCAAAGAGGAAGAATCGGTCACTCATGGAGATGGCTAGATGTATGCTGAAAGCAAAGAGCTTGCCACAGTTTTTGGATGGAAGCCGTAATGTGTGCTTGCCATGTTTTAAACAGATGCTCCACCAAAGCATTAAAGAATGTTACGCCTTTTGAGGCTTGGAACAGCCGGAAACCTTCTGTTGGGCACTTTTGTACCTTTGGGTGTCTTGCATATGCACATATTCCCTAGATACTCAAAAAAAAGTTGGATAACAAGGCTGTCAAATGCATTTTTGTGGGATATAGTAGTGAGAGCAAAGGCTACAGACTCTATGATCCTATCTCTAAAAAGGTGTTTGTCAGTAGGGATGTACTCTTTGACGAAAAATTAGAATTATATTCCTTGCTGGTTTTGACACATATCAGGCTGCCTTTGATGTATTTGAAGGGTTGCTGCCCATTTCATTTGGTGATTCAGCTGGAGTTTCAGCAAGTGAACTTAATGTTCAGCCAGTTGCTCCATTGGAAAATGCAAAAAATCAGCCATTGGCTGATCTGAAGATTCAGCAAAGTGCTGAAATTGAAATTCAGCAAGAGCTTGTGCACAATCAGGAGGCAAGACAAATGCCTACGTGGTATTTACATATTATAAAAGATAATCATCTGGATGCACCCATGGTTGGTCGTACTAGAAGGCAAGCTCATATGCATGATATTGTACATACGATGGAGTTTGTTATAGCAACAAGTACGATTGATGATGAGGAGCTTGAATGTTTTGAGGATGCACAACAAAGTGTGCATTGGATAGCAGCAATGCAAGCTGAATTTGATCCTATTATTAAGAATCAAACATGGGATTTAGTGTCTTTGCCCTTTAGGAAGAAAGCCATTGGAACAAAATGGGTCTACAAGCTAATACAGAATGCAGATGGATCCATTGACAAATATAAGGCAAGGCTTGTAGCTAAAGGCTATGCACAGAAGAAAGGCATTGACTATGAGGAGACATTTGCTCCTACCTCCCGAATGACTACCATCAGGTCTATGGTTGCTTTGGCTGCCCATTATGGATGGATTGTGCATCAGTTAGATATTAAAATTGCATTTTTCCATGGGGAATTTCATGAGGAAGTTTATGTACAGCAGCCCATAGGTTTTATAGTTGAGGGATCTGAACACTTGGCTTGCAAGCTGAAAATGGCTTTATATGGCTTGAAACAAGCTCCTAGAGCTTGGTATGCAGTGAATCATAATCACCAACCCAATCAGAATCACTGTAAACATGTAACTGTAGTGGTCCCCCCTTGGCATAAAGCAATCCAAGAGATCTAGTACCCTGCAACTAACAAAAGACTCGCTTGACAGCTTGCCAATGTGACATGCATGGCTGATGCATATATCTGCTCGTGGCTGAAACTGCAAATTGTATGTCCGGCCTAGTGTTGCATAGGTAAATAAGGCATCCAACTGCTGGAGCATATGTGTGTATATCAAACAAATCACTTTCATCATGTAATGACAGCTTTAGTCCAGGTTCCATTGGTGTACAAACTGGCTTGCAATCTTATAAGCCAAACTTCTCAAGAAGTTTACCGATGAATCTTGATTGTGATAAACCAATACCTCTAGCATTATGTATGAACTGAATGCCCAAGTAATAATGTAAAGACCCCGAGTCTGACATCTCAAAAGTTTGCTGCAAATTTCGTTTGAATGCTGAAATTTGATTAGCATGTGTCCGTGTAAGCAAAAGATCATCAACATATAGACAAATGATCAGCATGGATCCCCCCTCTTTACATACGTAAAGGGTAGACTCAGATGAGTTGTTTATAAATCCTTGGCTTAGTAAAAAGGCATCAATCACTCCACTAGTGGCAATTGTTTCTTTCTTGGCCCATCTTGCATATCTTGGCTTAGCAAGAAACAGTCCACTGTTGCCACATCGTCATGTGAAGCTGAATATAAGGCAACTTTCACTACCACAGCTGAATGCGCATGGATTAGATGCTTGCTAGTTGATATAGATGTATTTGTTATGGAGCCTACTCCTTTGTTCACTGACAGTCAGAGTGTCATTGTAGTGGCACGGAACCGAGTGTTTCATGCACACATGAAACACATTGAGACACATTATTACTTTGTTAGAGAGAGGCTACATGTAGGTGATATCAGCCTTGTCTATTGTCCTACCACCAGTAATGTGGCAGACATTTTCACCAAAGCTCTTCCTCATGACAAATTTGAAGCATTTCGCAATGCTTTAAATTCGATCTCCTTTGGTGCGGATGATCCTTGTATATTTGATCACTCTTCACTCCAGGGGGGTTTGTTGGGTTTCACTAATGTCTACGCTCACAGAGGATTGTCGGTGATCAATAGGACACTGGGGCAGTTTTTACTCTCGGTACGAGAGGTTTTTCCCCCAGACTTATTATCTTCTTTTGTATGTGCTTATGTTACACACTTATGGGCAATTATCGTGTTCGGGTGTGAATACCCCCTACAACCCTTTGTACTTTGTACTTTCAGCTTACACTCTTTCAGTCTATTGCATTGGGTGTCGTGCTTTACTCTCCACACTGTCTATTGCACTCTTAGCTGAGCTTCGATCTTGTCAGTCTCTCACATAGATGATATGCTTATTGTTGGAAAGCATAAAAGCTAGGTTAATGTACTAAAAAGATAGCTGAATTCAGCCTTTTCCATGAAGGACTTGGATGCAGCTGAATACATTTTGGGCATGTGTGTGACGAGAGATAGAAAGTAGCAGCTCTTTATTTCTCTCATAAGAAAAGTACATTAGCAAAGTACTTGGTAGATGCTAAGCCACTTGGTGTTTCTTTACCACCATACCTTAAGCTTTGCAAAGCAGATTGCCCAAAAGATGATAAGGCAGCCAACACTATGAAGGGTGTTCCTTATGCTTCAGCTTGTGGATCACTCATGTATGCTCTGGTTGCCACTAGACGTGACATTGCTCATGCAGTGGGAGTTGTGAGCAGGTTTATATTAAATCGTGGCAAAGCATATTGGGAGGTAGTGAAATGCATCTTTTGGTACCTTAAAGGCACACAAAGAAAATGTATTTGCTATGGAAAGGGTATATCAGATTTGCATGGATATTGTGATGCAGACATGTCAGGTGACTTGTGTCAAAAGATGACGTATCAGCGAGACAATAGGGTTGGCGGGGAGGAACATGGAGTGAACTTGGCAAACATGGAGAAGAGAGAAGGAACTCTGATGAATGGAATGATGAAGTTCCGAATCATGGAGTGAATGTGATACAAGAGAACAAGGGTGCTGTAGCACAAGGAAGATGATGATGACAGCCACGAACCACGAACTGCAATGTCCTCCTAAAGGGGTGTGAGGGTAGTGGAGAGGCTGGGGAGAAGAGGTGATGGACTGAATGAATCAACCGTAAGGAATGAATGAGAGAGTGGCCTATAAATAGGCATAGTCATTCTAGGATGGCGCCCCTTTTTGGGGCTGCAAACCCTAAACGCAAAATGCAAAAATGCAAACTGCGGGTGAAGGGTTTCTCAACACCCCCTCTCAGGCCCAAAAAGGGGGAACAAAAGAAGAGTGAGGTGAAGATGCAATGCTACATGTTGAAGAATGCTCATGCAGCAGGTGCTACTTGGACAGTGTCCCGCGTAAGGAAATTGTTCACTTGCCCAAGCGCCCTAGTACAAAGATGATGAAATCATGCAATGTAGAGGAGGAATGTCGGACTTTGTATGGTGCCGAGAACCATAAGGATATGGCCATACTTGATCTTGGGAGGTGGCTCCATTCTGACCAAGTGACCAAGGCAAGAAGAAGAGGAGGAAGAAGATGCAAAGGATCCCTAAGATCCAAGATTTTCATTGGAAAGATAACTTGTAGTAAAGGACAGTAGACAGAGTGAATTGGAGAACCCGAAACTCATCCTTGGGAGAAAAGCCACTAGCTCTGTGCATCCATGCTGGAAGGAATACGAAGGTCTCGTCACCAAGTCACGGCTGAACCTCCGAGGTCCCGATCTAGGTGGTACCTGAAGATCCTGGATATCAGTAGAAGAGATGACTAGTCGAAGACAGCCACCCTAAGAAAGTAGAGGATGGGTGAAGAACTTCATGTGAAGTAGGTTCCTCCTCTGAGGTGGGAGGTGGAGAGGCCCCCGCTGAAGTCGAAGAAGTAGATGCCCCCTCTGAGGGCAAAGAAATAACATCCCCCTCTGAATCCCCCTCTGAAGTAGATAGGGAATCCAAAAACTCATGGATCATAGACTCAGAAATGTTTGATGACGAAGGAAGTGCTGCCGGTCATACCGAAGAAGGTATCTGGGGTGTTGAAGAGCTTCCAGAGGTAGCCTCTCGAACCTGAGTAGTCGAGGGTAGGGAAGGGTGGGGCTCAGAATGAGCAAGAGGTGGGCAAATAGTCGCTGTCTCTTAGTAGAGCAGACTGGGTAGCCAAAGAAGAGAGGAGTCGAGCAGCCACTGTCTCTCAAAGTCGCAGACTAATGAGGAGACGGTATCAAATAATCATTGTCTCTCGATAGAGCGGACTGTAGAACCGCGGGGCCGTCGTAGCCACTATACTCGAAAATAGGTGGGAGAAGATTGCCGCTGACATTGTGACGATCTCCAGGAGGTCGTAGCACCAATCGATCCTCCATGTGCTCGAAAGGAATTAGTGTGCATCGGATGTGTCTTATTGCCTTGAGTATAGTACTCTGATAACAGATGTAGAATGATCTTTGTGGCCCAGAAAGGAGAGGTGGCACAAGGAGTGCCTGGTGGAAGATGCATATACTCCGGAGGGGTGGGGAGCAAAGGTCAAAGTCGGCAAGCATTGGTGGTGTGTCCGGTGATGCCATAGTAGGAGCACCCAGTAGTTTGGTTATCTGTTGGTAAAGAAGCCATGGATACCAGTGTGCCTTGCTGAAGAAGGAAGAGGTCAGCCACCACCATGAACCACAAACCACGAACCGCAATGTCCATCTCAAGGGGTGTGAGGGCAGTGTGAAGCACGAACCGCAATGTTCGCCTCAAGGGGTGGGAGGGCAGTAGAAGAGCTGGAAGGGAGCTGCTAGTGGGAGGAGGATGCTACCAGCAGTAAGAGGTTGCAACTAGTAGAAAAACACAAGTGAGGAGAGAGACTTAAAATGCTGGCAAGACAGCCTGCAGGAGAGAGAAAAACTAAAAATGCAAGCAGGAGGAGAGAGAAAGAGACTAAAAACATAGGCAGGACAGCCTGTAGGAGAGAGAGAAAAACTAAAAACGCAGGAAAAAATAGCAGCAACAGTCAATATGCTGAAATCAGCTCCGAACAGTGTGTGATAGGTTGGAAACAAGCACCAAATTGTTGTAGACAGCAATGGCCAGCTTGGACCACGATGTCCTCTGCGTCCGAGGTGTGGGTAGCAAGTTGAAATACTTGAAATCTGCAAAAACGAGATTTTGATGCAGCGGAAGAAGAAGAGAAGTGGATGCGGAACCTGCCACTGGTCTTTGCCTTCACTGGAGTGGAGGATCTTTGCCGCTGTTTGAGCAGAACCAGAACTGATACCATGTCAAAAGATGACGTACCAGCGAGACAGTAGGGTTGGCGGGGAGGAACACGGAGTGAACTCGGCAAACATGGAGAAGAGAAGAGAAGAGAGAAGAACTTTGATGAATGGAATGATGAAGTTCCGAATCATGGAGTGAATGTGATATAAGGGAATAAGGGTGCTGTAGCACAAGGAAGATGATGATGATAGCCACGAACCACGAACCACAATGTCCTTGTGAAGGGGTGTGAGGGTAGTGGAGAGGTTGGAGAGAAGAGGTGACGGACTGAATGAATCAGCCGTAAGGAATGAATGAGAGAGTGGCCTATAAATAGGCACAGTCAGTCTAGGATGGCACCCCTTTTTGGGGCTGCAAACCCTAAACGCAAAACTCAGAAACGCAAAAAATGCGAACTGCGGGTGAAGGGTTTCTCAACAACTTGGATACTTGCAAGTCTACTAGCGGGTACATATTTACCTTGACTGGGGAGGGCGGTTTCTTGGTGCTCTAGATTGCAAAAGATAGTAGCACTTTCTAGTATTGAGGTTGAATATATTTCAACCACTAAAGCTTTGAAAGAAGCTATTTGGCTTGGTCGTTTGGTCAAGGATTTTGGGCTGCCCACCAAAACACATGTACTTGGATGTGATAGCAAGAGTGCTGTATGCCTGGCTAAGAATGCCATGTTTCATGCACATATCAAATATATTGATGTGCGGTATCACTTTATCAGATAGGTTCTAGATGATGGTCTAGTTACACTCACTAAGGTCAGAACACAAGATAACCCTGCAAATGTTCTCACTAAAAGTCTTGCAAAGGCTCAACATGAGCATTGCATTCGGTTAGTGGGAGTTGGTTAAAGGTTCGCTTAGGACCTTTAAGTGGGAGGTTGTTGGCTGTAAAGGCCCTTTCGCTACTCCTGTGTATATATTTACTCGTACATGTGAACACACCCTTGCAGGTGTAAGTGTATCGTACCCTAAGTATAAATACATTGTTTTATTCTTTGTGTGTACCATACTAGTACATACCCATCTCAAGTCTCCATTCTTTGCACACTATATTGCTGAATATACCTTCTTTGTCTTGCACACTACCTGGGCACTTTTGCCTACCCTTCAAAAGATGGCTGATCAGCTGCAGCCCAACCTCCACTCCACAGGAGCTCAATATGCTGTTGTTTGCCCCTAATAGCACCAAATCAGCTGTTGCTTGTAGTAATTGACCTCCTTGATGGCTGGAAATTGCTCCTAAACAGGTACCTACTGCAGGAAATAAGCTTTCCTTCCTCTATTAGCCTTCAAAATGGCTGGAATGACCCTCAACTAGCTCTCACAGTCTCTCTTCTAGCTCGCAATGGGAAAGTTTACCACTTGGCAGCTTTCTAATTGAAATTTTTAGCCATTTAAATCAATTTCTAGAATTAATAAATTTGAAAATCAATTTATCCTTTTGTCCCTACGCAGATGCATTTATTAGTTCTTGAAGTGGCATTGATTATTAAATAATGCCTAGTTCCTAGTGTCACCATTGATATTCATTGGCCAACTAAATGCCCCAAGCCAACGTTACACTAAGCAGTGAGGCATCCACTAGTACTTGAGAGGGTCTTTGGTATGTAATTGTGACTAAATTGACTTGCACATCACATGTGTATATTTACTTAATGTTCAAGTCAAATGTTAAGTTGAGCATTAAAAATACACATTCCTATGATACTTAAGTTGATAGGATTTTAGATATATACAAGGCTCGCATTGTTATGGAAGGGTTTTGCCAAAAGCATGGGTTTGATTGAGATGAATAAAGTATGGATGGGACTTTTATTTAAAGTTATTTAATGGCATATTGTTTGCATAATGGGTTAGTGAATCAATGGAAATAGCAGCCATAGCTTGAAAGATCTTGCAGTCTTAGTTGTGGTGGTCCACCCTATTTCACAATGTTGCGAGGTTTGTGAAGGTGATGAATGCTAGTGCACAAAAGTTCCAATCAGAAAGGACAAGATGGAGCTAACACCGGTATTTGCACGATAACCATTTGAAAAGTAGGGGATAGATTTTGTGGGGTCTATAAGTCTTGCAACTCAATATTTACAGGCTAAGTATATTATTGTTGCAATTGATTACCTAACCAAGTGGGCTGGGTCTAAAGGGATGAACAACAAGATTCTTATGGGACTAGGTGATCTCATAGTTCGACTATCCCATTGAGATTGCGAATGTCGAGGGTACTCACTCCATTAATGAGGTACAATATCAGCTTAGAAGCTGATCTAAGAAATACATCTGGTTGATCGTGCACTTATTATCTACCTTTATGATTATACATCGAAAATCTTCCCTATATAATAACAGGGAATGGCCATTCCGAGGCCCCGAAATGCGGGAATGCTATCCTGAACAGATGGGCTGAATGGGGACACCAAAATGGGACGGGGACATCCCATGTTCCGTCCCCTCGTCCCAACCGTCCCCTACCCTATCCCCTTGTCACGTCCCGTGTTAGGAGATGTTTTTAACTTTTTTTTTTTTGGTGGAGTGGGTGTCTTTTAGGGGGTGGTTTTCTTGTGGGTTTTTTTGTATGTTCTTTGGTAGCATACATTCACCCACACACACAGTAACATGGGACTAGTTTGGGGGATAGGGATGGGAATAGGGACGGGCCCACGGGGACAATAATAATAAATTGCCATCCTCTGTTACCATGAGAGGGGGTTCTAACATGGGGATGGGATTGGGATAGGAAGCTACAAAATGGGCAGCCCCTATTACTATGCCCACACATCCATCCACCACATCACATGCATACATTTTCAAATGCTATTTATGTATGCCATTCCCTCCCGTGTCCCACCCCCCGTCTTCGTTCCTTGCTTTTAGCCATCCCCCGTCCCCGTCCCTGACCCTGTCTCTGTCTCCGTTCCCGTTCCCCGTTCCATGTTACTATAAAATGGTCAAGCTAAAGCTACCAACAAAATCCTAATAAACGTGCTCATAAAAATAATCTCTATTTCTCAAAGTGATTGGAACAATAAACTTATGGGAGCATTGTGGGCATATCGCACAACCTACAAGATTGCGATTGGCCAAATCCCCTTTAAATTGACCCATGATATTGATGCAATCATGCTGATGAAATTGTTTGTCCCAAGCCTGCGAGTGGTTGTGCAAGAAAGGCTGGAAGACCAAGAAGCTTGGATCAACCACTTAATGGAATGTAATGATTACTTGGATCTTGATTATTGGCAACACATGCTCTTATCTGTGAAAAGGCACAATGAAAGGCTTGGCTCAACAAACATGTCAAATAACAGGATTTTGAGAAGGGTGACCTTGTGTTGTATTAATCCATCAAAGGGCATAAATAGAAGATGAAATTTAGAGACCTAGGCCCTTTCCGAGTACGTGCAATCAGTAGAACTAGCAATGTTGAGCTTAAAACATTGGATGATGAAGGCATAGGCTTCTTCAATGGAAGCTAGATCAAGAAATATCACCCCCCGTTACATCCGTTGTTGCAAGAACCCTTGATGGCACTGCTGCCCCTCATCATAAAGGTTGTTAGAATCATCGAGCTTCATATTGAAGATGAAGATCCTATACCCATAGCTTACTTCAGAGTCACATGGAATACAAAGATATTCCACACAATCAATGCTCTAATCGATGAAGGGGTTGATTGTGATGTTATGATATATAATGAATGGATAAGTATCAGACCTCTACTAACTTTGACAGCTACAAAGGTGAATCCATGGGGAGAAACTTCTTACGCATTATTAGAGGAAGTTAAATCATGTTGATTATTGAGACTAAAGGTCTATCAACTATCTTCTACATGTTGCCTAACACCGAAGGAGTTAACAATGAAGTACTGTTGGGATACCCATTTAAATAACTAATCAAATGTATAGTCGACCTTGAAATGCAATGAATTCGCTTGGAGCTACCTAACATCAAGATTATAACAACTTTTAGTAAGGGTTCTAGGGCTTCAACTACGAAAGTAATGCCACTGACACCTTTAACATCTCTCAATTTACCCTTCATGGAGAGTAATGATACTCTTTTCAAAGATCTGCTCACAATAGCAGATAAATTAGCTTGTACCTAAAACAAATCTATATCACCAAAAGTAAATTCTGAAATTGTCATGTAAAAAGGGATAAGGCCACTTACAGACTAATTGCTCGCAAAAATCAATCCACAACCAAGAATGGCGAAGATGCAACGTTACCCCAATCTAACTAGATAGGTTCTTAAGGCTCTCGTCAAGGCCCAAGGTTACTATGCTGGCAAGAAATAGATACGATTGCTAAAACTTACACAGAATGCTTTCACAATATTCCACTTGCCTAAAATCAAGAGCATGAGACTTCCACAGCTAGGACAACAAGCACCATGACTACGAGTACCAAGTGTTATACCTCAACAACTCTACAAAACGAAAGAATAGAAGTCATAACTGGTCAATCCTACGAAAAGCTTGTAGGCGCGGGGAAGAACATTTAAGAATGACAATAGTTTAAACTTAACCAATTCGATCAATTATCACCATGAAAATGAGAGAGAGAGAGAGAGAGAGAGAGAGAGAGAGAGAGAGAGAGAGAGAGAGATCAATACCAGGTTGAGAGGGAAACCGGCCCCTCTCCGTTTACAAGAATTTATTAAAACAAAACCATGGGTACCAAGTGTCTGAACCATATATAAAATGTTGACTTGCTACAATTTTGAAAATTAGGGTTTTAAAACCCAAATTTTTGCAAACTTGGGCAGCAAGCTGATTTTCTTCTTTAGTGCTTGGATTTGATCAAACTAAGTAGAAAGTGCTTCTTCGATAAGAGAGAGATAGAATATGAAACTAGCCTTCCTTCCGTGGATGGGTGGTAAATCCCTGATTACAACTTAATTACAGCAGCATACAATTAATACAAATCTGAAAATACAAATTTATCTATTGATCTTGGACAATGCACACCCGATTGGCCCCAAAATTGACGCCCCTTTCGGTATTTCTTTAGCTTTGTTGAAGAAAAAGTTGATTCATAATGGGATTCTCCCTATCCCCTTCGCAATCCAAACTCCTGTTACTGTCCAAAGTGACCAGCAAGTCTTCAATCTGATTTGCCCCTTGATTCAGGCTCTTAATTGGCCTTCACTTGCTTTGATGGAGATGGAAAAAGCCCCAAGGTCAATTATTTGCTGGTCCATCCAGGCTAAAAACAGCTTCAGCCCTGTTGAATCCAAGTCTTGGAGCTTCCAATTTTTGGCACGTTTCACAAGGCTGCTGGTAAACCCTAATTTTCAGCAGAAATTAGGGTTTACTGCAAAGAAATTTGCAATTTCTCAGCCTCCAAGGGTCCAAATGCTGAGATCTTCAGAGCAAGGCTGTGAAATGGCTGGGAGATGAGAGAGAAAGTAGTAGAGAGAGAAAATTTAGAGTTTTGTCACGAAGAATGATTGAATATTAGTCAAATGCAGCTGCTGGCTTGCCACAACAGCTTGTAGATGCAAAGAACTGAAGAAAATCAGTCATTTACTACTGCTGCCCCATCTCAACATCTTGTAGATGCTGTCACCTGCTGTTGATTGGTCTTCTCTTGCCCTTGGCTACCTCAAAAGGTCCTCCAATGGTTGCAAATTAGACCAGTAGCCTCTTCTCCCTCTCTCTGGCAGCTGAATACACTAAAAATGCCTCTCTTTAGCCTCTCAAGACGTTTTTCAGTCTTACATGGGCATTTTTGACAAGTGGCAACCTTTCCAAATGGTTTTTTCAGCATTATTTATAACTAAATATTAATTTTCAGTCTTTAAATACTGAATATTAATCTAATAATTATTTCGGTACCGTGAAAATTAATCAGACTAGCCAATAGTTAAATTGGCTAGGCATCTTCTGCTCCTGAGTGTCTCTGCGCTCTCGTTGGCCATTAGATTGGTGTTAGGTACCATTAAATGCCACTTCTCTAGTGTCACCAACCGACACTTATGGCCAAATGAATGACCTAGGCTAACAACTGGCACCAGATACCACCAAGTATTTGTGCGGCATAACTTGTAGTAACTTTTACTTTTGACATCCTATGATTTCCTCGAGTCTCGGGCTCGTAAATTTACTTTAACCCCAGTTGCACCTCACATGTGCAACATTTACTCAATCATGTGATTAAAAATTAATCCACATGTTTAGTGAGGTTTCAAAAATACATGTTCTCATGACAACCCTCCCCCTTGAAATCCTTGCAATCGTCCTTGCTTGCACTGCCAAATGCATCAAAAGCAAAGTACTAGACTGGAATTTCCATAGGGCATCATAGTCAATACAACATTGCACACTGTTGTTTAACCATTCCATATGCCCAACATATGCTGAAAATTACCAGCCAACTAACATAATATAAGACTCACAAAGAATCTCAAAAACATTGCTAGATTATCATGTGACATGTCCATTTCTCATGAGCTCAACGCATCTGGCAAAACCAAACCATAGCATAACATAACTAAGCATAGACCATGGCTAAAACATCAATGGCATCATAATATATGTTGTTGTCCATGGATCTAGATGTAAACCTTTGAAAATTGAGCATAATCTGATCATAAATTGATCACTTGTTGATCTAAGAACTGATCACAAACTGCTGCAAATGTGACCCCAAAGTGATCACAAGCTCATTGCAAAAACTGACCAGCAATCAATGCAAAAAATGATGCAAAACTGATCCAAAAAGTGACCATAAATGGTTCTCAAGCTGATCAAAAACTGAGCTGAATAGCACTGAATATTAATGATCATACTTTGAAAACCAACATTTGATAATCAGCCCCTGATGATCATTAACTGATGCTACACCAAGCATAACCAATGCCATACGAAGCATAATTGATTACACACCGAGCATAATGGATGCAAATGTACAGTTTCAGAGTTGCAGTGAAAACCATACTGATTTACATACCAAACATAGTGACTAGTACATTGAATAGTGATCCCTTGGCAAACATACTGTTTAGCTATAATAGTGTGAATGTATGCTGAATACATTCAAGATCCACTACTTCTAGAGCTGTCCATTACTGAGGAGCAGAGGTGCTAGCTCCCTCACAAGCATCAGGTAATACTCTGGATCTCTGCTTTGCTGAACCTTATTGAGACCGAACTAAAGTCGGTTCTAACTGGAAAGCATCAAGGTAAAGCTACAACAACTAAGGATGGTCTACCAAGTCATCCTCCTCCATCCATTTGGTATCCATTGGTGAATAATTTTGAAACTTCACTAAATACCTTCTGGAACTCTTACCCCTGATATTCCTCTCTTTGTGTGCCAAAATCTGCTCTGGTACCGGTATTTCATCGAGCTCTCCAACCTTTGGCTGAATTTCAGCATATACATCCTTTGATACATCTCCATGAAAAGGTCTAAGCAAGCTCGCATGAAAGGCATTGTGTATCGGCCAGTGTGGAGGTAATTTCAGCCTATAACATGTATCACTGATCCTCTCCAACACTTGAAATGGCCCATAGTATCTCATAGACAACTTTGTATACAATTGCTCTTTGCCCTTCATTTTTTTCAGCCGTGCCTTTTCAAATCATAGCAATACATAATCGCCCTCTGCAAAGTGCAAAGCACGCCTATGACGATCAGTTGCTCTCTTTTGCTTATCCTTAGTGAAAACTAAGTAAACTGAAAGATGATTTTTCATTACTTTGGAAATAGCAGAAGCAGATAAAACAGGGATAGATTCCCCTTTCAATTGTACATCCAAAGTATGAACTTTGCCTCTATGGAAGAGGGTCACAATCTTATTATGAGAATCAATCACTACATGCACATGATGACACCAAGGCATATCAAGCAAGACATCACATCCTTCCAATGGAGCAATAAAAAACTCTTCACTGTTCACATAACTTTGAATGTGCAAACAAAGCTTTCCAATGATAGGAGTGACCAGCTCTGCATATCCCTTGCATGCCATACCAATCTCACCCATGGGCCCCATCTCATCCTCTCTAATGCCTAAATGGGTTGCCATATCAAGAGATGAAATTTGACCGTGTCCCTGGATCAAGAAAAATCAATGCATGCTGATCTCTGATTTTGCCCCATGTCCTACAAAGTTCAGTACTATCTTGATTAGGTTGATCTGCTACTACATCAAGCACTAAACCAGCAGTGGTTTTGCCTTTCTTTCCCTTATTATCATACTTTTCAGCTTGCTGTTTATTAGGACAGCTGCATGCCATATGCCCTTCTTGCTCACAAATATAGCATTTATTTGCAACCATCAGCTCCCTACGTCGTGTATCACTTTTCCCACTCTTTCTTTGCGATCTATTCCTCTTTCCAGCCCTATTTTCAGATCTGCCCTGATTTTCAGCTTTATTTTCAGATTTACCCTTTTTCTCAACCTTTGCCTCTTTGACATGTGACGCGGCATCATCATCGTGGAATCCTGCATCCTTTCCACGCCAATGTGTCGGCTGTAGTAGTAGTTTCTATAAGCTGAGACATGCTGGGATCAGTGGACTTAATGCAAAAATCTTGAATACCCTATGGCAAACCACAAATATACTTCTCTATCTACTCATGGAGGGGTATCGTGCGATAAGAAGTAACTGGCAACAATGCATCCCAAAACTTCTTATTGTACTGATCCAAGTTCTTGCAATCTTTGGAATTCAACTAATTCCAAGCTGTCATAATGTCTACTTCAAAGGTACTTATCAACCAATTTGAAGCAAACATTTGCTTGAATTGGATCCAAGTGGTAGGTGACTTCCCTTGAATAAGAAGTGTAGTCCACCACTGCAATGCATTTCCCTTAAAAAACGTGGCTGCCTTGTGTATCTTAGATGCCTCCAGAATAGGCTGCATTAAACTGTCGAATAAAAACAAGTGCTTTCAGCCTATCTTGTGCACCACTGAAAGGTTTAAACTTCACACTTTTGCCTCATTTGCTTTCAATACTTATCAGTTGCTTTCTTTTGTTTTTTTAAAGATCTTTGGATAGCTCGTCTAAGTTGGGTGAAAGCTATATTCATATCACGCATGAAATCATCGGCATAAAATATCTCCTCCTTGGTTTTGAGAATAGGTAACAAGAGTGGTTTTCCGTATATGATCTCAAATGGTCATTTATCTATAGAAATATGAACTGTGTTACTATAGGTATATTCTACTAAAGGCAAATACTTTTCCCATTGTGTGTTGGCTCCATGGCAATAGTACTTTAGCATATCCAATATTGTGAGATTGACTATTTCACTTTGACAATTTGTTTGAGGATGATAAGAAGAAGAAAATGTAAGCTTTGTACTTAAATTTCAAAAAGAGCTCACTTAAAGAGACTAGTGGTTTGTGAATCTCTATTACCCACGATGGATTGTGGTAACCCATGATACTCAAAGATTTGTTGAATAAATATTCTAACCATATATTGAGACTCGATGGTCTTCTTAATTGGAATGAAATAAGCTTGTTTGCTAAACCTGTCAATAATAGTTCATATGCCATCATTGCCATTTGTTGATTTTGGCAAGCCAAAAATAAAATCCATAGCAATGCTTTTCCAAGGTTTGCTCGGAATTGATAATGGTTGTGGCCATAATACCATGATGAGCCATGTAAAGAGCCGTATGACATTTTTCCATTACTTTAGGTCTGAAGTCTTTAGTAATATCTAACCTATTTTCCATTAAAAGAAATCCATCTTTGATAACATAAGAGTTTACCATTTTACCAAGTTGTAAAATCTCGTAAATAAATTTAAAATCTTAATCAAAAGCATATACGTCGCTCATACTAGTGAAATTTGTATGATAAATCATGGACACTGCATGAATATGAGGTCTTCTTGATAGGGCATCAACTATCTTGTTTTGCTTTCCAAGAATGATGAGAAATTCTCCACCTAAAAGATAGTGTCTTCAATCTTTTGAAGCTTGAATGATGGCCATTAACTCCTTTTCATTGGTAGTAGTATTCTTTTCCACATTTTGTAACCTTTTGTTGTATAGGCAATTGTATGCTCTTCCTGGTTTAAGATTGCACCAATGTAGTCTCCTAAAGCATCACATCTCATAAAGAAAGGTTTCGACAAATTAGGTATAATCAAATAGGTCCGTTGCTGATATAGAACTTTAAAGCTTCAAAAGCCTCCTTCTCTAGTTTGGTCCATTAAAATACCACCACTTTCTTGGTTAAATCATGCAATGGTTGAGCAACCACTGTAAACCATTTAACAGATCTTTTGTAATAAGAGCATAATCCTAAGAAACTTCGAACTTCATGAACACTAGTCAATTCTGGCATCTACAATAGCCTTGACTCTTTTTGGATCCATCCAAAATCTCATCTTTGGATATAATATGGCCCAAGTAGTGAATCTCTTCTTGGAAAAATTCACTCTTTTTCCCATTTACATAGAAAATACATGTAAACTTTTGATGCACTCTAAAGATTATTTCCATCATTGTATGAAATGTTATAGAAGCATTAGTGAGACCAAATGGTAGCACAAGAAACTCAACAAACCAAAAGTTGTCCTGAATGTCGTTTTATGAATATTTTGAGGAGCAATCCTTATCTAATGGTAGCCAGTCTTTAAGTCAATTCGACTGAATACTTTGGACCCATCCAATCTATATAAGATATGATCAAATATTGAAATGGGAAACATTTTCTGAATTGTAATTTTGTTGAGGGCCCTATAGTCCACACACACGCGCCAAGATCTATATTTTTGCACTAAGGGGATTGGAGAGAAGAAATGTGAGGAATTGGGTCTTATTAGATCTTTCTCCAAGAGCTCATTCACTTGCTTCATAACCTTCTCTTATTGTGTTGGACTTACTCAATAGGGTGGCCTATTTGGAGGTGAGCTTCTAGAAATGAGATCAATGTGATAATCTTCTAGCCTCTCTGATGGTAACTCGTCAGGTAAAGTGTTTGTAAAATAGTCTTCATACTTCTTTAAGAAACTGATTCAATCCTCATTCATATTTGTGATGGACTCTTTAATTCTAGACTCTTTGTTAGAATCTTTGACAAAAGTCAAGTACAAGGAAATATACTTTTTCATTGCTTTATAGATTGTACATGGGATAAGATGGAAATAGAGTTTCCTTTCACTTCCACATCAAAAAATACATTTTTATTCTTAAAAGGGAATCTATCAATGGTTGGGTCTATTACTCTATGCCAAGGTATTTCTAATCTTGACATCTTGTTCTGGTGGATTGTAACTGTCTGTTCTGGTGGATCTAGCCCACACTTCAAGGCATCAATCCTTTCTGTGTGCGAGTCTAGCCCTGATATGCGTGAGTTCTAGTCACAGGCGCCCAATCGGGCCATATAGGTGGAAGTGTGAACTATCTTTTCTCTAACCCACCGCGTGGGTCCACCATAACGTGTGACCACTCATCAGTGGCCAGCTCCAATGCACTTTTCTTTATATCTAATTAGTGCAAAGGAAATAAATTTAATAAATCATTATATAGACAAATTAATGAAAAAGGATACAAATTCTGTTTCTATAGAGTTGTGATTTTCTTTGTTTCCAGAAACGTGTATGAAATAAATTTTCATAATTAATTATTTTTTCAAAAGAGTTTTTTTTTTCCATTCTGAGTCTCTTATCAGAATAAATACTGTGACTATTCTACCATTTAGATGTGCCCATCAGCGCCTGACCCTAAGATGGGTATAATCCAATTCTATTACCAAGGAACATTAGCATGGCGTACTCCTCCTGTCTCAACTTTTGGGATCAAATTCTTTTTTGGAAGGATAGACAAGGCGATTCAGGTGAAATCCTATGGGGATTCAACTTTCTATTCTTTTTGTTTCAAAATCATTTTTTCGAGTTATGAAAAAGATCTATCAATCATTTTGATTTGAAAATCGAGGATAGGTATACCCACTCTCCTCCTCTCTGCTTAGAAGGAGGCGGATAGCGGGAATCGAACCCGCGTCTTCTTCTTAGCTGTCACAACTCTATAGAAACAGAATTTTATCCTTTTTCATTAATTTGTCTATATAATGATTTATTAAATTTATTTCCTTTGCACTAATTAGATATAAAGAAAAGTGCATTGGAGCTGGCCACTGATGAGTGGTCATAGGTTATGGTGGACCCACGTGGTGGGTTAGAGAAAAGATAGTTCACACTTCCAATTGTGACAGGATCTTGTCACCTAGAAAAATTCTTGCAAAGAAGAAGTCCTTGCTCTGATACCAATGTAAGTGTGGGAAAGAACGCGAGAATGACAATACTTTGAACTTAACCAACTTGATCAATTATCACCATGAGAGAGAGAGAGAGAGAGAGAGAGAGAGAGAGAGAGAGAGAGAGAGAGAGAGAGAGTCAATACCATATTGAGAGGGAAACCAACCCCTCTTCTTTTACAAGAATTTATTGAAACAAAACCACGGGCACCAAGTGCCTAAACCATATATAAAAGGCTAATTTGCTGCAGTTCTCAAAATTAGGGTATTGAGATTCAAATTTTTGCAAACTTAGGTAGCAAGTTGTTTTTCTTCTTTGGTACTTGGATTAGATCAAGCTAAGTAGAAAGTGCTGTGAGACACACACACACACACACACACACACACACACACACACACAGGATCAAAGCTCGGTTGAGAGTGCAGTAGACAATGTGTAGAGTGAAGCATGACACCCAATGCAATAGACTGAAAGAGTGTAACCTGAAAGTATAAAGTACAATCCTTAAACCTTAGGGTTGTAGGGGGTGTTTACACCCGAACACGATAAGTGCACGTAAGTGTGTGACATAGACACATATGAAAGAAGACGAAGTGTGGGAAAAAAAACCTCTTGTACTGAGAGTAAAAAGTGCCCCTATGTCCTATTGATCATCGACACTCCTCTGTGAGCGTAGGCGTGAGTGAAACTCGACAAATCCCCTTGGAGTGAAGAGTGATCAAAAGTACAAGGATCATCCGCTACCAAAGGAGATCAAATTTAAAGCATTGCGAAATGCTTTAAATTTGTCACGAGGAAGAGCATTGGTAAAAATGTCTGCCATATTACTGGTGGTAGGACAATAGACAAGGTTGATATCACCTACATGTAGCCTCTCTCTGACAAAGTGATAATGTATCTCAATTTGTTTCGTGCGTGCATGAAACACTGGGTTCCATGCCACTACAATGACACTCTGACTGTCAGTGAATAAAGGAGTAGGCTCTGTAATAGATACATCCAGATCAGCTAGCAAGCGTCTAATCCATACGCATTCAACTGTGGTAGTAAAAGCTGCCTTGTATTCAGCTTCACATGACGATGTGACAATAGTGGATTGTTTCTTGCTAAGCCAAGATATGCAAGATGAGTTAAGAAAGAAAGAATTGCCACTAGTGGAGTGACGTGAATCATAATCACTAGCCAAGTTAGAATCACTGTAAATATGTAACTGTAGTGGTCCCCCCTTGGCATAAAGCAATCCAAGAGATCTAGTACCCTGCAAGTAATAAAAGATACGCTTAAGAGCTCGCCGATGTGACATGTGTGGCTGATACATATATCTGCTCAGGGCTGAAACTGCAAACTGTATGTCTAGCCTAATGTTGCATAGATAAATAAGGCATCCAACTGCTGGAGCATATGTATGTATATCAAACAAATCACTTTCATCATGTAACGACAGCTTACGTCTAGGTTCCATTGGTGTAGAGACTAGCTTGCAATCTTGTAAGCCAAACTTCTCAAGAAGTTTACCAATGTATCTTGACTGTGATAAACCAATACCTCTAGTATTATGTATGAACTAAATGTCCAAGTAATAATGCAAAGACCTTAAGTCTGACATTTCAAAAGTTTGTTGCAAATTTTGTTTGAATACTGAAATTTGATCAGCATGTGTTCGTGTAAGCAAAAGATCAATAACATATAGACAAATGATTAGCATGGATCCCCCCTCTTTACATATGTAAAGGGTAGACTCAAATGAGGTGTTTATAAACCCTTGGCTGAGTAAAAAGACATCAATCTTTGCATACCAAGCATTAGGAGCTTGTTTCAAACCATATAAAGCCTTTTTCAACTTGCAAACCAAGTGTTCGGATCCCTCAACTGCAAAACCTATGGACTGTTGTACATAAACTCCTCATGAAGTTCCCCATGGAAAAATGCAATTTTAATTTACAGGACTTGGGCTCAAGTTTGCTGCGTTTTTCTTTACGAATGTGCACAAAAGCCTCGCAGCCAAACACTTTCAGGTGAGCATGTAAAGGTGGCTTGCCCGACCACACTTCTTGGGGAACTCCCCTCCCAAAGACCTGTTTGGTGACCGATTAATTAAGTGTACGACTGTCATAACAGCCTCTTCCTAAAAACCACGGGGTGATGTAGCATGAGACAGCATCATATGAACCTTATCCTGTATGGTCCGATTCATACGCTTTGGAACTTCATTTTGGGGTGGATTATGAGGGGTTGTGAGCTCCCTCTTTATCCCTTTGTTGTCACAATGCTTTAAAGGCCTTGGATACATATTCCCCACCATTATCAGAGATAAGACACTTAAGTGTCTTATCTGTTTGATTTTTAGCCAATGCCAAGAATTTTTTAAATTTGTCAAGTACTTCATCCTTGCTACGAATAGGATAAACCCATACCTTTCGTACAGCATCATGGACAAAAGTGACAAAATATTTCTTTTCTCCTAAAGATAATCGTGGCATTTGACATACATCCGAATGTACTAACTCTAGAGGAGAAGATTTCAAAGAAAGAGACTTTTTATGAGACGCCTGTGCATGTTTACCATAAATACAATGATCACAATGCTCAAAATCAGCATTACGAAGACAAGGCAAGTAATCCAAATGAGAAAGCACTTCCATTCCTATTTGACTCATGTGTCCCAACCGGCCATTCCACAAAGAAACGCTTGGCTGCTCGGTCACTACAACAACATGGTCACGCACATTAGATACATGAAGTGGATACAAAGTATCACTTTTGCAACCTCTGACAATCACTCTAGATCCCTTACAGATCTTCCATTTTCCATCACCAAAGGTGGTATGAAAACCATCATCATCTAGCTGCCCTGTGCTAATCAAGCTCTTCTTGAGCTGAGGTACATGCCGTACATGCTGAAGTGTAAAGACAGAGCCATACTGAAACTGCAATTGCACACTGCCAATACCTGCAATGTCACATACATTGTTGTTCCCAAGATGGGCTTTCTGTTGTGATCTGCCCCTAGTATGCAAAGCATTAGAAGACTTATTGGATACATTGTTTTGCCGATTCATTTCTTCCATGAGTAGAGCACTCTCTACGTCAGCATACAAAAGAATCACATTGGAATTGCTCATAGCAGTCCTAAATGTATCCCAACTCTCTGGAAGAGTGCAAAGCAAGAACGTAGCCTTAAATTCTTCATCAATCAAGAACTTCAAGGTAACCGGCTGGCTGAAAATAGAGTTAAACTCACTCAAGTGAGTAGACATTGCTATACTCTCCTTCATACGCAAATCCATAAGCTTTTTCAGCCAATACACTTTACTTGCAGCACTCTTCTGTGCATACAGTTCTTCCAGTCTAGTCCAAATAGCATATGCAGAATCCAAACCTTCAATGTTGAACAACAAGGCATCAGAAATCGATAGCTCGATGGTTTAGTGTGCAAGCTCATTTAACTCATCCCAATCGTCTTGTTCCATATCTGCGGGCTTTGCCCCTTGTGTCTTAATCGGCTTTGCCTGCTTCTTTTGCAACAGGATATTGTAGCACTGTTTTCGCCAAATTGCAAAGTTATGTGCTTCTTCAAGTTTCTTTATGTGCATAAGATTACTGTTGTCACTGCTGCCAGCCACGATTTTCAGCCCAAATGTGACGAAAAAACAGCAAATGCAGGCCCAAAATTGTCACCCAAGTGACCAAGGTACAAACAAATACCAACCAGCAATAAATGACCACGTAGAAGCACAAGTTTCAGACCTGTAATGAAATTTTTAGAGGCACCGAACCATGTGCTACAGCATTCTATAACTGATTACAGCTGTTCCAAGGGCATATGCATCACGTTACATGAGAAATCCCAAATTTTAGCTGCAATTTTTGTTGTACATATACCCATGGGCATAAAATTTGATACGAATGATTAAAAGCCCTAAAATTTTGTGCTCAAAGCATCAACCACACATCTGCATTTTCTCTGTCATGCTAAGAACAGGCCAATTTTGCCAAAATAGAGCAATTTCAGCAAAACCCCTAAATTTTACCAAGTGTTGATATCCAAATTGCGTGGAATTGAACCTACATGTACATAAAATGACCAAATGCTGCACAGATCTTGCCGAAACTGCAAAAGCATCTTTAGGTTTTTAGATAGATATATATATGTAAGTACAAGTGCTAAGGGTGTGTTCACACCCGAGCACATTTAAAGGCACGAGGACCTTTATTCCCAACACCATCTAGCATCTGTGTATGCTATAAGAGCATCAAGATACCATAGTTCACATGGCCCATCCGAGCATGCCACAACTCTGCATGTATCATACCAAGAGTAAGAGTGGATGCCAAGTATGTTGATTGATCAACTGAAAGAGTATCCAACTCATATAACCCATGACATAAAGTGCCAGTCAAGACCAAAGTCATGTGTTCCTTGTCTCTCACCATGCATCTGTTATCATCAAAGGTGACTTGCAATCCACAACGTGCCAAAGAAGAAATAGAGAGCAAATTCTTCTTTATACCTGGCACAAACAAAGCATCTTGTAAACGGAGAATAGAGCCATCAATGGCTGTGAGCACAATCTCCCCAATACCTTTAGCAGGGTATGATGCATTGTTGGCACACTGTATAGACTTGCCAACTGGAGTTGCACCAACAGAAGCAAGTAAATCTTTGCGAGATGTGATGTGTCTAGAAGCACCACTGTCAAAAAACCAAGTGCTTGCATCCTCAATAGAGCTAAATGCTCGATCAACCCAAGAAGTGTCATAACTGCATGTGTAAAAGCAATAATCCCTGTCTGCAACAAAGAACATTGACTTAGTTGCAGTGGAATGAGCATTAGAAACTAACATTCTTGACTCTTTTTTCTTTTCCTTGGCGATGTGCTTTCTACTCTCAGTGATGTAGTGGTCTGGCTTCTTGCAATAATGGCATTTTTCCTTCTTGTTTTGCGTGCCTCCTTGTTTTTTACTTCCCTGTGAGGTGCCTAAAGTCCCAAAGCTCTGCGGAGCATTCTTTACTTGGTTGCCTTTGCCCTTCTGTCTTGCTATAAAAGCCTGCTCAAAGGCTATGACATCCATACCACTATTTCTTCTTGTTTGCTCCTCCTCTAGAAGCAAACTGACTAATTGAAGAAAAGTAATAGGCTGTGGGGCAATCCTCATGGTGAGGTTCAGGGCCGTATGAAAAGCCAAGTACGAAGGAGGTAGTGAGTTCAATGTAGGAGATATCAGTTGTGCATCTAAATAGTACTCATCGACATTCATAAGTTGCTCACGCAAGTCCTGAATTTCATTCAAGTGATCCTGCATAGAATCACCCTCATCCATCTTCAATGTCTCAAGCTCTTTCTTTAAGAAAGAGATACGGGTCTCATTCTTACCAGTAATTATCTGCTCCAAAGTTAGCCAAGCTTCTCGTGAAGAAGCTATCGAATGAATGTGGGGGATGAGGGATCGCTGAACTGCCAATGCAATCAGCGACAAAGCCTATGTATCTCGTGTGTCCCATGCTTTTTGAGCTGCTGATCTTTAGGGAAGTGGAGCAAGCTGAATAGGCTTAGGTGCTCGTTGTCCACATCCTCCCGGAGGAGGAGTGGCAGGGGCTCTTCTTCGCCATTGACATAGTCCCAAAGATTTTTCGCAACAAGTACATTCTTCATTATGAAGGACCAAAGTGAATAATTGTTACCATCCAATCTGTCCTCCATGGATACAAAGGTAAATACATCTTCTCCCTGATTTGCCATGATAATCAATACCAAGAGAAGGGAAAAGAGCAATGTCCAAATTGAAATAACGTGGAAATCTCCAAAATTTTCAGAAATTACAACAAATAGCTTGTTGCAATTAGTACATTGATGTTTACTCTCTCTAAATTGTCTGGAATGCACACAGTCCAAGGTGCGTTCATTGTTCAGCAACACTGTATGAGCAAAAGCCCCAAAATGTCTTGCCCCAAAATTGTTCAAACCAGGCTATTTCTCACTAAGACTGTTGTACATGTACCAATGTGTTTCCAAAATACAAAAGCCCTAAAATTTCTGATGAATTTGCCAAGAAATTTGCATCAATCGTGTCCCAGGCACGTACTGAGAGTTCTGTGCCTGCCGGGCAGAAGCTCTTCTTTCCAGAGGCGAATCTGGTGTATAAAAAAAAAAAAAAAGACCTCTGAAACTAGTCGACTAGGTACAGTACAGACCACAGGGTGTGGTGGTGCAAGCAGCACTTCAGGCGGGCGTGGCACAAGGTATGGGCGGTGGACAAAGTATTGACGGGGGCGGACTCAGTGGCAGGCGATGCAATGTCAAAAGATGATGTACCAGTGAGACAGTAGGGTTTGCGGAGAGAAACACAAAGTGAACTCAGCAGACACTGAGAAGAGAAGAGAAGAGAGAAGAAACTTTGATGAATGGAATGATGAAGATCTGAATCATGGAGTGAATGTGATACAAGGGAATAAGGGTACCGTAGCACAAGGAAGATAATGAAGACAGCCACGAACCATGAACTGCAATGTCCTCTTGAAGGGATATGAGGGTAGTGGAGATGCTGGAGAGAAGAGGTGACGGACTGAATGAATCAGCCGTGAGGAATGAATGAGAGAGTGGCCTATAAATAGACACAGTCAGTCTAGGATGGCACCCTCTTTTTGGGGCTGCAAATCCTAAATGCAAAATGCAGAAACACAAAAACGCAAACTGCGGGTGAAGGGCTCCGTGACTCCATGCTGGAAGGAATACGAAGGCCTAGTTACCAAGTCGCTACTGAAGACCCAAGGGTCCCAAACTAGGTAGATCCTCTAGATGTTGGGTATGAGTAGAGAAAATGGTTGTTAGGAGAGCCACTCCTCAAAAGTGAAAGGTGGTGGTGTGTGAAGAACTTCATGGCACGTAGGGTCCCTCTTTGAATCGGAAGGAGAAGTAGGATCCCCCTCTTAAGCCAAAGAAGAACTGGAAGCCCCCTCTGAGAGCGAAGTAAGAAAATACCGCTTTGAATCCCAGTTTGAGAGAGAAAGGGAATCCAACCGCTCATGGCTTACGGATTGCGAAGCATTTGATGACGAAGGAAGTGCCGCCGGTCATGTTGAATAAGGTATCTCAGGCTCGGAAGAAGAAGTCGGAAAGCACCCAAAAGGGGCGTCTCGAACGAGAGTGGAAGAGGGTGGGGAAGGAGGCTCGGGATGAGCCAAGGGTGGGGAATAGTCGTAGGCTCCTAGGAGAGTGGACTGTGGAGGAGATGTGGGCCGTGGAAGCCACTGTACCCAGAAGTGGGTGGGGGAAACCTCCACGCAGTGGGGTGGTCTCTAGGAGGGCTTAGTGCCTTGGAAGGTCTTAGAGCCTTCGTGTGCTCGAAAGGACTTAGTGCGCGTCGGGTGTGGCTTATTGCCTCAAGCATAATACTTTGATGGCCGATGTAGAACAATCTCTGCGGCCTAGAAAGGAGAGGTGGCACAAGGAGTGCTTGGTGGAAGACGCATATACTCCGGAGAGGTGGGGAGCAAAGGTCGATGTCAACAATCTTCAGTGGGATGACCGTTTGTGCTGTAGTAGTAGCACCCAGTAGAAGGACAATTTGTTGGTGGAGACGTCATGGTACCGGTGTGGCAAATTGGAGAAGGGAAGTGGGAGGGAGAAAAAGGATATCTCCCAATGCGCAATGGAAATGATAGAGAAATCAAATGTTGATGCTGAATCCACCATCGGTCTTTGTCTTCTTTGACGAGGAGAGAGAAATACTAAAAACGCAAGAAAAACTAGTAGCAGCAGTCAGTATACTGAAATCAGCTCTGAACAGTGTGTGGTAGGCTGGAAATAGGCGCCAAACTATTATAGACAGCAATGGCCAGCTAAGACCGTGATGTTCTCCGTGTCCAGGGTGTGGACAGTAAGTTGAAATACTTGAAATTTGCAAAAACGAGATTATTTTCTGAATGGAGAGTGATCAGCAACAATCGCTTTGCTGTAAACAGCTGTAAACTGTGGGTGAAAGGTTGGAAACAAGTGCCAGACTGTAGATGACAGCAAGGGAGAGTTGAGACTGTGATGTCCTCCACGAAAGGGGCGTGGGCAGCAAGCTGAAAACACTTGAAACCTGCAAAAACGAGATGTTGATGTAGCAGAAGAAGAAGAGAAGTGGATGTTGAACCCGCCACCGGTCTTTGCCTTCAGTGGAGTGGAGGATCTTTGGCACTGTTTGAGCAGATCCAGCTTTGATACCATGTTGAAAGATGACGTACCAGTGAGACAGTAGGGTTTACGGGGAAGAACACAGAGTGAACTCAGCAAACACTGAGAAGAGAAGAGAAGAGAAGAGAGAAGAAACTTGGATGAATGGAATTATAAAGATCTGAATCATGGAGTGAATGTGATATAAGGGAACAAGGGTGCCGCAGCACAAGGAAGATGATGAAGACAACCACGAACCACGAACTGCAATGTCCTCTTGAAGGGGTGTGAGGGTAGTGGAGAGGTTGGAGAGAAGAGGTGACGGACTGAATGAATAAGCCGTGAGGAATGAATGAGAGAGTGGTCTCTAAATAGGCATAGTCAGTCTAAGATGGCGGCCCCTTTTTGGGGCTGTAAACCCTAAACGCAAAACACAGAAATGCAGAAGCGCAAATTGTGGGTGAAGGGTTTCTCAACACGCAGGGCGCTAGGGATTGGAGCGACGCAGCAACAGACTAGCGAGTTAGAGAGTCAGGCGGGCTCCCTTGTTGACTAGCGGTGCTTCCGGGCGAGCTGGCGGGCAGTTGGCACAAGCGGGCTTGGCGTTTGTCAGGGGCGGGCGTGACTAGAGGTGGTGTGGCCCAGATCCCTGGTCAGGGGCAGAGCAACAAGAAGAGGCGCAGGCGGCACACCTAGGGCATGGTGGCTCACGCACAAGCTGTAGGGCGGCTGCAAGGCATCTCAATTGGTAGAGCTGACCAAACCAGTGATGGGCGGTGTTGTGCAGGGCACAGGGGCAGGGCGTCTCTTGCTGGAGTGACAACGTCTGATGCACCTGTCAGCTGGTATTGCTAACGAGCACCTAACCAGGTTTAGGCCAGAGAGCATAGAGAGAAGTCTGAGCTGAAAACAGAGAGAAGACTGAGCTGTACTCTGCTATGATACCAAATGTGAGAGAGAGAGAGAGAGAGAGAGAGAGAGAGAGAGAGAGAGAGAGGATCGAAGCTCATCTAAGAGTGCAATAGATAGTGTGTAGAGTAAAGCACGACACCCAATGCAATAGGCCGAAAGAGTGTAACCTGAATGTACAAAGTATAATCCTTAAACCTTAGGGTTGTAAGGGGTGTTCACACCCGAACACGATAAGTGTTCGTAAGTGTGTGACATAAGCACATACGAAAGAAGACAATAAGTCTGAGGGGTATGAGAGTAAAAAGTGCCCCAGTGTCCTATTGATCATTGACACTCCTCTATGAGCATAGGCGTGAGTGAAACCCATTAAGTGCTGCTTGGATGAGAGAGAGAAAGGAGAATACAAAGCATGTGGTTGAAATTTCAGCACGAGAGCTTATTCCAAATGAAGAAAGAGATCTCCAATATAGGTGTAGCTTGGATGCTAAAAAGTGAAAAGTAGAGTTACAAATGACAAGTATTTGTTGAAAATGACTAAGTGTAGGGACACTTGTCTTAAAAATGACACATGTCCTCTTGTAGATGTCACATGTCACTTTTTTAGAGAAAGAAGCTTCCAAACCTTTTACTCTAAAAATCTCTCAAATGGTTAAGAATTTGAGATAAGTGCTGAAGACAAGAAGCATTTGATACGAACAAAATTTCCATTTGAGTAACTTCCAAAAATAGTAACCTCCTAAATTTTAGGAGTTACCAAATTTAGCTTCTGGAGAGCTTTATTATATAGGTTTATTGGTTCATGGTTTGTTTCTTTGATTATGAGCATTTCACTTTCTGAAACTACTCATTATATGGGCTTCTAGTCAATGTGACTATTTGAGTATAAAAGTCTTAGTCATCTGAGCTTTTTGGTTAATCTGACCGCTCGACTAAACTTTTAATTTCTCTTGGGCATCTCATCAATGACGACCCCAGTGTAATTATAGGGCGCTCTAACCATTGGCCACCCTTAAATAGAAAGATGAACATTTAATTCTTACTTTGAAACATTTAAATAATATAAATCGCCATTCAAAGTACACGAGCATCAAATTAATTTGGAATCTTGAGCCAATATGTCTTAGTAACAATTAATATACAAAATGTTTGTTACAAGCTTAGGCTTCGAACGTTCTCAAATATCCTGCAATGAGTCACAGACTACTGAGATCTCAAATGCAAACTATCTCCTTATCACACTAGCTGCCCCTGACTGTGAGGCAAAGTGAACAATTGCTAGCATTGTATTGTACACTAATCCTCAAGCCTAACACCAACTAGTAAATACAAGAAACCCATCTAACTTTAACGATGACCTCATCTCGGTACCAACAACGAGCAAGGATCAAACATCTATACCTTTGAATTAAACTAGTTCATTGAAGCCGAGTCCACTCCTAAGCCTATGACCCTCTTACAAGAGGCAATGCCTCATGGAACTAGCTGTTTATATGGCCGCAAATATTGATCACGACATAGTCATATGTATTTGACGGTTGGATAACACCTTCACTTTGTTCGCGTGCAGCTATGAATGACTTGACCTAGGTCTTCTTGATGAGAACACTGCCAACAATGTGAAGTCTCTACCCTGCTCATGGGAGGAATTTGAATTTATCATCACTAAGGCCTCCTTGATCGTGATGAGCTCATTACAACTAAGATCTCACTCAAGTAAGCCTTGAAAGGACGCATGATCATCTTCTTCAAACGTAGTTTGTATTGGGATATCCCTTGGATCTTGCTAGCCTTGATCGTCTTGCATAATCAGAGGCTTCATTCTTGTAGCAATGATTTACATTACGTGCACAATGGGAAAGAGTGGGATGCCCAATTATGACTAACACCAAGCAATGTTGCAAGAAAAGATGTTAGAATACGATCCTACTTATGTCACTCCCACTTCGTTTCAAATATTTGCCTTGACCTATAATAACTGCTCATTAGAAGATCATGTGATGATGGATTCATATATGGACTAGATCCTTAGCAAAAAAGAGCTTCACATTGCTAGGTGAATAGGTTTAGGTGATCTCCTCATCGATGTCTTGACCTACATTACCCATATGGATCAGTACGCTACCATGGAATACAATCCACACTTCTACGAATGGTTGTTATGAAAGTAGTTGGGCATTTTCTTATGTATATACAAGTGTACAGGCACCTTAAGGTAATCCCTTTGTGCAATCTTGGAAGTATTGCAATCCATTGGGAGGGTGAGGGAAAGGGGCCTTGCAAAAAAACTTTACAAATCGATTGTTTTCTTAGCTATAATATTATTTTTTAGGTGCAAATATATTTTTTTGCTCATCACACAATGAATGTGCAAAATAGGACATTGTGTCCTGTAAATAGGACTTGTAAGACCTAACCCCAAAGTTTCCCTAGTGCATTTGCATCAAGTTACTTTACAACCATTGTGACCAATACTACAAGTGCCATCCAAATGTTTAGGGACATAATACTTGCTATATGTGGAGTTACAAGGTTGCCCAATGAAATCTCTATGCCAAGAGGAGAAGATTGGATGCTATCCACACTTCATCCATGTTGTCCGCTAATATTCCATGGCTAAGACTTACAATTTTTGCAGCAAAGAAGAGAATAATGGCTATCTTCAAACTTAGCTACTCAAAATGAGAGAAGAGGAACCCCAATAGCCAAGATAACTTTTCCAAATGAGTAACCGACGGTCCCTCAATTGTATCTCATTTTTTATTAAGGGCTAAGTAATCTTTTAGTCATTAATCGCAAGCTGATCTCATGATTTTTGTAGGCTACTTTTTTGAGGCAAAAGCCTATTGATCCTCGGACTAACAAGGTGATTGTCCAAAGAGATGTCATTTTTTATGAGAGGGATATTGTACATAGTACTACACCATCCTTGAGCCGATCCCTACTCCTTCCACATCATAGATAGTGCCATCTAAGCTAGGGTTGCTACCCGCTCCTAACCCATCCACTATCAAAGAAAAGTACATGCCATTAAGGGTGGTAGTGGATATCAACCCACAAAGATCAACATGGATCAGTCTAAGAGGTGTCTCAGCTCTATGTATAGTCTGTTGAGGGAATGGACTACGATGCTGCTTCCCGAGTTGACAAGTTGGACAGACATTCCTATACAGTTAAAGGCAGGAAGGCCCTCAACCATCTGACAGTGTGAGAGCTAATAGAGTGAGCTATATCCAAGGTATCCTAAGCAATAGTACCAAAGATGCTCATTATTTGTAAGCTCCCGTGTGGTGGCTAAAGCCTAGTAGAGGTGAAACTCCAAGTTTGAGGCGGTCGGCTAGTAAAGAAGCCGAGTCATCTCGTAGAGGCCACTAGGCTGTCTCTTGCCATGAGTAATCACTAAACCAAGTAGAAAGTCTATGACCTTGATTGTGGTTGGTGTATGGTCATTGTAAAAAAGATTGCTCACCCCAATCGGTAAAGTTGTTGAATAGACAATAAGTTCATCCCAAGCTGAGGGGCATGTATACATTGGCCAACAAAGTGAGCTAGAGCAAACACTTGACAAAACCCAAGCTCCAGCTCTATTGTGATGTTAGGAGTCAATACTCGCTGGAACTAGAGCAAACAGATGACAACCCCAACATTTCAAAGGAAGGACTGTCACCCTGTCGCTTTTTTCTGTATTGAAATTTCTCTTGATATTTGCTGGAGCTGTAGTGGACACTTGAGAAAGACCAAAAGTCTCAAAGGAAGGGCTGTCACCCTGTTGCTGTTTTCTGAATTGAAAGATTCTCTTTACTTCTTTGGAGTTTTGTGAGCACTGGATTCAAGAAAATGCATCATCTGTTGAAGTTCCTCTTGCTTTGCTTATTTCATATATTGAATCTGTACAATGTTAATTTGTTTGACTTCTTTATAGAACATGGTTTAATGTATTCTGAAATGCATGTAAAACTTGCTGTTTGTCATGTTTAAAAGATTATTTTCTAGGTGTATATTGTCTCCTGGACAGTCTTTCTGAGCAGCAACTTGTGTGTTTTGGATCTATCATGCAGCATGGTTTAACATATCCTGCAATGCTTTTAAGATTTGTCTATGCCAAGGTGTTTGCTGTAGCATCACCCAAGAGGCAGTATCTTGACTCCTTGCATGGGGAGGTTTTTAAGGAATTTAAAGATGTGCTTTGTGCAGTGTGTCCTGGCAACTTCCAAGACTCGAGATGGGGGTGGCCTTTACAGTTTAGATATGACCATTGACCTTGAAGGCAAAATCAAGCAGGGAGCTAACCATATTATTGCTTTTGAAGACCGGAAAGATGCAGTGCAGTTCTGTCATTTATTGGAAAACAAGTCACAGAAAATTCATCATGCTCAAGTTCTCCCATTTTGTCCCAAGGTTAATGATTTGGAAATTGTTGATTTCTTCTTATGGGTTCTGCCACTTTTGCATTAGCTCTTTTTTCATGTGCTAATCTGAAAATTCACTGCAAGAATTATGAATTGCATTGGCAGGAACTTTTTAAAATTGCAAGGCAGGAAGGTTATAAGGTGACTATTTTGAAGAAGGGTCAGATTCAGGCTACCATTGAGCAGACAGTTGAAGAAGTGGAAGGCAAAATTCTGGAAATAGGAACACGTGCTTACTGGGAGAAGCTTGAAAGAGAGCGCACCATAGATGTTGACAGCATTCTCTCCCAAGGTTTTGGGTTGTGATGCAGAGACAAAGAATGGGCAATGTTTTTCAAGGCAATATGTAACATGATTGAAAGCAGTTATTCCTGACAGCTCCAGGGATCACTCTTATAAATCTTGTTGCTGTTGAACCTCATGTTCATGAGCACTTCAGAAGGATTGAATAGTCAATTTATTCGACATGTAAACTTCTCAATCTGTAAAGCCTGGAGTAGACACTGCTGCTTGGTCTGTGTACTCTATGATCTGTTCTTGAGGTGAGTACTCATACCTTTGGCACTGGAAAAATCAAGGGCGGGTAGACAGAATTTGCTATTGTGCTTGGAGATGTTGTTGTTTGGGTTAGCACAGAGATAAATATTCAGATCTGTAGTCCATAGCTGGATGTGGCCAGATCAGACACCACAAATCTGCTGGGTACGATGACTCAATACCATAAATGCTCCCCATTGAGCTAAAATTCTCCGAGCAAAGTCTGCATGAGTTGTTGGTTCTTCTGTGTAGGGACCAGGGTTCAGCTTTTTAATCTTATCAAGGAGCTTTGGGGTTACCGTGGTGAAACAGTTTGACTTAAGTTTAGAGCATGAAACAGGGAAGTAGTTTCTGCAGAGTGAATGAAAAGATTTCTGGAGATGCATGCAATCAAGACCTTTTCACCTTGGAAGATTCAAGCATCTGTGCCATACAGCGTGGGATCCAAAGTCTACCAGAATGGCCTGCAGTCCAGTGTGTATGGTCCCAAGGCTTTGATAATCATCCTTGTCTAAAAACCTTTTTGTTGTTTGAGACTGGCTCTCAGTCTAGCCTCTGTGCTCCCAAGGGGTTTGGTCATCCTCATCTGAAAATTTGTTTCTCAATTTGGAATTTCCAGTTTTGGTTAACATTCATCAAGGGTCAGAGAACCGGGATTCAGAGTTCTGAGGAGAGATCACAGGTTCTAGCTGCTTGGTCGCTTCTGTACATGTCCATACATGTAGAGGTACATGTGGATGTACATGTACACTCGTGTGGGTGATACAAGAGAGGATTTTTCTAGAGTTTAGGCACTGAGAGTATCCTGTACCATCACACGCTTTAAAAGCTATGTTCTTAGTACTCTTTTCTATTTTTTGTATTCTTGACTATCGACAACTTTAAAAGCTACGCTTTTAGTGCTCTTTACTAAGAAGTGAAAGAAGTACTCTTTTATATGCAAAACTACACTAGATATATGTCACGGGTAATTTGTTTTTCAATGTTCTCCCAAGAAAGTGATCGTGATTTGGTGACAAGGTCCTTAACTTGAGAGGTATCTTATCACATGTTACTATATATTTTTGGTTTTGTATGGATGTTTATGGATACCATACTTTTTATCTATAAAAATAGCCATTTTAGGCGACCATGATGATTTTGGGGGACTAAAAAATGACCCTACTTTATATTTGATTTGTTTGGGCATATTTTTAGCCTAAAAAGTGAAAATTCACCTAAACGAAAAACATTAGTAGGCTTTTTATATGCAGCAAATGCAACCAAGAGCACTCTTTCAAGTTGTTTCATGTATGATGTAACTATCTTGTAAGAGGCAATTATGTAACCATGAATTATATAGTCCTTTTTTAATTGAAACACCCACAATACTAGAATCACCATGCAATCATTGATATGGCACTCTTGGGAGGGTATCCTTCTTTGAGGTGGTGTAGAGAGTTTGCCTTATTTGTTGTATACATATTCATGCTTCATCCTTTAGAGGTTTAGGTCTATCTTTGGACATTTTTAAAAGTTCATGCATCAAGTTGATGTGTTGAATTGATATCGTGAGAGAGAATTTTTGCATGTATACTTGCCACATGCTTAATTTTGCTTTCCCGTAGTTCATGCTAGCATTGCTTTCCCGTAGTTTATTTCTTGCATTTGCATCGTTGTTGGATTTTTGTTCCCACATTGCACCATTTCAAAGATCAAGATGCTTTGCCTATGATGTGTTGTGACTACTTTCTCTCACGATTGCTAGTTGTCTTACGTCTCAACTTGCATTCATCTCTATGTTTTTTTTTTTTTTGGATGTTCAATTTCACTCGATCTATATCCACAAATCAAAGCCGCTTCTTTCACTGTAGTCACCTTTATTTCCTCATGGAAGCCTCTTCTTTCACTTTGGTTGCCTTCATTTCCTCTCATGAGCCTCCTACCTCTATATTTTTTCTTTCTATTAGGCATTGAAATCAATCCAATAGGGTTAAGGCTTCATATAGTTCAAATGCTTTATTCCAATATGTTAAGAGCCATGAATGAGACTTATGAGATAGCAATTGGTCCTCCACCTAGTGTTCACGAAAAACCGCCCTTTTGTGTAATTTTCCAAGGCTAAAGTTGGAAAAAAAGAACATTTTTCAATGGTCCTTTTATATAAAGGATAATTTCAAAGGGCGTTTTTTGAATGTAAGGAAAGAGAGATGATTTGTCTTTTAATAAAATATATTTATATGTTTATGCATTTATTTTCAAGGTGTATATAAAAATTCATCTTTAAATTGGATATATGATATAAAGTATTATTCATTATAATATTTATATTTTTAATTTTAAATCAATTATAAGATGTGTGTGTGTGTGGGTGAGCCTAAAAGGATAGATGCTTATGTAGATAGATTATCTCCAAATGTACGAGTCCTTTCTTTTTGCATTTTGGATTTTGGAACTTTGGCACTCTCTTGTGGTTTGTTGCTTTGTGGCATCCGGATTTTGGGAGCGAGCTTCAAAATTGAAATGCGTATTGCAAACCCAAAGCCACACACGTCATTGAACAAATAAGCAAGCTATTCTTCCTTTGCATGTGTGGTTATTAGCAATTGCTATTAGAAGAGTCAGGATGTCTTGAGCAAGTGAGTTTGTCTTCCTGTGAGGAAGGATTCAGGAAGCAGCCTACCACATGGACCTTGCTATTGTGAGCATGATTGTCGCTTGGGACATGGACTTATGGGTGTACGATGTGCCAGTGGGCAATACAAAATTGACAAGAGCTTTAGCTACTCACCTTTTAACACAAAAGATTCAAGAAGCTCTGATTTGTGTTGACATGTCTAAGAGTATAGATCTTCTAATTCCAATAATAAGAAAGAGAACCGGGATTCAATAAAATAAAGCATACTAAGTTCTGACCGATTTGTCCATGCATTATGTGACATGCATATCTAAGTTGTCCATGCATCAAACTGCTTGGTCTTCCATTATAGGCTGTTGTTTGTGAGAGAGAGAGAGAGAGAGAGAGAGAGAGAGAGAACTAGGGAGGGGAATTTGGAAAGAAAAGAGAGAGAGAGAGAGAGAGGGGGGTGATGCACCTGCACTCGTTACCCAATATGGCATAGAAAGGAAACATGATATGTGAGAGCAAGGTATACTCTTGTAGTATTCAATCAAAGAAACAATACAAAATAGGCATATCCTAGGACTACACCCTCATGATGTCACACATAAGAGGTTCACCACTGGGTATAGGGAATCACACGTAGAGTGGACACCAAACAAGGCTTAGAGTCACTACTACTCCCTATATAGGTGTTTCCGGTCATAACGCCATGGTATAGCTGCAAAGCCCTTGCACTCACACATGCTTACTGGATTGCTGTCCTTAGCAATCTAAGGGTAGCGTTTATTTGACTCATCCGGGGTCTTAACACAGCTTTTGCTAACAAGTTGGCCAATGTGCACCGGTCTGGGACTTTGGTGAGATGATCGCGGGGTCTTAACATAGTCTATACTATTAGACTGGTCAGTGTTTGCCCGCACTACACTACAAGATATAGACCTTATACCGACGTTTAAAGCGACGAAAATACAAACAACAAAATTTGCCCCCGTCGTCGCAAAAAGCGTCGTTATTAACGATACCATAGAAATGTTGCTATGAGCGTCGCTATTTGCGACGCTGATAGCGACGCCAATAGCGATGCAACCAGTAAATTTGCGACGCTAATAGCGACGGTAACAGGGATAATTTTTTTTTTGTGGCAGGGCAGCCTGTGTGCTATATGAGAGCCATATAAAATAGTTTCTACACTACTGTATACAAAGTACTTGCAAACAAAAAGAATGTATACTGAAATCATAAAACTGATACATGAAATAAATACATGATCGCATAAAAAGCGACTGGCACAATCATGACAGGATATCACTAATACATAGAAAATGTCTACATAGATCAGGCGACTAAAAAATAAAGGTGTGTGAGCTCCAAGGATCCAAGGGTGAGCTACAAATCCTCGTCCCCCGAAAGCTCGTCCCGCTGCAAAGGAGCATCGAACGGACTCTGCAGAAAAAGAAACAACACATCAATCCACCATACAATAATGCATTCAAATATCTCATGGTAACTACGGACAAGAAAGATGAGTGACTTACAGGGCCGCCGCGTCTATACAATCGGTCGATCAATGCATTGAGACCGTGCCTCTCTGCATATCGAGTCTCAAGGCCTATCGGATCGCGATTTGTAATGGAGTGCTGCAAAGAAAACAAAATGCTAACTGTTAGAAACATGATTGTCAGTACAAAGAATATTTCAAAAAAACAAACAAGCAAAACAAAAGAAAAACTTACAAAGTCCTCCAAATATGTCCTGTGGCCGCCACTCCCAAGATGATGGACCACTTCGGCCTCGAGCCGTGCCCTCGCCGCCTCCCGCTCTGCTGACTCCAACGTCCTGGAGAATTTGTAGCCTCCTCCCTCAGTCGGCGCCAATCGTCTGCATCTAACCACTCGGGCTTTGCAGCCCCACTCTTGATTGCCTTGCGTGCGTCGGATCGTCTATGTGATATGTATGCATGCATGCAATCCATCATCCAGCCCGTAGAGAATCTATCTACTGCGGCTGGCACCGGAAACTCCTCGTGCAAGGATGCTATTATGTAGTCCTTGCTCCCCTCTGGTATGTTCTTCCAATGATCCAAGATGTTGTGCCGAAAAACTTGTTGGCACAACTCTCTCATGCGAGCCATCACCCTCCTCCCCTCATCATTCATGATGATGGCTCATGACCTACTATCGACCAGATATCCATAACCCCTAGGAGTTTGCCTACGATGGGTCCTCTCCCATCTGCGTCCACGCTCCTGGGCATATCCAAGAGACCCCTCTACATCCGGTGTATCGACGGGGGTAATCTCTCTCGGAGTGGCACCCAAAGGGGTGGCATCCAAAGGGGTGTCACCTGCTGACGGCTGCGCAAAAGCCGGAGTAACTGGAGTAGACGTCCCCACAGGTATGACAAATCCTAGAGGTGACGCAGCTCCAGTTGAACGACGAGACGGAGACACCACATTCGTGTCTCCACAGCATTATCCCCCTGATCCCGATGCACTCCCTCCCTCTGGCCCAGGTCGTGAGCGTTGAGATCGTCTGCTCGAAGTCGAAGCATCCGATTGTGCTGAAGCAGATCTAGCAGAGCGCCTTGACGAAGAACGAGACAGCTCCTGGTCTGCCATCTCTCTGAATCTCGCGAGCTGGTCTGGAGACATGTGTACGAAGATGTCCTGTAACTCCTCATCGCTCATCCCTCGACTCATCGTGAAAATGTCACCTGCACAGATAAAAAATGATGTTAGAATAATCAATTTAAATCATACAAAGCACAGTAATATAAATCATTTTAAAAAAATCTCTCTTGAAATGCATATCTTATGTACCTTTATAAGAGATTGGTCAACGAATTGAGTAAGTGGATGCCCCAAGTATGAAGTATCCTATGGTCCCATGTTAATCTCCTGACACAACTCCGCATACACTGGAAGGTCGATAGACATGTCACCACAAAAGAATGAGTTTGCCTCGTTCTCAAAAAATTCTTGGACTCCTATATTTCCATCATTGTTAGCCGATGTTGGCTCCAAGCTTTCGACGGCCTCCACCCCTTGTAATATCGATCCCTCTATTTGCATATTATCATCTATGCTCGGAACATTGCTTTGATCATATACTCTTGCACTTCGGGGAGTTGAAGGTATAACATACCACCATCGAGGTTGTCGGGGGTTTGGATAGAAGATTACTTGTTCACAAACACGTACAAGAGAGTGATTAACCATTGTGACATAAACCATGTCGTAATACAATTAGCAAGCAAATGACTCCATGCACTTGTTCACAATGGGCCGGTAACACAAAGGTGTCGCGCAAATCCGTCCATTTTTTTTCAGAATCTATTTCGAGAAATCCCTATGGACCTCGTCGAACTGTTGCTCCAGCTCCTCCAAGTACCACTTTGAACCATTGCACATCGAATAGTATCATGGAGAAGCTACGGTAATCCACCGTAATAATACTTTGCAAGTTCCCAAAATACTCCATCTCATCCACAACCGTGTTTGGATCCGTTGCTCATCACCGGCTCTCTTGCTCGAACCTTGCCATGACACCACAGTCCATTGTGGAGTGCATTTTGTCAATACGCTCCACGCGAAAATGTCGTCCACGCGACCATGCTGCACTATATATTTTGTACTGTACATTGAAACACTCAAATTAGATGTCGCATATAAAATTTAGATACGACAGATTCTAAACCCCTCATCACCTTTGGACTACATCCCCTCGAGAATTTCCACTCCTCCATTGAGTCCCTTCGCTGGATGCTGCGGTCAAGGCTCCATGCAACCATCACGTTGACATAAACCGTGGCATCTCCTCCATGCCTTCAGGATATCGAATCGGTCGATGACGCGTACTACGTCGGAATTCAGCTCGCGCTTCCTCTCGATCTTGCCTTGCAATCTGGTACTTGGCGAGCCACGTCTCCATGGAGGCATGGTGCAACATACAAAAGCGATTCACCTTCTCTTCCATTGAGGCATCCATTCTTTTTTCTACCCCATTTCCAACCACCACATCTCCAGTCAGTCTATCATCGTCCTTTAGCGTCCATAGCATTTCATTGTCTGGTTCTACTGTTGGTAGCCATTGTGAAATATGCACTAACGCCTCTGACACCAACCAACCTTCGGCCATGCTACCTTCTGGCCGAGCTCGTTGTCGCACAAAGCCTTCCAGGGTTTTCATGAAGTGCTCCAGGAAGAACATCCATCGCGTATGGACACGTCCAGCAATCTCCACTTCATCCACAAGATGCACAAGAAGGTGGATTTGTATCGTGAGCATGCTAGTGGGCAGGTATTTCTCAAAGAGACAGACCGTCTCCACTGCTCCCCGCCTCGCGGATTCAATAGAGGACGTCTTAATCTCTTTTTGTGAGATCCATTGCACAAAAGTCGACAACTTGTAAATGGCCACGTGAATTTTTGAAGGCATCCTGCGATAGCGATTGGTAGGACAAACTGCCACAAATGAGAAAGCATTATGAATAATGGTCACTTTTTAAATTGCAAAATGCCCACGCTAATTACAATCCATTCGTAGCACAAACCTGACATATCTTTTGCCAATCATGGGATTTTAGCCCCGATAATTGGTCGTCTTTAGAAAATGCGGACCTGAGAGAACGCATCATACCCATCGGAGTGCGGATAGACTTGATTACTTGCTTCACAATGCGCTCTTCTTTAGTGGACAAAACCCAAGGAGTGCGAGAAAGCTGCATGTGACCATCAACACTCGACTGCGGCCAAAGCGCCTCCATCTTACCTACCTCCTTCAAATCCATTCGTGCCCCTATAGTGTCTCTCTTTCCTGTGATGTGGTCCCATAGCAAGCTGCCCACATTCTTGAAAATATGCATGGGATCCAACAAGTGGTTGACCTGTAAGTGGGTCCAATATGTCAACTCATAGAAAACTGAGAATCATCGCATTCCATTTGGATGTGATTCCGCGTGGAGCATTTTCAACTCGTACCAGCTTGCGGCGTTCATACGTGTTGGAGGTCGTCCAAGGAAACCTTCCCTGAGTTCATGATCCTCCGGCAAGAAAGCGGCGTGTCCTTGATATACCATCTTCTTCATGGTTTGTGACCTTCGGGAGTCTAACTGTGGCCCGCACAATGGACATGCATGATAACCTGAGGTAACCAGACCTGTTCCAACACCACGGCCTAGTGAATACTTGATTGAATGAGATAAAATATAGATATTACCAGCGAGAACGGAGGCCTGCTCACTTGAGCACTCTCCCAATCCCGGAAAGTCATGCATCGTCCACGTGAGAATGGCTCAAATATTGGCTGACCGCCGACCATCGCGCTTGCTCATATCTTGCACAGTGACCCTCTCCTCCCACAAAATCTTAAGTTCATTGACTAATGGACGAAGATACACGTCCATATTTTTTACTTTGTAGCGGCCTGGGACGAGCAAGCTAAGGATGAGATGTCATTTCTTCGTAGAAAGCCATGGAGGGATGTTGTAGTTGATAAGGACTATAGGCCACACACTGTAAGAAGTTGAGCGCAGACCGAATGGGTTCACGCCATCCATTGCGAGACCGAGCCGAAGATTCCTTGGCTCTTGCGCAAAGCCTGGGAAGGTAGAGTCAATGTGGCTCCATGCGCGCGAATCCGTTGATATTCATTGAACTCCATCCGTGGACCTATTCTGCACATGCCACGTTGTCAAGCTCGCCATGCCGGACGTACGAAACATGTGGTTTATGCGGGGGATGAGCGGAAAGTGTCTGAGAACTTTTTGAGGGATGGTTTTCCCTTGCAAGTCCTGTCGATACCTGTGAGCACCACACTTTGGACATGTCTCCATAGTCTCGTATTCTTCTCGAAACAGTATGCAATCGTTTATACATGCATGGATGTTATTGTAGTCCATGCCAAGCTTCCGTAAAACATGTCGTGTATCATCACGAGACTCAGGCGTGGTATTCGTAAGTGGTAATATATGATATTTCAATAATCTGAAAAAAATCATAAAACACCTTGAAAAAACACAAATGTTTGTAATAATAGTGTCAAAAAAAAATCAATGAAGCCTATGTGCAAGGTACCTGAATAACTCGGTAACACTCATATTGCTCCACCCGTATTTTGCTTGCACACTTAAGAGTGCAAGTAGTGTCTTCAATCGAGATACTCGGCACCCATCATATAATGGTATGGATGCTTCCTCTCTAAGCGGATTAGAAGTCTCAACATCCATGGGAATCAATGCATCGATCATTGCCTCCATCTCAGGCTCCAAGATTGTAGGTAGGTCTGGAAGGTTGTCTGTCTCCTCTGGCATTGACGGTACAGATTGGCCTTGCGAGTGGTGGATTGGCTCCTACACTCCATCTATCGCATGCCCACGAACTCTTCTAATTGGCCGCAAAGGGTGCACTCCCCCTTAGGACGAGACATCACCTCCCTGGATAGAAAATTTGCCAACAAGACGCAATCTTATTGTATATGGTTTTCAATTAGCTTGCGAGTACAATGCATGATTGATATTAACTTCAAATTACCGTTTGCTGAAAATCTCGTTTTCGTCTAATTGCCAACTTGCATTGAGAGCAAGGACATGGGACACGCTGATTAAGTTACGCCTCGCGATCTTGAACAATAAGACCTTCTTCATTTTCCATCTTATCTACATTACAACAAACGAGGCTCAAATGGATAGCTTTATGGAGATGTATGTCTAGTTGCAAGTTGACCATAAGCTCTTGCTTGAGAGGTTTTAGCCTCTGCAAGAGATTGAGAAGCAAATTTTGTAAAACATTGAGATTGATATTGATGCATCCATGGTGTTGAAATCTAAACTTCAAGATATAAGAAATGCTTTACTGATTGATGTAAAGAATGCATGGGACATAGTAGTTGAGAGATTTATTGATGTTATATCTCGGCCATATACCATGCTCAAGGATTTGTTTGTTCCGGTAGATAATTATTCATTATTGTAAAAAAAAAAAGCATTGGTTCATAAGGTTCATGAGTCGAAGACTAAATGTTTGGACTTGACTAAAAGATTGGATAATGCCTTAGATGCTAAAAGGAAAAGTGATGAATATGTTACTTCATCATTGCAACAAAAAGATTGGTGACAAGGATGCTATGATTAATGAAGTTCTTCACGAGGTGAATATAGAGTTGAAGGGGATGGAACACGATTCTTCTTTGGGATTTAATGGTGATCAGTCAATTATTGAGGTGTCTTCTTGTGTAACCATTATACCTTATATACCTAGCTATGGTCTCTAGGTTATGTACTTTGAGTATCTTAGAGGGGCTCTACTAGGATTACTTATACAACTGCACTAGAGGGCTTTGAGTATAAGTAATCCATTTATGAGCATCATTGAGGATCTCTTAGTCTAATAATATATCAGTTTCAACAAAAAATATCTTAGTAATGTGTTTTTTTGTCCTAGATCCATGTATAAAAATTAATGCCATCTATGAAATTTATCAACTATAGTTATAAAATTTGTTCCAATCAATTCTACTCATAGTCATAATATTTGAAGAAAATATCCTATGCTCAATTTAAGGGATTTTTCTTCTATAGCAATACTTTTGGGTTCATTTTGATGAAGTACCATAATGACCATTAGCTAGGGTATCATTTTCTTTTAGTCCTTCCGTTGACTAGTTGGCATAATTACTAATTTGTTATGCCTATAAAGTTAATACAAAAACAATGAATTACACATATCACAATTAGATCCCCTACTTGGACATTATGAAGGATATGACCAATTTTAAGCCATCTTAAAGAGTCACCAATGTACGTGGCCCATGGCAAAGCACATTGCATACCATTATCGATAAGTCTATTATCGTGCATCTTAAATCTCCTAATTAGACTTTATAAAGTGTATGACTAATTTTTAGCCATCTTAAGGAGTCGATGTAATGGTACCCATAAAAAAAGTAAAGTGCATACCATTACCATAATCATGGATATGTTATCGTTCCAATATATACACACACAGGTGGACTACATCTTGAGTAGACAAAAGCTATCCATTTGAGTAGACATACATCTCCATAAAGCTATCCATTTGAGTATACATCTCTTTATCTTTCTCTCCCTCTCTCTCCCTCTTTCTCTTTTTCTCTCTCATTTCCTCTCCCTCTCACAATATATCCTAACACTCTCCAAAAGCAAAAGGGAGAGGGAGAGAGAAAGAGAAAGAGATTTCCTCCCCCTCCCTCTCCCTCTCCCTCTCCCTCTCTTTCTCTTTCTCTTTCTCCCTCTCTCTCTCTCTCTCTCTTTCTTTCCCTCCCTCTCCCTTTCCCTCTCTTTCTCTCGCATTTCCTCTCCCTCTCACAATATATCCTAACACTCTCCAAAAGCAAAAGGGAGAGGGAGAGAGAGAATGCACTCTCCCTCCCTCTCCCTCTCCCTCTCCCTCTCCCTCTCTTTCTCTTTCTCTTTCTCTTTCTCTTTCTCTTTCTCTCCCTCTCCCTCTCCCTCCCTCTCCCTCTCCCTCTCTTTCTCTTTCTCTCCCTCTCCCTCTCTCTCCCTCTCCCTCTCTTTCTCTCTCATTTCCTCTCCTAAACAAGCAAAAGAGAAAGTGATCTAAACCTTAAACAAGCAAAAGGGAGAGGGAGAGAGAGAATGCACTCTCCCTCCCTCTCCCTCTCCCTCTCCCTCTCCCTCTCTTTCTCTTTCTCTCCCTCTCTCATTTCCTCCCCCTTCCTCTCCCTCTCCCTCTCTTTCTCTTTCTCTCCCTCTCTCTCTCTCTCCCTCTCTTTCTCTCTCATTTCCTCTCCTAAACAAGCAAAAGAGAAAGTGATTTAAACCTTAAACAAGCAAAAGAAGGAGAGAGGGAGACTCACCGATGAGATATGGCGAGTGTGGGGCGGCTCCTCTTTGCGATGAAGGCTCCTCCTCTCCTTCACGAACAACGGCAGCGGCGGCAAGTCTTCTTCCTCTCCTTCTCTCACGATGGTCGCTCTCTCCCTCGCTCTTGCACTCAAAACACAAAACGCGAAAATGCGAAATAAAGCCACGCTCAGTTTCGGCCTATTTTTTTTCCCTGTGGACCGTCGCTATTTGCGTCGCAAATAGCGATGCCGCTACCTGCCATCGCTAATCGCCGTCGCTATAAGCTCAAATCCTTGTAGTGCTAGGACTTGGGGGTCTTAACACAGCTTTTTCTAGCAAGTTAGTTAGTGTCTGCCCATCTAGACTTGGTAGGGCTCTTTGAGTTTATTGTTTTTGGGGTTACCATGTGAGTCCACCCTCGACTCAAGTATATTTGAGGAGTGGAGGCGTTATTGGGCCTATGATTGAGAACCGTTCGTTTGGAGAGGCTCAAGGGGCATTGGAAGGAGTAGTGGGGTTCTTCTTGAGCCAAATGGTGAAGGTGTCTTTGTCACGTTTGCACGCCTCCGCTTTCGAAATCCAAGTGGCTTCCTTGAGGGGGCACCCGCGCCACTTGGTGAGATACTCAGGGTATCCTTTTTGTTCCTTGCATCGGAGGATTGCTTCTACTTTGAAGGGACCGTTGGAATGGAGCATTGGCACGTGCCGTCCCCATTGGTTGTTAGGATAGACCCTGCGCAGATGACGAGCATGAAACACATTATGAACACATTCACTTTTTGGTAGGTTGAGTTTGTAGGTGACTTCATTCAACACTTGAGTGATGCGGTAGGGTTGATAGTAGCGGTGATTGACTTGGGGCTCATTTTCTTTGGGAGTGACATATTCTTAGAGTTGATTAGGACCATGTCGCCTTTAGTGAACATTACGACCTTTCTCTTTTTGTTGGCTTGCTCTGTCATGGTGATTATGTTTTGTTCTAGGCTTTGCTTGGTTGCCGCATTTTGATCTCTCCATTTCTTCAAGAATTCCTCTCCATCTTGATCTTTAGCTTTGGCCACTCCTCCAGATGCTAAGGCAAGTGGGGTGATGACTTCTTTTCCTGTGGCCAATTCAAAGGGCGTGTAACCTGTGGCGGCGGAGTGGATGGAGTTGTTGTAGTGAAATTCCAACACATCAAGGTACAATGCCCAATCTTTTTGGTCCACTTGGGTGTAACTCTTAAGATAGTCTTCAATGCCTTGCTTGAATCGTTCTATTTGTCCATCTGTTTCAGGGTGCAAGGATGATGAGAATCTCAACTATGTTTCCAGAGTCTTGAAGAGTTCCTTCCACATGTCACTTATGAATCTTCCATCTCTATCTAACACTATGGCTAAGGGTAGGCCATGTAGTTTGAACACATGTGTGAAGAAGAGGCGGGCCACCTCCTTGGTGTTCAATGGTGGTTTGGTAGGGATGAAGTGGGCTTGCTTAGAGAAATAGTCCACCATACAAAAAATGATGGTGTATCCATGTGATTTGGGGAGCTCCACAATGAAATCCATACTAATTACATCCCATGGGTGGCTCGGTACAAGCATAGGTTGAAGGAATCCCACTGGCTTTGAGCGTGGTGCTTTTACAAGTTGGCAAGTAGGATATGTCTTGATGTAGTCAATGACTTCTTCTTTCATGTTGGACCAAAAAAACTGCTTCCTAAGGGCCTTCAGGGTTTGGCTTTGTCCTTTGTGTCCTCCTAGTTTTCCATCATGTATTTCATGTAGGATGAGTTCCTTTAGCTCCACATTGTTGGGGATATACAATCTCTTTCCTACAAATAGGATTCCCTCCTCGAGGGTGTACATTCCATGTGGGGTCTTGTCAGCTTCCACATCTTGTACAATTTTGTGCATGTCTTGGTCTTGTTCCACGACTTCCTTCATTAGCTCCATGAAGTTGCTACTGACCACATTGACGGCTTTCAAGTCAGCTTTACGGTTTAAGGCATATGCTATCTTGTTAGTGGAGCTTGGCTAGTGTTTTATCTCCAAGTCAAATTCAGCTAGGAAGTCTAGCCATTGAGCTTGTTTTGCCGATAGCTTGGGTTGGGATTGGAAGTATTTGAGGGAGATATTGTCGATGAAGGCTACGGTGTGCTTGTCTTGAACATAATGCTTCCATTTTCTGAGGTAGTGGATGACTGCGAGCATTTCGTTCTCATGTGTGCTCCACCTAGTTTCAACATATGTGAACTTCTTGGATTCATAAGCTATGGGGTGGCCTTCTTGCACCAGTATGCCTCCAATGCCATAATCAGATGCATCTATGATCTCAAAGGGCTTGGTGAAGTTTGGTACTTTCAAGACAGGGGTTTGGCTCATGCATTTCTTCATCTGTTCAAAAGCTTCCCGTTGTGCGCTACCCCATGTAAAAGTGTTATATTCTTTGGTGAGGTGGGAGAGTGGGGCAGTGATGAGGCTGTAATCCTTGATGGGCCTTCTACAAAATACTGTGAAGTCAAGAAACTCCCGCACTTCCCTTACAGTCTTCAATACTATAGGCTATTTTCGGACAAATTCCACTTTCTTAGGGTCCACTTTGATACCAGCTGCTCCTACAATGAAGCCTAGAAATTCTAACTCCTTTACTGCAAACTCATATTTTTCTTGTTTGGCATATAGCTTATGTTGCTACAGCTTCTCAAAGACTAAGCGTAAGTGTTGCTTGTGTTCTTCTAGGGTCTTGCTATAGACTAGTAGATCATCAATGTAGATAATGACAAAGACATCTATTTCGGGTCTAAAGACTCCATCCATGAGGCCACAAAATGCGCCTGGCCCATTGTTTAGGCCAAATCCTAAGACTAACCATTTGAAGCTACCATATTGGGTGCGGAAAGCTGTTTTAGGGATATCTTCTTCTACTATGTGGATCTGATGGTAACTTGACCTAAGGTGTATGCAGATAAAGTACTTGGCTTTGTGTAGCCTATCTAAGAGATCCTCCACTAGGGGCATGGGATATTTGTTTTTTATGGTGATTTTGTTAGGGACCTATAATTTACACACAGTCTAAGTCCCCCATCCTTCTTCTTATAAAAAAACACTAGAGCACCAAAGGGGGATTTGCTGGGGCAGATGAAGCCTTGTTCTTCTAATTCATGCATCTGCTTCTTCAATTCCATGAGTTCGGTGTGATTCATGCGACAGGGTGCTTTAGCCAATGGGGTGGATCTTGGAATAAGTTCGATTTTATGATCTACATCCCTTCTAGGTGGTAGACCCTGGGTAGCTCTGCTGGCATTACATCTTTGAACTCTTCAAGTATCTCTGCCACTTCTGTGCTACTGGTTTGATGTTTGGGATCCTTGGTGTCCTCTTGCTCATGAGTTCGGTGTGATTCATACGACAGGGTGCTTTGGCCAATGGGGTGGATCTTGGAATAAGTTCGATTTTATGATCTACATCCCTTCTAGGTGGTAGACCTTGGGTAGCTCTGCTGGCATTACATCTTTGAACTCTTCAAGTATCTCTGCCACTTCTGTGCTACTGGTTTGATGTTTGGGCTCCTTGGTGTCCTCTTGCTCAATGGGTCTAATCATACATAGGTAAACCATGTCTCCCTGCTTGACTTTTTTCTCCACTTGCTTGGCATTACACATCATGATGCGTGGCCTAATAGGGTCCCCTTGAGCCGGTGTTGCTTGGGTTGGCACTCTTGGTTGATTCGGACTTGACTTCGTTGTTGGCATGAGACTCCTTGCTTGTTCTCCTTCATTTGCACTTTGATAGCATCATCTCATTAACTCCCTTTCCAAACATTGCAATGACATATTTGTCATAGAATTCCAAGCCTAGGATAACTTCAAAATCATCCATGGGGATTCTACTTGTACTGCAAAGACCTGCTTCACTTCTTTGGCCTCTCCTTGTGTGAATGTTACTGTTAATCCTTCCAGGGCCTTAGACAATTTCAATCCATGTTTGACTGCACATTTCGGGGTGATAAAGTTGTGATTGGCCCATGTGTCCACCATGATAGCTTGATTCCCTTCACTCACTTTGCCTTTGATGTATAGGACTGTTGCTACTCAGGCAGCCATGCATTGGGGTCATGCAATGAGTGTTCCCACTCTTGGGTGGTCCCTGCTTTCATCACTTCCTCTTGGGATTTCTTGGATACACAGGGATTGCGGTTCTTCTCCTCCATACACGCTAGTGGTGTTCACCCTTGACCTGCTTGATGAGGCAGTATCTTCAGTGGGGCATCTGTTTTGATAGTGTGGTCCCCCACATTTGAAACATCTTATCCTTGTGGTTGGGCCTGGGGTTATCCACCATGATGTGTTTGATCCTGTGGGGCCATATGACGCACTGGGAGTTGGCCTATAGTGTTTGTTCCCCCATCTGCCTACTACTCCTCTTGGTACTAATGCGGACTCCGATATGGCTAGTGTTATGTTGGAAGTTTGGCTTCGCATGTCCGTGAATGGGCCTCTAGGGGCATTGGGTCTCAGGGTCTAGGAATTGTTGTTGAGTGTGGGGGGTAAAGGTGCCTCTGCCTAGCCGCCCGTGTATTACTACACTGACAGTCACCGCCACTGCACACTGCAGGTGGCGGGCGCCCGTCACTGTCACTTTATTCTTTATTCTTTTAGTGACAGTTTGAATAAAGGAAGGCCCGGTCACACATTGTGACTGTTGGAGTTCCCATTTCTAGTGTCTCCCTTTCTTGCTCTTGCTCTCCCACCATAGCTCTCGAGTCCAACCTTCGATCCGTCACTCCCTTTCAACTGGTATCAGAGCTTTGCTTTTCGACTCTTGAGCTTGGTTCGTGGCATTCTCAACATCCCATCAACTCCCTACTTGCATTGGGTCTCCTTCCCGGTAGCCATATCCGACTCCTTCGAGCTCCTGTCACTCCCCGGCTTCCCGAGCACCTTCCCGGCATTGTTGGGCACCTTCAGGGCATTACATTAGAGGTATTTGATCATTTTCTTCAGGGTTTACTTCAGTTCTCAGGTCTCACAGGCTGTAAACAAGTTGTGGGCAGCCATAGCTCACACCTCTTGGAGCTTCCTTCACCTGGATCTTGCTTCCAGCCTATCAAGGCTTGCTGAGGCTTGGTGTAGGCCTTCTTTGGCCCTCATTTGTGCCCCCTTTGGGCCTCATTGTTGACACGTGGGACAGCAGAACCCCCCCCCCCCCCCCCCCCCAACCAGCTCACGTTTTTTTTGTGCTTGTTTCAAAATCTAGCCCAAAAATCACTCTTTTTGTCATATCTCGGGCATTCGGAACCTGATTTAGGCAAGGTAAGAGTCTAAGTTGGGGTTTTGGCATGCTCAGACGCGATGGTGATGTCGGATTTGCCAAATTCTGATGACAGAATCTTTTGCAATAGATTTTAGGTCTGAGACAGCATGTATTTGTATGCCTATGCTTGTTTGGGCATGGCTACATATCCGGTTTGATGCCTATTGCATCCGGATTGATTGGGGGATTGAAGCTACATGTAATGCTATGATTTTGGCCTGATTTTGGGGCTGGAAATACACAGTTTATAACAGTAAATGCATGCTAAATACTCTTGGACTGAAGCTATCTTTCATGCTTTGACATATGCTTGTTGGTTCCAGATGTATGTCTTGGGTTATGCTTTGATGTATTGATCATTGAGGGACGACTTTGAGCTTGTCATTGAATCTGGATGCTTTTGGAAGCTTGAGCTTATTTCAGCCTGCGCTTATTGACATTGGTATATGCTTTGACAGTGATGCTTCTTGGGTTTATGCATACCCATTGCCTACGGCTTGATGCTCATGTCACGGTTGATTATCCTATGCATACGTTGAGCTTGAGTGCTCATTGAAGCTCCACCTTGGATGCATTTTGGATTATCTGGAGTAGTCTTGGATGTTACTTGGCTTGTCAAAGTTTGGATTGGGATGTATTTGATGTCTTACATGCTTACGGATGCTACATACGGATGCTCTATCGCCTACATGTTCGGGATGTACGACTTATGTCATTGGCACTGTGTCTTGCCTTGGCTTGAGCTCTTGAGCTCGTACATACGACTTTTGTGCCAGTGGGAGCATTCTTAAATGCTTATCAGACATTGAGCAAGTGGTACTTTTATGCATTGAGCCGTTACATGCCATTGAGCAGTTATAGACACTTGAGACTTTGGGACTTCTTACCTTTTGGGATGATACATCATATGTCTTGGTTCACTGTATGCTTATGAGCTAAGTCTCAGTTTTGGATCCGTATCTTTGTGAACTGACACCTACTTGTGTCAAGTTTTGGTAGTGGCAGGAACACTTTGCCTCGTTGACTGGGGGGTGTGCCTACTCACGGGCAGATGTTTGTATGACATACTTGGGCGTTGGATTCATGCTTATTGACCGTCATATGCTTATGCTATGCCCGCATGATGCCGGCTTTGGTCTTGGCAATATCTGATTGCCTTTGGATCCGATTTTGGCACTGTTAGCTCTCTTTTACTGAAATTTAAAATTTATTACAGCAAGCATATATGTATGGACTGACATGGATTTTTCATGTTGAAACACTCTGAAATGATGTACTTTCACTAGTACTTGGTGGGCAGCAGCTTTGGTTCCACTTTCCTCGCCATTTTTCCTCGATTTTGGTGATTTTTTAGTCATTTTCTACAGTAAACAGCAAGCGGTTTTGAACTGTCTACGGTCTTCCAGCCTGCATTATGGCGAGTTCGTCCACTGATCATGCTATTTTCAACATCATTAAGCTTGATGCCACGAATTACTCTTATTGGAAGAGCCAGATATGACAGGTGTTGGTGCAGAAATCACAAATATAACCTTTGAGGTTAAGCGGGCATTTGCCTGCAACTATGCCAGATGAGGAATGGCTTGAGCTTGATGAGTTATGCAAGTCCACCATTGTATTGTCTCTCACAGAACAGGTTCACTACAATGTATTTGAGGAAGAACAGAGTGCATGACAGTTGTGGGATAAAATCAAGAATCTCTATGACAAGAAAAGTCCAGCGAGTCAAATGTATTAGCTGAAGTATCTTATGGATCTGCGCATGAAGGAGAATGTGACTATGTCTGCTCACTTGAGCCAGTTCCATGCTATACTCAAGAACTTGTCTTCGCAGGACATCACTTTTGCAGAGGATGTCACTCCTCTTTTCTTGCTTGGCACTCTTAATGAGTCATGGGATGTATTCCGCACTGCATTATGTGCCTCTACTGCTACCTTGAAATTATCTGATGTTGAGAGTGCTCTTCTGTAAGAAGAGGTTAACCGCAAGAATTTGAATGCCTCTCGTGTGTCGCATGCTATGACAGTTAGAGGCAGGAATGATGGATATGGAAAGCATGGCAGTGGCAGTGGCCATGGACGGGATTCTTAAAAGTCTCGGTCCAAGTCTCGTGGGAAGTCACGTAGCAAATCCCGTGGCAGGAATGCAGATGTTACTTGTCACCATTGTGGGAAAAAGGGCCATATTAGGCCACAATGCCATGAATTGTGCAATGAAAGGCACAAAGATAAGGGGAAAGACAAAGTGCAGGATAAGTCTTCTGATCGCAGCATAGTGCTTGCAAAGTCCCGTGTTAAAATTGAAGAGATCAATGTTATGCAACGTAAGGATGTTGATGATGATGATTATATCCTTATAGCTTCTTCTAGTGCTTCGCAGATGACAGAGATACACTCTATGTAGGCACAGTGTTGGCTCTTGGACTCAGGTGCATCCTTTCATGTGACACCTTGCCGAGAGTGGTTTCATTCATACCGTACTGTTTCGAGTACTGTGCGCTTGGGTGATAACAGCTCTCTTGATATTGTGGGCATTGGTGATGTTAGGCTGCAGTTTCCTTCTGGCAGCAGTTTTGTTATGTAGGATGTACGTCATGTACCTGCTTTGACAAGCAGTCTCATGTCAGCTGGACAGCTTGATGACGCAAGTTATCATGTATCTTTTGGAGACTCCGCATGGAAGATCACTCACTCTCTTGGGAAGGTATTGAGTAGTAGGTTCGATGTCCACAAATACTTTCTTGCAACCGCTTGAACTCCTTATCTGAGATCTCATACTGTGGCGCCGCATTCTGAATCTGCTCTTGGATGCTCACAATGGCAAAGATATCATCGACACTCATGCCATCATATCGAGCCACCTCATCAATATGTGCTGGCGCATCTTGTATATCAAAATCTATTAAATCATCAAGTGCATCACAGACCATGATACAATATAGCTCTTCTTGCCTTAGCTCCAAAATTTCTAGTACATCCTGCATAAGTAAATATTCCACCCCCTCGATGATGATAGCATGGAGAGAAGCAAGGGGTGGCCCATCGCTTGTCGACATCTCAACAGGGCAACGAGGTGGGTGCACAATGGCTAAGCTTTGTACTTCCTCTACTCTCGGATCGAGTGTGATCTCCTTAGGCTCCCTCTCAAAATACTCTAGCTGTGGCCGAGAGGGTATGTCGATGTCTTCCTCACTGTCCTCTTGCACCTCAATGCACAAAACATATATGGCAAATGCTGCATCACGCTCAATGAGATCCATCGTGGCGTGGTCTTGGGATAAGGTGGGCACTGCTCTAGCGTGGAGATGCTGCCCCATATACACGAGGGATTGATTTATTACCTTTGCATGGCTTGATCCAGCATGTAAACTATCTAAGAAATCTATGGGGACCCATCTAAAAGTAGAGTCCGGAATAGAGTAGGCGAGAGGGTTTGCCACATTACAAAACGATGCCAATATACTAGAGCTAGGGTCTACGACAGAAAGTGAGCTCTCTAGACTCAAGGTTGCGCAAAACCTAGGGTATATTTGGTCTCCTATGTGTGCGTAGCATGTGGAGCTAATCCATGCGGTGAAGGCGGGAGTGGTAGACATGGCACACAAAGAGAGATGGAAGGAGAGCACAAGTGTAGGAAAGTAGAGAATGAAGTGAAAATGAGTTTGGAGTTATAGCTTTTATGTATCTAGGGTTTTAAATAAATGTTCTTTTTTAACCCTAAAGTTTCAAATTAAAACTTTTACCTTAGTTTTTTTATTTCAATACAAATTAACCGTTAAAGTTACTCATACAGACAAATGCTTCATTCTACATTATTATATCCTCGAATATACTTGGATGGCTGAGTATATTCAAGTCCAACTACAGAAAATATGGAAAATTTTTATGAAAAGAAATCTAAAAGACCTTCAAAATCCCTTGGATCCAATTTAATATTTAATTTTAAGAAATAAGTAGAAGAGATGAGCTACAATGCAAAGACAATCTTGCATAGATTATAGAACTTCAGCCTACAATATAATTATAATTTTAACCAGTACGATTGACTAATTACAATATGTATTATCGCACGCTTGTATCATAGTAAACTAAGATTATCTACATTGAAAGTACTTAGAGACTATCCAAGGATCAACTATGTGCCATGTTTTCTTTTCAATATTGTCAGCTCTTTCATGCAAGCAGATTCAACTTAAAATTCTTCTCACACCGATGAAATATTGCAATGAGATCACTCACATCAATTTTCTCTCACAATTATGACAATACTAAGCTATCAAACTCAAAGTTGAAACATTTTCTTCCCAGTATTATGCTAAAAAGTAAGAATTGGAACCTCGTGCCTATTTTGTCTCTTGCCTTGCACTACGCCTGATTATCTTTGACCTTGGGCTTACTATTAGGTTCTATGAATGCAAAAACATGCTACAGTATTTGCTTAATGCAAGGAATGGGGGATTACATGATGGATTACATTAGTTATTTCGATGATGCTGATTGGCCTCTGACAAGTTCCACCTAAAATCAAATTATGTGAACTCAAAGTATGCTACAGTGTTTGCACTATACACAAGCTTTGGCCATTATTGATGATGGATTATAGCACTCCTGGGTTTTTGTGATGCTTATTGGGTCTCTAATACAAATCGACCTGAAGGTTAGCTGTTCCATAATGATTTGCACTTGTGAGCTTTTCACGAGAGAGAGGGTTTTGCTCTTTCTCCTGCCATGAGAGAGAGGGTTGCCTTCCATGGCTAGGCATGAAAAGGGAGGAGGGGAGTAGAGAAAGAGAGAGCTCTCATGCCCTCGGTAGGTTTGCGACATTTTAATTTAGATTTAAGAACATTTTGGTAGTTCAGTGAATTCCAAAACCACAACCAAAGCATAACTAGTAGATGCATAATCATAATACTCCCCGTTCTTGTTATTATCATCTCTTCTATTTTTTGAATAGTCATCTACAGTAACCTTTTAGACCATATTCTCTCCTAGCATAACTTGTGTTCTATCTACCACATCCTCTATGATTACGTTTCAATTGTAGATAAATAAAACACCAATATTCATGACTACCCCTAATTTTGCCATAATGACCACCACGTGACCTCTACCACCACAATCTCTACCTTTACTTGTGTTAAAGTAGAGCACTTGTTTTGAATTGTTCTATTGTTCTTGATTCGGGACGAGCACAAGACCCAAGTTGTCAAGGAAACAAATACATAATTTTTGTTGAGGCGATTTGAAAATTGGATGTACAAAATACATCAAATGCTTAAATTCTATGAGAAGCCACTTGCATGCTGTAGGGTATGTTGTCAGGGAAACAAATACAAAATTTTTGTTGAGGCGATTTGAAAATTGGATGTACAAAATACATCAAATGCTTAAATCTCTATGAGAAGCCACTTGCATGCTGTAGGGTATATAGGCAAGTCTTGGAGCACATAACTTTAGCATGATGCTCTCTCCCTACGATGAAAGATTCATAACCCTATTGCTCCAAATGTGATTGCACGACGAAGGGGATATTGGCCTTTATTTGGCTCTAACAAAGACTATCCATGGAGCAACTACATGCCATGCTTTCTTTTCATTAGTCGGCTCTTTCATGCAAGCGGATTCAACTTAAAATTCTTCTCGCACTAATGAAATAACAATCTCTACCTTTACTTGTGTTAAAGTAGGGCAAGTGTTCTAAAGTGTTCTATTGTTCTTGCTTTGTGACAAGTGTAGAACAAGACCCAAGCTGTCAAGGAAGCAAATACAAAATTTTTGTCGAGTCAATTTGAAAATTGGATGTACGAAATACATCAAAATGTTTAAATCTCTATGAGAAGCCACTCGCATGTTGTAGGGTAGAGAGGCAAGTCTTGGAATACATAACTTTACACACGACACAGTCTCCCTACAATGAAAGATTCGTAACCATGTTGCTTCGGATGTGATCGCATGAATAAGGGAAGATTGACGTCTTGGAATACATAACTTTACACGCGACACTGTCTCCCTACAATGAAAGATTCGTAACCATGTTGCTCCAGATGTGATCGCATGAAGAAGGGAAGATTGGACTTTTACGCACGACGCTCTTTCCCTACGATGATTCAACTTAAAATTCTTCACTCACGAGTCTCATCGATTTCCTCTCACAATTATGACAATACTGCAGCCTCCACCACAGAGCAATTGGGTCAGCAAAAATCCAACCTACATGACACTATACAATCAGCTTCTTCAGGGTCAGTCAAAAATCCAAGCTAAATGACAGAGCTGGGCATACAGCATCCACCATAGAGCAATTGGGTTGGTCAAAAATTGAAGCTAAATCACAGACTGGGCATACAACATCCACTACAGTCAGCTCTTTCAGGCATTGAAGCACAGTGCAAATGTGGGGTGAGTGATATTCTGGCACACTATACATCAAACTACAGTCAGCTCCTTCATGCATTGAAGCACAGTGTAAATGTGATGCGAGTGGAGTCAGCAGGGGTGGGGTGAGTGATATTCTGGCACACTGTACATCAAACTACAGTCAGCTCCTTCATGAATTGAAGCACAGTGCAAATGTGATGCGAGTGGAGTCAACTCAAAATCCTTCTCACAATTATGACAATGCTGCAGCTACCGGTTCAGGCAAAGCAGCCGAAGTGCAAAGATGACAATCAGACAGGTGGACATATGCAAGTGGGGTCAATTCAACATTCCTTTCACAATTATGACAACATTGCAGCTATTGAGTCAGTCAAGACCATGCAGCCAACGATTCTCTCACAGCAAAGAGAGACTCCTTTTTTTCATCTGTTAAATCAGTGAAGTTAAAAGCTAGAAGACAGTTATACAATTGATGGATACAGCAAGACAAGCTATTCGGGTTCTACCATAAGACACATCTCAGCAGACAACACAGTTTCTGGGCCTTGGTGTCGGAGGTACAGTTGTTTAAATAGGCATAGTAAGATACACCAGAACCAGACCATGACAGACAAAATACAACACATTTCCAGGAGTTGCGATGACTGTAATTTCTGAAACTCTGGTTTTAACATTTCAAAGTTACATGATGATAATGGCCTGAGGTAACCTCAACTTACAAACGTTCACATGGTGTAAGCAAACTAGCCATGTAGTCTGCTCAAGTCAATATGCTATGGACTACAAGGCTACCATTCCTGGAGTGGAAGCCATCTTATTGAAAAGATGTTATCGGTGATCAACTACCTGAGAAGACCATCTCATTCAAGGACCTCCCCCCCTCTACAGGAACATTACTCTGTATTTAGCCAGCTCATTCAAGAACATATGCAAGTAGTTGTCACAAAGTCCAACAGATCAAACTTGTCGATGTTCAGACAACCATCTCACTTACAAAGGCCCATCAAATTTGCAACAAAAATTAAGATAATTTCAGCAGTCCTCACATCAGCTGTACCACATTCCTGGAGTGGAAGCCATCTGATTGAAAAGACGTTATTGGTGATCAACTACCTGAGAAGACCACCTCATTCAAGGACCTCCCCCTCCACAGGAACATTACTCTGTATTTAGCCAGCTCATTCAAGAACATATGCAAGTTGTTGTCACAAAGTCCAACAGATCAAACTTGTCGATGTTTAGACAACGATCTCACTTGCAAAGGCCCCTCACTTGTTAATACCAAATTCTTTCGTTACAATATTCAGAGTGAAGGCCAGCTTATCAAGGACTTGCACAATGTCTAGTCACGAAATCCAAAAGAAACAGTGCTCTAATTTGGGCCACTCTCTGTCACAAACTCCAGAACATTGAAGCACTACTCTTCGTCTGGCAAACCGCCAGACATTGTTATGAAAACTGGGTTGATGAGCCTGGTCAACTGCCTGACTCTGTTTCCCTGTTGAAGGCCAGATCATTTAGGCACTTGTGCGAACGTTATCATTTCATTTCGGCCTTACATGGACAGAAGAGCGAGCATTCTTGTCAATGATAGTTAGAATGAGTGATTTAGACTGTCCACACCCGGGATGACCAAAACCTTTTAAGTGTTCCTCTTCTAGGCCAACCAGCTAAAAGCTTGCGGGCAGCAGAACCATAGAGAGGAGAGTTCACCAGCAAATGAAACTGCATTGATCTAGTTAGATTACACCAACGTACCGAATACCTCCTGTGTCTCGATATCACAATCGCCCTTGTTAGTTAAATGGTAGTAGTTACATTATTTGCCTAGTTATGATAGCTAGATACATGATTTGCCTAGTACGGCAAAAGCGTCTTTGAACATCGAAGCTTTGTGTGCCAATAAGATTACAAACGGGAAAGCACTTTTTGTCGGTTACCCTCATGAGTGCAAACAGATCACAGGCGGGTGCTGCCTGCAAGGGGCTCGTTAAAGAGAACGTACAGCTGGTCTGACAAACCCTAAGAATGAAATAAAGATAGCAACAACTCTTCAGCCACAAAATCATGTGTTTTCACATGTACATCCTTTAGGGTGCAGAGGGTTTGGCACATTCAAAAAAGAGATTATCGATGAGCTCCCGTTTCCTTCTGGGTTTTAGTTTCGACCTTAGATGTTGGGCTCGACAGAAAAGCCCTCAAAAAATTGGGGGATTGGAGCTGTCAAAGTAATAAGCAACATGGAAAGCTAGCTGGACAGGGAAGGAGGATTGGAAGGAGAGGTGGGAAAAGATTGACTATCGAAATCCAATGATACGATGTACAAATAGTTTACCGCCGTACTGTTGGAGTCGGCAAGAGCAACGTCACAACCACTGCGCACAGGACGGAGGAAAGGTAAGGCATCGCAACAGCAGCAGCAGCAGCAGCAGAGGTGGTGCCCGTGGTAGGTGGGCTACCAAACGTGGTCGTGGTGGTATTGTCGCCGCCGAAGGTTGAGGTGGGCGTGGTCGAGTTGGTACCCGATGTCGTCGGAGACGTGGGAGAATTGTTGCTGCTGTTGCTGCAGAAATAAAATAGTACATTACGAATGAGGCCAAAAACTCATCATCAATGGTCATCAAGCTCGTTGTTTTGATGCAATTGCTCATCTCCCACATGGGAGGGGGAACCGCGAAAAGGAAGCAAAAAACAAACTCTGTAACTATGTATGAGAAGCTGCTGCCAGTAGCAGTAAAAGGCGGTATTAGGGTAGCGAGCGTACCCGACTGATGGATAAACACAGGAGCCGCTGCCTGTCGAAACGAGGTTTGTGGAAGATCCAGAATTAGTGAAATCGGTAGCGAATTTCGCATAAGAATTCTCATAACTACGGATCAGGCAAAGAAATTGAAAAACAAAAAAAAGGAGGAAAGGGGAAAGCCTTATATTACTTGGATTAGTTGCAGTGACGGTAGCCGCGCCGCCGAAATCGCAGGAGTTGGTGGCGCCGTTCTGCTTGACGTAGTAGTAGTCGAAGGCGTAGGAGGCATGCGCTGCCAGCGTCGCGGGATTCTCGCAGGCGCCGCCCGCCTGCAGCGCCGAGCAGTCGGCGTTGCCCCCACTGGCCGAGCACGCCCAGTCGAGCCCCGCCTGCAGCGCCGCTTGGCTCGCGCTCGGATTCGCCACACAATACGTCGGCGCCTGCTGCAAAGCCCTCCGGCTCATTATATAGTACTTATCGTGATGCACTACCTCTGCTATCTCCATGTCCGAAAACGTCGAATCATCCACTCCTGCCGCATAGTTACCATGGCCATTTGACCAACCGAGGCGCAACATCCGGGCTAGCCCTGCCGCCGCAATATATACATGCAAATTTCTCTCAAAAAGCCTTCACCATATGTGCATACATAGTACGACAACAAAGCAGAGCAACAGCATACAGGCGAACCACGGAGTAACATGGGGAATAAGGGCGTACCTCCATCCACAAGCACAAGCAGTAGGCTGAAGACTAGGTGCAGGATGAAATGCGCGTTCCAAGCCTTCCGTCTGAACAGTACTGCACCCATTGGCTACTTGAGAGGTCCCCGGCTGATCTGTGACAGAAGGGCACAAGGTGCAAAACGTGGCTGTGGTTTAATCTAATCCCGTCCACAGAGGCGAGAAGCCTGTAGCCGTTGAGAAGACGCGTTGAGCAGACCGGGTTCGAATATCTAATCCTGTAGGCTCCTGAGGAGTCTTGCAATTGGGAGTGGACAGATCGGGGGTGGGAAGTTCCAGGAGAGAGAGAGAGAGAGGCGGCAGCAGCAGGAGGAGGCTGGAGCAGGCGTGCGTTGGGAAGGGGATGATGATTGGTCGGGAGAAGCAAAAGGTCGATGGCTCACGTAAGGAAAACGAGAGAGAAAGAGCGAGAATCTGGAACTTTACTATAACAACGGATTACTACTTCCCTCCAACCTCTTAAGGTTTACGGCACGCTGTCGATATATATATATATTTTATTGAAAGCCCGGGGCGGACAAGCAACTTGAAGCAGGCATCTTCTTCCCCGGGGCTTCTCTAAAATATACTTTTCGCACACAGGCGTGAATCACGATAAGAATGGGCGATGGAAACTAAAGCTGCGCAGAGAGTAGTGGCAATCCTTACGTCTGATGGAAAATGGACAAAGGAGTCGAACGTTGCCATCCCGCCCGGCGCCGCCCCCCCCCCGGCTCTCTCTCTCTCTCTCTCTCTCTCTCCCCGTCCTCCTCTGCGACACTCTGTTTGTCTGTCTCTCTTCTGCTTCTGCTCTTCTGGCTCTCTTCTGTGTAGGTACCAGCGCCATTTTTACTCTTTCGTAAAACCATCCTTTGAGTATTATGTCGTTTTCTATTTTAGCTTGGCTGACCAGCAATTCAGATCATCCGTTACCATCAACGGCTATCCGAGCGTAAAAGAAAGCGTTCACAAGCCTCTCAAAAGTTTGTATTCAATAAGCTGTCACGGCTGACCATTAAAACGGTGCATCATACTCGATGCCTTTTTCTTTTCTGATACAAATAAAATACACACTCTCTCACCTTTAAAGTCTACGGCTCCTTTGAACTTTCCTTTCCTTGCCGCATTCATCAAACCCGCCGGGTAACGTTTAGAGAAGGTGGCTTCTAAGTTCTGAGTTCCCCTCCCATGCACACGATGGCCCACACATAGGACGTGGCACTTCCTTAGAGCCTTTCCGAAAACAAGGGCACACAAGATTTCACAATAAAAACAACATGATTTTTGTAGAAAACGAATCCGCATCATAACCTTCAACATGCTTTAAAGGATCTTAGCATTCAATAAAGCCTTCATAGTCACAATCCAAGCGTAGGAAACCCCATGAATTGCACACAAAAGAAGACACTCCTCCACACAACATAAGTGTTGTTTGTTGCAACCGCGATAATTAGCCCTATTAAATTACTCATACCATCAATAACCAAGGTTAAGCTTGCACTTATTAGACATGAAATACCACATCTATTACACACATAGTCCGTGGATCCTCCAAACCTGACCGCCAATCCGACATGGCAACCTTTAATATATCCTCGAAGCTAACATTATCGAAATTTTCAATAATCAAACTTTTCAAAACAAAAGTCCATACTCCAAAAAAAGGATGCAACTATTTAAAAAAAAGGATGCAAGTTTCCCTTTGCATTATCAAATTCTAGAAGGTTGGACAAAAAACGGTATGCAAGTATCTTTTCTATCCGCAAATCAGATTTTCACAAAATAGCTTACACTCCAAAAAAAGGATACAAGTTTCTTTTTGCATCTACAAAACCATTACACAACGAAATACTGTTGAACCCAACTGATTGACCTTAATGAAAGCCATGATCTAGTTAATGCAGCAAGCACATGAGTGTGAGATTGGAGGACACCATCTGGTTAATGAAAGCCATGATCCAGTTAATGCACCAAGCACATGAGTGTGAGATTGGAGGACACCACCCTACCTACAAATGGATCAATCGTGTAAGCACACACTTTCGCACTCATTCCTCACCATCATGTAACTATTTGTTTTTATGCTTTTGATTTGATGATTTGAGTGATGTCTACATCGCTTTCAATGCTTTGTTGAATGTGTATTTGTTGTTAGGTGTACTCAGCTTCACCAGTAGTGCTTTTGTCTGCGAGCTTCTAAGTAGGCTCCAATTTTTTACAATGCCACTATTAAGACATGCGAACAATTCTGTGTGTGTGTGTGTGTGTGTGTGCGCGCGCGCGTGCGCGCGCACAACCACAAACACATGTATTGTTTATTCATTTGTAATTATCTTAAAGTGTTGCACATCTCTCTCTCTCTCTCTCTCTCTCATGTACATGTAACATAAAAAATATATAGATATACATATATATACTTTGTTTGGAGATATGGATTTGAGATTACATGCCCCACCATTCACAAGTTTGTGCATAAACATTTTGTGTGTGTGTGTGTAAAATATCACCTATTGCGCAAGATATGCCAATGTCAGTTTTTGATCCAGACAATGAAGGGGTGCTTACCTTTCTCCATGATATACCATGGATGGAAATACTCCTATGATGTGCACATCGTGTTATCATGACCTTGGATTGCACAATCTTGCAAAAGTGAGCATGCTATGCTCTAGGTTTAATGCAAAGATTTAAACTTCTTAGTCTAGAGTGGTTGGTGGACTAACTGTGGGAAAACATTGCTGCAGGAATGGGAAGGTTTCATTGCCTTCTCTTCAAGAACCTCCTAAGATTTTGCATGGTTTGTTAGTTGGAGATAATCATGAGAGTAGGGAGTGTAAGAAAAGCATACATGCCGACAATGTTGTTCTTGCTTTTGTATCATTAGGTGCCGAAATAGATGAGTCATTGTTTGGTGGTGGGAAATGGATACTCCTTTTGAGTGCATGGCTCTATATACCATCATATTGGATTGATGGTATATGATATTTAAAATAATGCAAGATCGAAGTTTGCACAATTGAATATTAATGATACAGAGCATGAGCTTCAAAATAGAATGTTGGTAATACCCAACCTTGATTCAGGCATATTGTCTTCACTACAATTAATTATCCATAGTAACAATGTATATGCTAGAGCCTTTCAAACTATTTGAGAGATTCTTCTAAAAAATCTCACAATAGAGATAAGGATAACAATTGTAGAGGAGCATGCAATGTCACAACAATACTCTTTGCCAACAGGCAATGAAGTTGCTAATATTATGCCACATCAAGGTGATGATGATAGCATGTAGCACTACAACATAAATGTTTATACAAGAAATGGTGTGTGTGTGTGTGTGACTATGCCCAACTTCCATCTAGCTACATGCCATTGATGTACATTCTATTGTTTCCAAATGGACAATATGGATGGCACTTGAAAATCCCTTACTCTACAATGGATAACGATATGCCTCTAGAGCACAGTCCTAAAAAAGCTTGTATTACACAAATGGAGTACTATGCCTATCATCTTCATCATTGCATGCATGTTACGAGGTGGAAAACTATTGCAATAATTTATGGTAGATGCATACTGTAGCACTGAGTAGTGAATGCTAACATGGTGTCGTCTTAATTAATCTGCATTATGTGTTGAGGTTTATTCAGGCCTTCCTGATATGATTACTTCTAATGATAGACAAGATATTGTTCCTACAAGATCTGTTGGTAAACACATTGTTCTTCCATCCTCATTTATGGGAAGCCCTTGGAACATATACTAGCTATATCAAGATGTTATGGCCATAGTTCAAAGTAGGGGTAAACCTGATCTCTTCATTACATTCATATGTAATCCAAGGTGGGTGGAGATAAAGGATGCTTTGTTGCCTAATTAGATAATGCATGATAGGTTGAACTTGACTACTAGAGTCTTCTTTCAAAAACATAAGGACATGTTGGAAATACTTGTGAATAAAAGTTTGTTTGAAAAAGTTGTGAGCTACAAGACTGTAGTTGAGTTCTAGAAAAGAGGCTGGCCACACGCGTATACACTTCTAATATTGTGTGAAGTTTTTAAGACAAAGGGTGTTGACCATTATGATAGAATGGTTTGTGTAGAGCTTCCAGACTAGAGAAAATTCTTGAGTTGTTTGACACTATTATTGGTTGCAACATGCAAAGCCCGTGTGGCGATCTTGGACCAATGATGCCAGGAGGCATATTCCACGGTGGATTCCGCGAGGTTTTGCGGTGGATTCCGTAAAATTTAATTACCGAGGCTCATACACAAAGTGGATTCTTTGTGCGAAAAGTTGATGGGGACGCCTATCCTTTTCGGGCGTTTTGTTAATTTAATGTGTAAGTGGGTGATTCCATAGCGGGTGATTCCACAAAATACATATTTAAATTAATAAACGTTTATGAGTTTAGAGTGCGCACTCGTAATAAATTAAGGTTAGGATTGATTTCTAACCAATTTATTTTTGTAGCTAAAGACTGCTAGGCATTCACTTTTGTCGGTTTAATTGTATTATTTTTCTAACAATTGTGAATGCTTCAGTTGATGTGTAGAGCAAGCAGCGGTGGCATTGGGAATCATTGGAGGATAGCGTGTATTCAAATGATCATCAATTTTTGATGGGCGCGTATCTTAGGCATGGCATCCATATTTTGACACGCTTATTTATCAAAGCTCTTGATATTTATTTATTATTTTTGTATGCGCATGGGCGCACGATTTAAATATTTGTATTGGACATTGTATTTGGGTACCGCCTGACTCCTTGGGCGCCCAATAGCTTTAATTCTTTAGTGGCACAAAAGTAAACACAAAAGCTAAAGCGTGCTAATTGTAAATTGGTCTATTTTTTGAGGTTGAAGATGAATAATATATAAAATACATGCTTTGTGCAGCGCTCACACAAGGCATGGGGGGAGATTGCACCCAATTGGTCTCTTGTTCATGTCATGCAAGCTTCTTCATTGTTTTTTGTGCAAAAAGTAGAGTTCTTTTGTTCTTGGGGACCTTCTGATGCTCACTATGCGCACATACGGCGTCCGATCTGTGCATCAGTGGTATCAGAGTGAAGCTGAGATCGAGAGCTTCCAATCGCTTACCATCTTGTGCAAAGGCAGAGCTCCTGGAACGATCGAGCTCTACAGTCAGTCTTGTGGCAAATGGTCGATACCAGTGTATTCCTGGCAGCCAAGAACCCCCTATTGTACACTCAGATCGCAAGGGACTGGCCTCTGCAAGGCAGAGGACCACGCTGGAAGATCCTTCATGAAGTCGTGGAAGAACATATAAAAAATCTTAGCCATAGTTTTTAGCTTTAATAATAAGCTTATTAAGCTTTAAAAGAAGCTTCAATCTCCAAATTCAATTGTTGGCGGTGGCAGCATTGACGAAAAGCTCCTGAAGTCCTAGAAATTCACGATTAGTCTTTTAGACTAAAGACTCCAAGTTCTCCAAGTTATTCCAAGTCACTAAGTCCAACAAGTCATCTTCAACAACTATCATAAAGGCAGTTCATACTCAGCAATACACGACTCAGTTTACTACCCTCTAGAAGCCCATGTTCACACCTGTGAACTGACAGAAGCAGATTACAGCAAACAATCATCAACACGCAGACTATACGCAAAATTACTTTATTGGAAGACGATTGTGATGTTGAGATATCGAGCTCCACTCGTGATACGCCAGGGTGACCGTTGTGTATTTATGTCACCGACTTGTCAGTTGCAGACGCGGTTGGTACACCGCCGATGAATAATAGCTACATGATAGCTATCCTTATCTACTCTAGTTCGTGGCTCAGTTAGTATGCCACCCTAGTTAGTTGAGTTTGGTTTTGAGACCCATATAGAGGGTTCTTCTATTTCTTGGTACTTGAGTTCTTTTTGGCTTACACAACTAAGAAGAGGAAACTGTTTTCAGCCTCCACCCTTGTGTGTCTTCCCCATTGTGCAAGCAAGAAAGCTTCAAGCGAGACTCCTTCCTTCTCTCCCACAATCTTGACATGGTATCAGAGCCTTGTTCGTGGTAAGGAGCTCAAGAAAGCAAGCCAAGCTCGCGGTGGTCTGGTAAGAGGAGCAGTGTTGCTTTCATTTCCTGTTTTGGGAGCAGATCTCTGCAGGTAGCACAACCGGAAATTGCAGGAGTGCATTGTCTCAGGTTGAGACGCCCTTCGCGGTGAAGCAAGAGGGCAGTATATGCTGCGGGCGAGGGCTTTGGCCCTCAGCGACCTTGTTTTTTTGATTTGAGGCCATTTCGGGGCCTGTTTTGCAGACGGAAGTTTTCTGCACGCACTCAAGAAAAGGCTCAGTTTTATGCTGTGCAACCACTGTTCTACAGGTCGGTGAAAAGTTACTGTAGAAATTGCATCGTATGCTTGTGCGCAGAGACATTGGGAGTTTCAGAATCATCCTTGGTTCCTGTTTATGCAAAATCGTCACTAGGAAGTGACTGTGTGGTCAAATACCACTTTCGCCAGTTTTGCAGATTTGCCCTTGTGAGGGTGAAGCTGTGTTTTTTGCAGTGACAGAATTTCTTGCAGTATTCTGTAATGGCGTCTGATTCTCTTTCACAGATTGTCACTGAAAAGCTTGACAAGAACAACTTCCAGGCATGGAAGTTTAGAATGACGAATTTCCTTATGGGAAAAGGATATTGGGAATTTGTTGCAGGAAATGAAGAAGAACCAGTTCTTCCTGATGTTCCCAATCAACAGCAAATGCAGGCATTTAAAACATGGCATGAGAGAGCCAGGAAAGTTATGTATTGGCTGTCTATCAGCATTTCAGACTCTATGATTGTGCATATTCAGGATGCAAGTACGCCAAAGGAGGCATGGGATACTTTGTCAAAAATGTATAGCACAAATACGCAAGCCAGGAAAATGCAGCTCAAGCAAGAGTTGCACAATGTGCAAAGAGAAAATATGAGCATCAACGACTACCACATGAAGGTGAAGAAGATTGCAGATGCACTTGCTTCCATTGGGTCGCCAGTGGAAGATGATGATTTAGTTTCCGTGACCTTGAATGGTCTAGGAAAGGATTATGCACAGTTTCGGACATCCATTTCAGTTCGTGAAAGATTTCCTGATTTTGAGGAGTTGATTGCTCTTCTAATTTCTGAGGAGCAGAGAAATGGTGGTGCATCTTCTTCAGGAGGAACTTCAAAAGAAGCTGTCTTCTACTCAAATGCTGGAAGAGGTAGAGGCAGAGGTAGAGGAGGCCGATTTGGAGGCCGTGGTAGAAATCAGAATATGCAGCAAACTCAAGAAAACCAGTCCTATGGAGGAGGACGTGGTAACTCTAGAGGCAGGGGGAGCCAAAGAGGTCGTGGTGGATGGCAAAGAGGTCAAAATGCAAACAGTAATGTTGAATGCTACTATTGTGGTAAAATGGGTCATATGGCTAAAGACTGCTATAAAAAGCAGAATGACATCATGAATGGAAAACTGCAACAAGGGAATTATGCATCTTCTAATAGACAGGGTGATGACAGAAATGAGCATTTGTTCATGGTGCAGCACATGAATAATTCTGTGACAAGTGCAGAAGAAAGCAATGATGTATGGTATGTTGACTCAAGTGCATCAAACCACATGACAGGTCATGCAGAATGGATGGAGGATGCAAGGAAAATGGAAAAACCAGGATTTGTGGAGACTGGTGATGATACTGCACATCCTATTGTGCAGATTGGAAAAATTCCTTTGTCTATGCAGGGTGGGAAAAAGAAATACCTGTCCGATGTATTTCATGTCCCGAATATCACCAAGAATCTGGTTTCAGTTGGTCAAATGGTTGAACAGGGCTTGCAGGTCAGATTTAATCCTCATGGATGCTTTGTTGAGGATATGAAAAATAAAGGTCGCTTGATAGCAAAAGGAAAGAAGAAGGGCAGAATGTTTACATTGGATGCAGACATGTCTGAATTGAGTGCAGCAATGTTTGCACATGGGACCGGTGTAGTTGCAGATATTGATATCTGGCATAAACGCATTGGTCATGTTAATGTACAACGACTTAAATCAATGCAGGCCCAAAATATTGTTGCAGGTTTGCCCAAATTCAAGGTTGCAGAAATGCATAAGGTATGTGAAGCCTGTCAGTTTGGAAAACATGCAAGGAAACCATTTCCTAGACATGTTCAAGAGAGTGAGAAGCCATTGGAATTAATTCACTCTGATGTGTGGACAACTAAAGCTGCATCTCTTGGAGGCTGTCATTATTTTGTCAGTTTTATTGATGACTATAGCAGAAAAGTTTGGGTGTATTTTATGAAAAAGAAAAGTGAAGTTTTTGGGCATTTCAAAACTCTTAAAGCTATGGTTGAAAAAGAAACAGGCTTGCAGATAAAATGCCTAAGGTCAGATGGAGGGGGAGAGTACCTCTCAAATGAGTTTGCAAAGTTCTTGCAGGAGCATGGCATAAAGCAGCAATATTCATGCAGTTATACCCCACAACAAAATGGAATTGCAGAAAGGAAAAACAGGCATATTGGAGAGGTATCTCGTGCCATGCTCAATGAAAAAGACTTGCCAGATTTTTATTGGGCTGAAGCAGTTGCTACAGCAGTCTACATAATGAACAGGACTCCCACTGCAGCAATACATGGAATGACTCCAGAGGAGAGGTATACTGGTAGGAAACCAGATATTTCTCATTTGAAAATTTTTGGTTGCATTGCCTATGTACATGTGCCAGATGAGCTGAGATCCAAGTTGGATCCAAAAGCTGAGAAGTGCATCTTTATTGGTTACTCTCTGCAGCAAAAAGGGTATAGATGCTATAACCCTTCTACTCGTAAGTTTACAGTGAGCAGAGATGTTGTTTTTGATGAGATGAGTAGCTGGTATAAACCAGTAAATGTGATTGATGATGAAGATGCACAAAATGGTAATGCTACACAGAATTCACAGCAGCAGTCACAAAATATTAGTGGACCTGGAGCGTCCTCTAGCAGTGGTTCACATTCTTTGCCATGGACAGGCAGATTGAGATCAGGAGAATCTTCTCAAAGCAATGCAGATAGTGGTATGCAGGTATCACGAAAAGGAAAAGAGAAGGTTGATCAGCCCATGTTTGATGTGAATGCAGGTCACTCTTATGTGGATGGTGAATCCAGTGGCTCAGAACAGAGCATTGATGATGAGTTGGGTATTCCTTCTATTGTTACACCTGGAGTAAGGAAGACCAGGGATGTTTTGAGAGCACCTGGGAGTGAACCTACTTTGCGCAGGTCTACAAGAGCTAGGTATCCTGTGGATAGGCTGAAATATGATGGATTTACAGCCATTCACTATGCATATATGGTCAAAGTGATACAGGAACCAGAACCCACATCTTTTGAGCAAGCCATGGGAAAAGAAAAATGGGAGAAAGCCATGGATGAAGAAATGGATGCCTTGGAAGCAAATGCTACATGGGAGTTAGTACCTTTGCCTAAAGGTAAGAATGCAATTGGCTGTAAGTGGGTTTATAAGGTGAAGCACAATGCAGATGGTTCTGTGAACAGATACAAGGCAAGATTAGTAGTCAAGGGGTATGCACAAACATATGGCATTGACTATGAAGAAACATTTAGTCCGGTTGCAAGGATGGCAACCGTAAGAGCAGTCATTGCTATGGCTGCATCAAAGGGATGGTCTTTACATCAGATGGATGTAAAGAATGCCTTCTTGCATGGTGATTTGCAAGAAGAGGTCTATATGGAGCAGCCACCAGGTTATGTGCATGCTGTTCATCCTGAGTTTGTTTGCAGGTTGAAGAAAGCCTTGTATGGCTTGAAGCAAGCACCTAGAGCATGGTCTGACAAGATAGGACAGTATCTTGTCACTATTGGCTTTCAGATTTCCAAGGCAGATTTCTCACTTTATGTGAGAAAAACAGAGAAAGGTATTATGCTGCTTGTCATTTATGTTGATGATTTGATTATGACAGGTGACAGTGATGAAGATATCCTTCATGTGAAAATGCTATTGAAGCAGAAGTTTGAGATGAAGGATTTGGGAGAGCTGCGTTATTTCTTGGGCATTGAGGTGATTAGATCACCAAGTGGGATACAGCTCTTGCAGAGGCAGTATGGATTGGACATGCTGTCCAAATATGGGATGACAGGCTGTAAGCCTATTTCAGTTCCTTTGGAGCAAAATGTGAAGCTGAGCACAGATGCAGGTGAGCTTCTAGAAGACCCTACTATGTACAGACGCATAGTAGGAAGTTTGATTTATATGACTATTACCAGGCCAGATTTGAGCTATGCTGTTGGATTGGTAAGTCAGTTTATGCAGGCTCCAAGGAAACCACATTTGGATGCGGCTAGACGCATACTTAGGTATGTGAAGTCCACATTGCAGTATGGACTATTTTATGAGACTGGGGTTCAGATACAGTTGCATGGATACACTGATGCTGATTGGGCTGGTAGTATTTCTGATAGACGATCTACCAGTGGATATGTGTTCTCTTTTGGGAGTGCTGCAGTCACTTGGAGCAGCAAGAAACAGCCTACAGTTGCCTTGTCGAGCACAGAGGCTGAGTACAGGGGTGCAGCAATGGCTGCATGTGAGGTAGCTTGGTTGCATAAGCTGCTTTATGATATGCATCAGTCTACAGATGGGCCAGTTGTCATTTATTGTGACAACATGAGTAGTATACACTTGGCAAATAACCCAGTCTATCATGCTAGAACAAAGCACATTGAGGTGCATTATCACTATGTGCGAGAGAGGGTTTTACTAGGTCTTATTGATCTAGTTTATGTCAGCACAGAGGATCAGATAGCTGACATATTCACGAAGGCATTGGGCGCAGAGAAGCTGCGCAAGTTCAGAGACCTACTTGGTGTGCAGGAATTGGGATTGAGCTCGAGGGGGAGTGTTGAGATATCGAGCTCCACTCGTGATACGCCAGGGTGACCGTTGTGTATTTATGTCACCGACTTGTCAGTTGCAGACGCGGTTGGTACACCGCCGATGAATAATAGCTACATGATAGCTATCCTTATCTACTCTAGTTCGTGGCTCAGTTAGTATGCCACCCTAGTTAGTTGAGTTTGGTTTTGAGACCCATATAGAGGGTTCTTCTATTTCTTGGTACTTGAGTTCTTTTTGGCTTACACAACTAAGAAGAGGAAAACTGTTTTCAGCCTCCACCCTTGTGTGTCTTCCCCATTGTGCAAGCAAGAAAGCTTCAAGCGAGACTCCTTCCTTCTCTCCCACAATCTTGACATGTGACATTGAATTTCGCAATCATAAAGGAGAAATACTACAAAAGCCAAACTAATATATATATATATATATATATATATATACAAGCCTTGTAAACCCGCTTTTGAGCTACGCTCATCCCGTTAACAAGGTTTCGAGTGTGTGAGGTCTTTTGGAAATTTTCAGGATGACTGATCAAACCATGGAAGATTTTATGGCTGAAGGTGATCTACTCAAACCAACAATGGAGCAAAAGTTGGATTTGATTATGATGCAGCTTCAAGAGGAACGAAGAGCACGACAAGCTTTGCAAGCTCAATTGGCCAATCTACAATGATCTACAACCGACCAAGATGGATCGCAACCTGAAGATCTTATACGACGTACCATCGATGCAACACTTGAAGCCCAATCTATTCGCAAAGAAACAAAGATAAGTAAAAGAAACTTCAAATTTCGTACTTTCAATGGATCACACGATGGAAAGACTGTTCTTGCTTTTATCAATCAATTTGATGATTATTTCCATGAAGAAAAATATGCTGAGAAAGACAAAATTAAATGTGTCACTAACCATTTAGTTGACCAAGCATCCTTATGGTGGACAGTGGTTCGCAAAAGCATTGATTGTCCCACTACTTGGGAGACTTTCCAAAAGAAATTTTTGCAGAATTTCCTTCCTCCCCAATTCCACGAAAAAGCCATCAAGCAATGGGATCTTCTACAACAAAGGGATCGCGAACTTATTTCCCAATATACTGAACGTTTCTAGAATGCCCTATTGCAACTACGAATGCTCGAAGATGTACTTGAAGCAACTCATAAATGCAAGTTTATGTCTAGCCTACTTGGACATTTTTATGCGGAAGTCAATATGTTCAAGCCAACAACCCTTGAAGATATAATTTCCTTGGCCCATGACACTGAAGACAAAATTCGCAGACGAGACAAGCGACAACAACAATTTCCAACTAATGGTAACTTTGGTTCCAAACAATTCAATTCAAATTTTCGAAGATTCAATCAAAGTCGTTTTCTTCCATCTTCATTTCGTAAATCTTGGACACGACCACCTGCCTTGCCATCAAACACAAATCCAAACCCTACGCCATCTCTCCCATCAAATCCCAACATTCCTAAACTTCCTGCCATTACCAATAATGTATCCAAAGCAAAACCCATAGTTTGTTATAAATGTCATCAACATGGACATCTAGCAGCCAATTGTCAATCCAAAAATCCATCCATCCATATCAATTATCTGGGAGCAATAGAAGATGAAAAACGTGAGGAAATGCTGGACTTTACGGAAGATGACGACGACATTGATACTACTTCGGATACTTTGCTAGGTATGCCAACTCCCCATTCCTTATTAACAATGAAATGTTTTGTGCATGGTAAAGAAAAGACTATTTTACATGATGATGGGAGTACACATGATTTTATTTCTACAAAATTGGTCAAAGAATTGAATTTACATACTGTTTCTACACATTATCGCATCAAGGCTGTATTCCTAGGTACGAGATATAATGGAACACAAGAGGTGCATAATTTAGAAATTAAAATTGGTGATTATACTGAATGAAGAAATTTCTTAGTTGTACCTTTGTAATCTAGTGACATTATCTTAGGAATGCCTTGGCGTCATCAATACAATCCTGATATAGATTATTCTACGCATTCAATTAAAATTTATTTTCAAGGAAAACAACTCACACTACATGGTATGCATGCTTCCAATAATTTTCCATTGCTTACTCATACTCAGACTAAACGTGTATTACGTAAAAGTAGCAAATTCTATTTAATATGGATGACTGAAATTCAAGCTAAAGAAAAACAGATGCATCCTAGGCATGCACAATTTCTTGCCCAATTCCAAGATTGTTTTGCTGTTGATTTACCACCTGGATTACCACCTGCACGTCTTGAAGATCATAAGATAGATTTAATTCCTGGAACACAACCACCACGTAAAGCACCATATAGACATAACCAAATTGAACAGAAAGAAATTTAAAACCAAATAGAAGAATTGCTTAACAGAGGATTAATTAGACATAGTAGTTCTCCATTTGGTGCACTTGTTTTATTAGTGAAAAAGAAAAATAATACTTATCACATGTGCATTGATTATCGTGCCCTAAATAAAATTACTGTTAAGAATAGATACCCGATTCCTAGGGTAGATGATCTTATGGATAAGCTACAAGGATCTGCCATATTCAGTAAGATAGATCTTAAATCTGGATATCATCAAGTAAGATTGAACAAATCTGATATATTTAAAACTGCATTTAGAACACAATTTGGACACTATGAATTTTTGGTTATGCCTTTCGGTTTGACTAATGCACTAGCCACATTCAGTCGTATGATGAATCGCATATTTTTGAAACATCAGCATTGTGTCATTGTTTTCTTTGATGACATATTAGTTTTCGGTAAAAATGAGAATAAGCATTATGAACATTTGTCTTTAGTTTTTAAGTTATTAAAAGGCAATCAATTATATGCTAACCCCGAAAAGAGTGAATTCTTCCAAACAGAAATTGAATATCTAGGATATATTATTTTATCAAAAGGTATTAAAGTCGACCCTAAAAAGATAGAAGCAATTTTAAATTGGCCGATACCCAAAAATGTGCATGAATTACGTTCTTTTCTAGGTCTTGCTAGCTTTTACAGAAAATTTGTGAGGAATTTCTCATTACTTGCATTACCATTGACAAAAATCTTAAAGAAGGTTATCGTGTATAATTAGTCTGACAATCAACAAAAGTCCTTTGATTTGTTGAAACATGCTTTAACTAATGCTCCTGTATTACAATTACCCGACTTCAATAGACCATTCTTCTTGGTAGTTACTGATGCAAGTGGATCTGAAATAAGAGCAGTCCTTATGCAAGATTCTCACCCCATAGCTTACTCTAGCTGCAAACTCAAACCATCTGAACTTAAATATTCTACATATGACAAAGAATTGCTAGCCGTAGTACAAGCCTTACGTCAATGGAAACATTATCTAATGGGATTTGAATTCATGATCAAAACTAACCAACAAAGCATTAGACATCTCCTTAGTCAACCACAAATATCTGACCGACACATTAAATGGGCCGCTTTTATTCAAAGTTTTCATCCCATTATACAATATCAACCTGGAAAAGAGAATGTTGTTGCTGATGCTTTGAGTAGGAGACCGATAATTCAAAATATTTATGTGATATCATTTGATTCCCTTATCCCTATGAAAGATACTTATCATCAGGATCCTACTTTTCAAGCTGGTTGGAATAAACTAGTTGCAAATAATTGGATTCTTATTGATTCATTGTCTTACACTAATGGATTTATGTTTTATGAAAAAAGATTATGTGTGACAATTCCATTTCGATCATTTGTTTTGCATGAAATTCATTGTTCCCCATATCAAGGTCATAGAGGAATTATATCTACTTTGCGTACACTGATTGAAGATTTTTATTGGCCACACATGGACACTGATGTATCTAACTTTGTATCTGAATGCTTAATCTGTCAACGAGTTAAAAGACACCACGGTAAACAATATGGTTTATTAATGCCATTATCCATTCCATCACGACCATGGAAACATATTTCAATGGATTTTATCACTGGTCTACCTAACACTAAAGCTAATCATGATATGATTTGGATTGTTGTAGAAAGGTTTAGTAAACAAGCATATTTTATTCCATGCAAGAAAACTTTAACTGCATCTCAAGCTGCTCAATTGTTTTTGAAAACTGTTTTCACTAACCATGGTTTACCAAAAGTCATTATTTTTTATCGTGATTCTAGATTCTGTAATAATTTTTGGATTACTTTGTTTGCTAACTTAGGAACAAAGATTGATTTTTCATCTGCATTCCATCCTGAAACAAATGGTCAAACAAAAGCTACTAACAGTACCATTTTAGATCTTTTGCGTGCCTACATAATCTCAAAACCACATACATGGGATACATATCTACATTTACTTCAGTTTGCATATAATAACACACCACATACAACTACAAAGAAAGCACCATTTGAAATTATCTATGGATATCGATTGACTACACTTGTTACATCATTATCAAACAAAATTCAAATTGCTGATGATTTTGCTAACATGTATGCTACTATTTTTGATGAAGTTAAAGAAATGATTGCCAAAGCCCAGCAATCATACACAAAACAAGCAAACAAGAAAATACAGGCTATGAGTTTTAAAGTTGATGATTATATTTGGTTACGAATTGAAAAACGCAGATTACAAAGTGTAGATAAACACCCCTTTGTCAAATTAGCACCTAGATTTTATGGACCATTCAAGATTATACACAAAATCAATGACAATGCATTTAAACTAGAACTACCACAACATTGGAAAATCCACAACACCTTCCATATCAGTTTATTACGACCTTTTAAAGGCCAATTACCTATACACCCTGTATATGAAAACCCTCCTTTGCTAGATGATGAAATTGAAATCCTTGAGCCTGAAACTATTATAGATACTAACTTTATGACCACTAGAAATGGCCGTAGATATTCTAAATATTTGGTTAAGTTTAAAAATCATCCTGTTGAAGAGGCCCAATGGATGCACGCTAGAGACCTAAGTGCTTTCCCCACACAGTTAGCTCCACATTGAGCTAATAGCAATTGAGGACAATTGCTATCCCACCTTGGGGGTATGATGCCAGGAGGCATATTCCACGGTGGATTCCGTGAGGTTTTGCGGTGGATTTCGTAAAATTTTATTACTAGGGCTCATACACAAAGTGGATTCTTTGTGCGAAAAGTCGATGGGGATGCCTATCCTTTTCGGGCATTTTGCCAATTTAATGTGTAAGTGGATGATTCCATAGCGGGTGATTTTGCAAAATACATATTTAAATTAATAAACGTTTATGACTTTAGAGTGCGGACTCGTAATAAATTAAGGTTAGGATTGATTTCTAACCAATTTATTTTTGTAGCTGAAGACTGCTAGGTATTCACTTTTGTCAGTTTAATTGTATTATTTTTCTGACAATTGTGAATGCTTCAGTTGATGTGTAGAGCAAGCAGTGGTGGCATTGGGAAGCATTGGAGGATAGCGTGTATTCAAATTATCACCAATTTTTGATGGGCGCGTATCTTAGGCATGGCGTCCATATTTTGACGCGCTTATTTATCAAGGCACTTGATATTTATTTATTATTTTTGTATGCGCATGGGCGCACGATTTAAACATTTGTATTGGACATTGTATTTGGGTACCGCTTGACTCCTTGGGCGTCCAATAGCTTTAATTATTTAGTGGCACAAAAGAAAACACAAAAGCTAAAGCGTGCTAATTGTAAATTGGGCTATTTTTTGAGGTTGAAGATGAATAATATATAAAATACATGCTTTGTGCAGCGCTCACACAAGGCATGGGGGGAGATTGCACCCAATTGGTCTCTTGTTCATGTTGTGTAAGCTTCTTCATTGTTTTTTGTGCAAAAAGTAGAGTTCTTTTGTTCTTGAGGACCTTCTGATGCTCACTACGCGCGCATACGGCGTCCGATCTGTGCACCAACCAAAGAGTCTATGCATGGTGAACTGCAAATGTTCGATCCATTACCCACATAATTATACAAACTCCATAGTGGAAAGTGATCATGCATACCCAATTTATATGAGAAGGAACCATGGAAGATGAGTTTTTGTTAGAGGTGACTATCTCGTGGATTGTGCCTTACAATCCTTTCCTATCTAAAAAATACAAAGTACAAATTAATGTGGAGGTGTGTTCTACCATTTTCATTATTAAATACTACTACAAATATATGTACAAAGGCTACAAATGCGGGATGATGAGGTTTCAATCTACAAGGAGAAACAATTCCAATGCTACAAATAGTTCTACAATAGTTGAAACAATTGATGAGAAACAAATGTATCTCAATACTCGATATGTCTTTGATTTTGAGGCATGTTGAAGGATCTATGAGTACAGCATGCACAATGAGAAGCATGATGTCATACTCTTGCATGTGCACCTACCAAGGGAAAATGTGGTCACCTTCCATGACAATGCTAACATAAGATGATTGCTTTTTGATGCCAATATGCAGTGTACAACTTTGACAAAGTGGTTTATTTGCAATCAAAATCATCTAGAGACAAATGCATTATACTAAGAGTTCCCTTAGCCTTGGATTTGGAATGCAATGAGAAAATTTTGGACAAAGAAAAAAAAGGGAGATGTTTGTGGTCGCATTTATTTTGTTTCCCCTTCCGCAAGTGAGCTCTACTTGTTGGGGGTAAAGATGCCTCCGCCTAGCCGCCTGTGTATTACTACACTGACAGTCATCGCCACTGCACACTGCAGGTGGCGGGCGCTCGTCACCCTCACCTTATTCTTTATTCTTTTAGTGATAGTTTGAATAAAGGAAGGCCCGGTCGCACATTGTGACTGTTGGAGTTCCCATTTCTCGTCTCTCTCTTTCTTGCTCTTGCTCTCTCGCCATAGCTCTCGAGTCCAAACTTCGATTAGCCTCTCCCTTTCAACTGGTACCAAAGCTCGGCTTCCCGAATCTTGAGCTTGGTTCATGGCACTCTCAGCTTCCCATTGACTCCCCACTCGCATTGGGTCTCCTTCCCACGGCAGCCATATCCAACTCCTTCGAGCTCCGGTCACTCCACGGCTTCGCGAGCACCTTCCCGGCATTGTTGGGTACCCTCATGGAATTACATCAGAGGTATTTGATCATTTTCTTCAAGGGTTTACTTTAGCAACTCAAATTTGTGAGAAATATAAGCTTCCATTTTTCATGTGTGGGCTGCTCTACTTCTCTATGAGCTTGTATGAGAGTTCTATGGGGCTCTCTTAGAGCCTATCTACCCTCCCCACCATCATTCACAACAGCACGTGGCTTACCAGGCCCTGTGGGCAGCAGCGTGAATTGCACCATCCTTCCAACAGCATGTTTTTTTCCCATTTCCAACCCCCCATGCCCCCTATGGTTTGAGCTTTCTTGAAGGCTTGTTTGGCACCTTATAGTGCCTCCCTACCCTCCCCACCCATTATACCAACACACATGGCAATCAGGAGCTTCAGATCTGGTCACGCAGGTTGCGCCAGTTCAGCTGGATAGGTTTCAGTAGCCCCTTTGCTCCATTAAGCTTTGACAAGCAGTCTCATGTTAGCTGGACAGCTTGATGACACAGGATATCATGTATGTTTTGGAGACTCTGCATGGAAGATCACTTGTGGCAGACTTGTGATTGCGAGAGGTGCCAAGGCTGGCAGTCTCTATCCCTTGATTGTATCAGCTTCTTCCCTTGATCATGTTTTGTCTGTGGGCTCTATCCCACATGTATCTCTTTGGCATGCCCATTTGGCCCATATGTCTTTGAAGGGAATGAAAATGCTTTCTGGTTTGCATTGGTACATTCGGATGTCTGTGGGCCCATGCCTTGTCAGTCTATGGGTGGTGCAAAGTATTTTGTTACGTTCATAGATGATTTTTCACGAAAATTTTGGGCTTATCCCATTAAACTGAAATCCGATGTCTTGGTTGTGTTTCAGAGATGGCTTGCATTGGTTGAGAACCAGTCTGGGTATAGGCTAAAATGCCTAAGGACAGATAATGGGGGTGAGTATGTCTCACGTGCTTTTGAGCAGTTATGTGATGAGAGGGGTATTAAGCGTCAGTTGACTGCCCCCTACACCCCCCAGAATGGTTTGGTTGAGCAGATGAATCGAACCATCCAGGAGCGTGTACGTAGTATGCTTAGCCATGCATGCCTACCACAGAGCTTTTGGGCTGAGACAGTTAGTACAACTATGCATGTCATCAACAGATCACCTTCTAGTGGTTTGGATTTCTAGGTTGCAGAGGAGGTATGGACTGGAAAACCTCCCTCTTATGTGCATCTCCGTGTCTTTGGATATGAGGCATTATGCCATGTGCCTAGGGACAAGAGAAGTAAGATTTTCCTTGGTTATGGGGATGCAGGCGAGATGGGTTACCGTCTCTGGGATCCGCAGGTGCGGAAAGTCATCCACAGTCATGATGTAGTCTTCCATGAAGACAAAATGCATAGGCAGCCTGAGAGAGTCGTTGAGATCTGCAGGGTCATATTTTAGGAGGAGCCGAATGCTCCCGCACAGCCAGTTGGACAGCCTACAGCCGCAGCAGATGCTCATGGTAAGGGTGTTGGACAGGCAGCTAGGTAGGCAGCAGAGCCTACTATGAGACGGTCTACTAGAGACAGATGTCCACTAGATAGATTTCAGCCCTCGATGCATTATGTCTTGGTTACATATGCAGAAGAGCCTTTCACTTATGATGAGGCTATGCATAGGGGTGACAATCACTCCTGGGAGAGGGCTATGCACTCTAAGATAGACTCCCTGCATAAGAATGACACTTGGGATTTGGTTTCCTTGCCTATGGGCAAGAAGGCTTTGCCATGCAAGTGGGTGTACAAGCTAAAAAGTACCCTTGGACACCCCAAGCTGGCATACAAGGCTAGATTGGTAGCAAAGGGTCAACACTTTGATGGAATTGAGTTTGAATGAGTGTTAAAGAAGGGCATACTTGATCGCAATGGATGCTATTGCTTCCACATGAAAAAGTGTTTTCTTTTTGGATGGGGCCAGGGGGATCAACCAAAACATATTTGTACAATTTCTTGCTAGCAAAATTGAAAGGGGAGGAAAAGTTGTGCTAGAGACACCATCATTTGGTATTTATGTTTTGTTGTTACCAAAGGGACATACTACGCACTCGAGGTTTAAGATTCCTCTTGAGTTGAAGAGTACTTCATCTTGCAACATTCTAATGCAGTGCCAACTTGTGAAACTATTGAGTGTAGCATGTCTAATAATTTTGGATGAGATGCCAATGATGCATCGACATGATTTTGAGGCATTGGATAGGACATTGAGCAACATAATGGAGTTTGATATGCCATTTTGAGAAAATGTGATTCTTTCTTATGAAGATTTTTGTCAGATCCTCTTGTAGTGCCAAAGGGGAGTCATGAAGAGATAGTTCTCTTTGCCCGTCTCCTCTATGGAAACATATGCATGTTTTGTGGTTGTCTCAAAACATGAGAGTTTCAGTGCAAGATGTTCACTGAGGGTATTATGATTTTGTTGAGCGACTTCTCTCTCTTAGGGATGGTTGAAATTATTTGGATGGTGGTAATCGTGTTGCTATTCCAATACATATGGTTTTTCATGATGCAACCATGGATGATCTCATCTCACATGTTTATATGGACATCATTTGCAAGCAAGATTATGTATCTTTTTTCATAGGGCATGCTATTCTAGCCTCGAAAAACAAAGATCTTGATATGTTGAACATTGTTGTCTTGCGTAAAATGCTTGGGGATTTTTATATGTATTATAGTGATGATTCTCTAGTTGAGACCGATGCGAATTCTTTCCTTTACTCAAGTGAGTAATTGAATTCGATTGATTTGGGAGGTGGTTTTCCTCCTTATAGTTTGGTGCTGAAGAACAATGCACTAGTGATACTACTATGAAATTTGAATCCTGCAATGGGCCCTTCCAATGGCATAAGATTGATAAGCAAGCATTTCCATAGAAAGTCCTCAAGGCTAAAATTATCAACGGGACAATATTAGTGTCATTGTCTTTATACCTAGGATCATCGACATCTATTGTGTTATCATTCATCATGCAAAGAAGGCAAATCCCTGTTATGCTTGCTTTTGCTATAACTATTAACAAGTTGCATGGTCAAACGTTGACTTTCCTAGGTTTATATCTCAAGACATCGGTGTTCTCCCATATCCACCTTTATGTTGCTTTCAATGGGGTGAGATTTCCTAATTCCATAAAGGCTTTGCTAGAGGACAGATATGCAAACTCGCTTACCACTACAAACATTGTGTACCTCGAGGTGTTGCAAATAGCTAGATGATCTTGCCACTTTGTTTACTATTGCAAATCAAGCAATTTTCAAATGGCATCATACAAAAATATTTATTGGGTGGAAATTGTTTTGAGTATTTCTTCAGATGTTTTCTATTAGTTATTTGTGCTTTTATTTGCATGGTTATCTTTTCTTTTGTGAACCTACTTGTCATGTCAAGGTTTCAACACCTTTTCATTGAAAAGATATATATAATTGTTGAGTTTTGCAATATTGATTAGTCATTTGTATGGTGATGGAGCATAGGCCATCCTTTGTACTTTCTATGCATGTTGCAATTTCAAAACTAGTACTTGTTGCATCTTTGAAATCAATGGATACACATAGTGTCAAAGACAGTGGGAGAAAAACATCTTGACATCGCTTGCCTTCTTACTAGTGGTGTTCAATCGGGTATATTGCTAGATTTAAGGGGCTATTGACACAAATGAGTTGATGTCTCCAATCAACATCTCCAAATGAAGTGAGGCATGCGATAGGCCCCATATAAACACTTATTGACCTTTGGTGTCTATTCCTATGTTCAATGCTTTATTCCTCTTACACCTTTGAAATTTCTTCTTCTGATGTGATTTAAATTGCTATTTATGAACCTGATCAAAATTTGAAATCATGTTATCATTTTTCTTAGGAAAATGCCCCTTGCAGCATAAATTGCTAAGTTCAATGGACTTTTGGCATGAATGGTGTTCTTTGAATTGAATGAGTATGGTTTCCATGATGTATATGTTTTCTTTTTATCCTTATTAGACAATATTTGAATTAAATGTTTGTTTGGATCATCTATCCTTTTGAAAACCTCTTATTTGCATTGATGCATTGTTTGATATGGATTGATGATGTTGTTGAATGATAAGATTGATGTTGTTGATAAATGCGTGTAATTAGGGTTTGCTTTTAAAGAAATTAACCTCTCTTGCTTCATTTTGCACTCCTCGATGTATTCTAAATCTCTCCTTTAACCATTGGCTTCTTCAAATGTCTATGCTTGTCTACACATATTATCCTGCATCGAAAACTCAGCTACATCGCCATGAAAAATTCATTTCTCTATATGCATAGGAGCCTTTCTCACATCATAGAGCAGTTGCTGATTCTTTCATGCATGGATTCCTCCCATCTAGCATTTGTGGAAACTCAATATGGAGTTTGTGTCGAGTGTTCTTATGTTTCTTCCCCATTGGAAGCATTCTTGGTTCAAAAGAGACATTCACCACACATTGTGCAATGTTGGGAGAATCATGAGTTATTTAAACTTTCATGCTTGGTTAGGGTGCATCAATCGCATATTGGCATTATTGTATCCAATGCATCAGAGATGTGTGCACCTACTTCCAATTCATGTGATTACAAGTATATTTTCTATTTCATTTCGATTATTCTTTCATACAAATATCCTTCTGATAAGTAATCTACATGTTCATTTAAAGAAAAAGGAAATTTGGAGAGATTGATGATTGTGCCCATCCATGTGGAATAAGCACAAAGAGTTCACCATTGCACAATGTGACAAATGCTCTTGTGCTTAGTGTCACAATGCATTTGAGGGGAAAAAACTAATTTGAGTTATTTTGATTTCTTTTTGTTTGGGTGTGCATTTTGTCATCCTTTCTTTGAGCTCTGCTACTTTCTGCTTGTGGTGGTGTTGTTTAGAAGAACTTTGTGCTTCTAATTGTTCAAGTAGTCTATGTTTGCCAGTACACGTGCCTTTCGTTGATCTACAATGTGCTCTTGGAAGGAGAGCAAGAGAGAGGGGTTTTCTTATGATGATCAATGTAAATATTATTATCTTGCATTTTTATGTTGGAATTAACTCCTTTTGGTAAGCCCATCAATTGAGTGTTTTGGATTGATCCCTTCACACGCATGCACGCATGCATGCACGCACGCACGCATGCACACACGCACGCACGCACACACGCACGCACGCACACACGCACACGCACACGCACACGCACACACACGCACGCACACCCACTCACGCACGCGCGTGCGCGCGTGCGCGCACCCGCACACGCACACGCACACACACACACACCCACACCCACCCACACGCACGCACGCACGCACGGGCGCGCGTGCGCGCACCCGCACACGCACACGCACACGCACGCACACGCACACACACACACACACACACACACACACACACACACACACACACACACACACACACACACACACACACACACACACACACACACACACACACACACACATTGCAATTGAGGGAGATAGGAATTGCTCGCAGTTGTACCAAAGGATGTTGCACTAACGTTCTAATTACACAACTATACTTAGAGGCACCTTTGACACAACTGCTTATATGCAAGTAGCATGGCATTGTGTACATATTACAAGGGGCAAGTTGAAAATTTGTAAGACAAAGTAAGGTATGTGTTTTATGAGAGACATAGAGTGAGGGAGGGGGATGTGAAGACTGCATATCCTTGCTTTTTAGGTACCTTGATACCCATGCTTGCATTCTGGTTATTCATTGTTTTACCTTTCTATTGCAAACATGCATTATGTTGTTGTGAGAAAGAATGAGAGAGAGGGTATTGTGTTTTTTAAATGTTGTAAGAAGTTAGTTCAAAACTTGGGGTATAGGTTGTTAACAAGGAAGGTGTTTAGAGAGAGAAATGAGGAAAAAGAGAGTGTGACCAAGAGGCAAAGAGGACAAAGGAGGGAGGTTGGGAGAAAATGCTTAGAGAGCTAGGTGTAGCCTCTACGCCTCGCTCATTTTGCAATGATTACCACCATGTGAAGTGCAATAATGGGCGTGGCCGGTAATGCTGCAACCATGCCAACTAGTTGGTTTTAACACAACAAATTCAAATTAATATTAAGTCATTTGATAATTGCAATAACTATACTAGTTAGATAATATGAATAGCAATATTTGTTGAGAAATAGACAAATGATGTATGCTCCAAGAGGAGCTATCCTGAATCCCATATGCACAGTGAGGAGAGTGGAACAACTCAAAGCCTATAAAGCATTGTACTTGACTATGAAATGAACACAATATCATGATGCTTGGTACTTTCAGTTAAGTGTCTTGTCATTGTCAATTCTACACAAGATTGTGTTTATGAGTCCAAGCTAATCTATCTTGGAACCTAATTCACTTGTGTAACAGTTGGTCTCTACTTGTCCATGTCATTATGAACTTGGTCTTCATCTTTGATCCACCATAGCTTGTGTCATGTCCTAGATCTGCATCATTTAACATGGTATCAGAGCCCAGTTGGGCATGGCACAGCTCATACTCTGAATCTCTAGTCTCCCTTCACCTCTGGTGATCTCTAACCAGCTCACATTCAGCTCACATCTTCAGCTTCAACTTCAAATCTCAGTTGGACCTTGTGGCAGCCATAGCCAGACTGCACCTACCCACCTTGGAGCTCTTGGATCTCTCTCTATGGGCCATATCTTCAGGTGATTCCTTCTGGAGGTATCTTCCCTTGCTCAAGACGCTTCATCCTAGCACTTCAATCGACGACATTACTGCTTCCTAGCTCTAGCATTACACAAATCGAAACGCGCTGTCCTGTCTGCGCGCCTGTCCACGGTCATACTGCTGACGCCAATCGTACAGTCCACAATCGACCCTGTGAGCATAGGGCTTTTGAAGCTCACTATGCAAGCCTACTCCCCATACAATATCTTGGGCAATGGTCAACTCCTTGAGCTGCACGAACTGAAAGAACAGTCGGCTGTCTGAAACCCTAGAGGAAGCCATATCCAGAAATTTGGAAAGCTTGGCAACCTTGTTCCTTTTCTCATTATCATCGTCAACAGTGATTTTAATCACTGAGGAATACTCTCTGAAGATCGTTACTAGTCTGGAAGTGTCCAAGGAAGCTCAGAAGCCATCCACGAAGTTCCTAAGAGAAAGCAGATCAAGTACCGACTAGTATCCATTAACACTCAACTAGTATCAATTTGACACTGATTCTCTTGTGTCTCTTGACACATTAAAATACAATTTTTTTGCTGGTTAACTGAAGTTTAGCAACATGGCAGAGATTGAGCAAATAGCTAAATTCAACGGTGAAGGATTTCATGCCTGGAAGGAAAAGACCATGTATCACCTGATGCGAAAGGACTTATGGGACCTGTTTGAAGATGATGCAGATAACAAGAAGGAAGATGATGAAGACGGGTTTGTTGAAGAAGACCAGTTCAAATCCAAAGAATGGAAGAAGATGAATAATAAGGCACTAGGCATCATTGCCTGGGGATTAAGTGATGATGTGTTACATCATATATCTGGCATTAGAAATGCTAGAACCGCCTAGGAGGAGCTTGATAAAATGTTTGGTACTCAAGCAAAGAATTCAAAGGTAAAACTTCTCATGTAGTTTTATAAACTGGATATCAAAGGTAGTGCTTCTATGACCATACACATTAATAAGTTTAAGAGTTTAAAAACTCAGCTTGCATCTCTTAAAAAGAATATTGAGGAAGATGAAGCAATAGCCGTACTGCTTGCAAGTGTAAACAAGGATCCATATGAAAATCTTGTGTCCACTTTGAGTAATGTTCCAAGCCTCACACTTAAAGATATTGAGCACTCACTACTCGATGAAGAAGGCAAAGTAAAAAACAAGAATGCAAAAGACAATGTCTCATCATCTAGGGAAAATCTTTTGTACACCAAAGAAGCTGCTGGACCTAAAGGAAGAGGTCAAGGATTCATCAACAACAATAACAAGGATCGGATTACATGTCACTATTGTGGTAAGAATGGCCATGTAGCCAGTGAATGTTTCCACAAGAAGAGAGCCCAACAATTGCAAAGTGATCATCACCAGAACCAATACATGGAAGAAAGAGAAGAAGAAGAATATGCTTCCACTACCATCAACAACTCTGACAGATTGTTTTGAAGAACTTTCATCGTATCTTTCATATGTTTTTTCCACAGTGGATCTTTCTTTTCCTTAGTGAATTTGATTTGTACAACCCTTGCCAAGATGTAAAGTCTCAAGCTTTAACTTGACTAGGCTGCCTATGAGCTAGTCTTCCGAGCCATGTTATCATGAAGGGGGGGCAAAAGCCAGCAAGTGTAGGGACTCATCATTTGAGGGGGGGTGTTGAGAAATAGACAAATGATGTATGCTCCAAGAGGAGCTGTCCTGAATCCCATATGCACAGTGAGGAGAGTGGAACAACTCAAAGCCTATAAAGCATTGTACTTGACTATGAAATGAACACAATATCATGATGCTTGGTACTTTCAGTTAAGTGTCTTGTCATTGTCAATTCTACACAAGATTGTGTCTATGAGTCCAAGCTAATCTATCTTGGAACCTAATTCACTTGTGTAATAGTTGGTCTCTACTTGTCCATGTCATTATGAACTTGGTCTTCATCTTTGATCCACCATAGCTTGTGTCATGTCCTAGATCCGCATCATTTAACAATATTTAAGGTAGTTTAGATAATGAATACCTAAGGTAGCAAGTAAAATATAAGAGATGCATATCCATATTAATGAAAAACATGATGTCACATAAAGAAAAGAAAATAAATAGAGCATATATATGTATATATATAGTATAACTATATTACACTAACAAAAGAAGGCATAAACTCAATTGTCTGCCACCATAAGCCACACGATGGAAACAAGAAGGGGACAAGTAGATAAGGCCATACCATCTTGCAGATTACCAACTCCAGCATCATTTGGATTGGGCAACCAACAAAAACATGAAGAGTAGGACGAGTTTTACCAACCCATTCACACTCTAACAACTCGAGATTCCAAGAAGTCTACCACTTGCTCCCCCATGCAACCAGTCAATGAGGTAGGAGTAAGCTATAAATGAGAGGGCTAGTGTTGAGAAAAAGGGAGAAAGAAGGCCAAAAGAAAGTGCCCTGCTACTGCAATCATCATGGTTGAGAGAAGGAAGATATAGAGAGGGAGACAAGAAAGGAAGAGTTCTCCCACTCCACATCCTCTTCCCTTGCCAAAAACACCCTTATTCTTTGATTTTATTCGCTCAAGCTTGAAAAGCCTTCTTTCATATTATCCATCTCTCTTTCCTACTTCCTAGGAGAGAACTCTACTCACACCAATCTCTCTATGCTTATTACAATCAACCTATTCTATCTTCCTTTTGCTCCAAGTTATCTATTCTCTAAAAACTATTGCTTCTATAGCCATCCCCGATAGTCTTCCCAAGCTAGACACAATACAGGGAGACAACCAAGCCAATAGGAGACATACATGGATAATAGAGGAGATATGATATGACACCTAAGAGGAGCACAATAGGAGTAGGACAAAATGTTACAATGAGTGGGGCACCCCCAACTCCACCTACACCCTATGTGTAATCATTAAACTAACCTATTAAGATGTACAATTTTGTTGTGAATTGGAGCCATCTTGGATTGAGAACATTTCATGGGATCGTCTTATGTAAGAAAGCTTTGGGTATAATCATGACTAGCTATGAGGAGATTTGCTAGCACTACGCATCCTCTCTTAGGAGCAAGCATACTTGAATATTGTTCAATCTAATGGTGATAATATGAGAGAGAGAAAGACTATCACTTGCTTGAACTAGTTATGAAGAAATTGAGTATTGTATTTGTATTTTACTTAAAGAAAGAAAAGGATCCATAGAGTGTATGGGAATTAGAGATAACACTATGATTAGAATTCATAATACTTAATCTAGGTAGGAAAGTAAATTTGTCAAACATGAATCCTCTAAGGTATTAAAGGTATTTGTTAAGAGGATTAGATGGAGAGATACTTAGGGTGTTCAAATGACTAAGTTAGGTAAGAAAAAACATGAAGCATCTTGCAAACCTCATAGAATTAAGGATATTAAGTCACAACTAACCTTGTCTAGGGAAACTTGAGAAACTTAGTCATAAAATAAAACCGAAGCATAGCCAAAGAGTATCATCCCTCTAAAAGAAGTCCATTAACTTGTACCTTGATAACCTTGTCAAGGGAAGCTAGAATGACTAAGAAAGCCGAAACGGAATGAATGATGCTCAACTTGGGTGAATTAGGTAAGGGAACTCAAACCCTTGATTAACTAAGCATATAATAAAGAGTTAAGAGAGATATTTACTACCCATGTTCCTTTAAAGTATTGGGCCAAAAATAATATGCTAACATACTCAAACCATGGTAAAATCAAAGGTAAGAATGAATATTGGTTGCAAAGGAGTTGTTTGGCTCTTAGTTATATGGATGATTATTTCCTATTTATAGTTGACAAGATAAAGTCAAAGATGGAATCTCGCACATGTGATTTTGGAAAATGGGGCTACTCTCCCTAGGATGTTCCTCCCACCAAAAACTATGTCTTCTCTGCTCACTAGGACCAATGGTATGAGCAAGAGGTCTCTTTGTAGGGTTAGATCGTATTTAGTATATGCTTAGGGAACTAGGAGACCTCGAGTAATAATTCCAAGCATGGTAAGAACAACTAGGCCCTTGTGAACTTAGGAGATCATTTCTCGAAGTCCCTATACTAGTTGATGGGCAACAAGTTTTGTGGATTGCCTTCAGGCAAGGTTTGGATTGTGAACCAAATATGGCTAGTTGCACTGATATTATTATACAAACTTCTTACAAATAAAAGGGAAAATTTAAATGTTTTTTTCTCTTATAATCATATTAGTGTTCTAGGTTATGCAAAGGAACATGTTCTAATTGACCTATTTAAGAAAGCTATATTTAAGTGTTAAAGTAATATGTTAAGTTAATTAGAAAATTAGGCAAGTCATGTTTTATTGTGTGGATGAGTGGGAAGCAGGAGGGCTGATTTCCGATTGAGAGACCCCTCCTATGGATGGGTGGTCTCAATAAGCCAGGAGGCTTCTCATCATAGCAATAGGATTAATTAGAGCCAATCGACCACTAACTTTGGGTTTAATCTTAGAGCTAGCTTAGTGCCATCTTAGGGGACCAAGGTGAGACTATGCCCTATTGGCAAAGGGGTCGATATTCCTATTCCTCCTTGTTTCTCAGTCTCATTGAACCAAGTGCCACATCAATTCACTTCGAGCTTGATTGTTCACATAAGTGGCTACCCTTGCTTGATGCTAGAGGGCTATTAGATGGCCTTAGTACTGTCAATTAGGAACCATAGGTTGATCCTTATGGGGACAAGCCAACACTTCCCCCATGGGGTGGACTTGGGAATCAACCAAACAACAAACTCCACAATTTCCTTAAGATTCTAGATGGCATTGTTTGACATCAAGAATTGATGGGATACTAATCATGCCTATTCAATCACCCTAGGCTGGGTACATTACAAGTGGTATAAGAGCGAAAAGAATTAAAGAACCTAATTTTGTTTGAATAAATTGTTTGAAAATTAATTTTTCTAATAATTGGTAAACTTTAAGAAAGGTGCACTTGGACAAATTGAAATTGTATCATTGACCCTAAAGAAACAAGCCAACTATCAAGGAGCCTAGTGACGACAAGAGTATTTGAAGAGATGCACCTAGTTGATCTTTTCTGGTTCTTTGAAATAAAAAATCCTAATGACATTGTCTTTGTAAATGGTCAATATCACAATTGAAATGAATATGTATACTCCCAACTTGTGAAGGCTTTGTACATGTCCTTGAAAGAATCTACAACTTATTACCCCTCTATTGTGAGCATCAATGGATGTGGAGAGGCATCTATTGTTTAATAGGCATGAATCAATTAGCCTATCTTGAGATGAACTTCAAGAGGATCAACTAGATGAAAGACCTCAAAGTAGTTAAGCTTTTTATATTTGAAGAAACCCTATTAAACTCCATTGTGCACTAATTATCAATCCCTTAGGCAAGCTATTTCCCAGAAGAACTAAAATGATCACTCACTTAATTTAAGTATAAGGAATTCCTAGTGGATGGATAATTCTTATACTTCATGAAGAGGCTATGCATACCTAACAATAAGATATGCCAAGATACTGAATGCACAGTAAGGAAGGACTAAGATTGGACTGAATTAAAGAGGAATGTAATCAATTATATCACCCAATGTTTGAGCTACCAAAGGATTAAGATGAGAAAGGTAAAACTACCTAGCAAATTGAAGCCCCTTGACATCCCAGAGATGAAGTGGAAATTCATTTCTAAGGACTTCATAGTGGAATCACCCATTGTACAAGGGGGGATAAAAATCCATCATGTTTGTTGTTAATATGCTTATAAGCTTTTCTCATCTTATCCCAATAAAGATAACTTTCAAGGCCTCAAATATTTCCCAACTATTCATTATTATTATATTTCAATAGCAATGCATGTGAACACACTTATGACCACTATGGCATTTTTTTCCCTTCTTTATGAGGTTTTTTTCCCTGAGCCTTGTATATATGCCTATTTACTTTTAGAAAATCTTTAGTCTTGTAAATCTTTTTTTTACACACCTCTCCATACACTTTGAGTTATGCTCTCTCAAGCTTCCTCTTCTCCCAATTGTGTGCTTGCATTCTTGCAATCCTAAATCCAACAATTGATATTAGAGTGGCCTTCAACCCCTTACACATAGTCACCAACACCATTTGCTTGATTTCCTTAGATTGGGATGAGATTTAATGAGCATTCTCAAGTTGATATATTTTTTGGGACAGCCGTATAGAGTAGGAAGTCCTTAGATTTTTTTAATCGGGTTCATTTTGGCCTCTATTTGCACTACTACTAGTAATATGCAAGCTATTTCAGCCTTTTGTGTAGAATTTCCAACATCAATCAATTCTATAAGAAGAGCCCCTATAGTCTCCTTCATATTGTGCTACATAGCACAAGCTACTTTGTATATATTTTCCTCTATATATGCAACTTTTGCATCAAGTACAATTAATGGTCTTGACTCGCAACAATGATATATTCCATATGTTGGTTGTTGAGGGGAAGTTGGATGGGACCAACTATCCACTGTGAAATTATATGGTGCATCATGTATTGGTTACAAAGGGGCTATGAAACATTGTATATTGAATTTAAAGACATCCTACTGGTATATTGGAAGCTACAAGTGACAAAAAAAAGAGAGTAAAAATAGATGTTGTTGAGGATGTTGTAGGTTTTGCTCTAGTTAATGCTAGAGTACTATCACCACCTACCATTGAGGAGATTCATTGGAATAGCAAAAATTTAGAGGCTCGTGCTTTGATTGCATTGTCTATTAAATGTACACCATGATCCCACATATTCAGTCCTATAAGTCAACTAAAGATGCTTGGGATACTCTTGCATGTTTGTATCAAATGAGAAATGAGGCTTGTATTGCTTATCTCCATAAGCAATTACAGAGCAAGAATATGGATGAAAGTAACTCCATAGATAGTTTTTTGACAAAGGTGAAAGATCTTTTAAAAAAATTGATTATTATAGATGAGAATTTGCCAAAGAATTCACTTGTGCAGACCATTCTCAATTTTCTTTTTGATTCTTATTAGAGTTTTCTATCTACTTTTCATTTGATTATGAAAGGAAAACCAAATGCTTTGTCATTTGATGAGTTGGTTTCTGTTTTGCTGTAAGAAGAAAAATATGGGTGAATTCTTCACAAGAAGAATAATCAAAAAGACCATTCTTAATTGTCTTTTTGATTCTTATCAAAATTTTCTATCTACTCTTCATTTGATTATGAAAGGAAACCCAAATGCTTTGTCATTTGACGAGTTGGTTTCTGTTTTGCTGTAAGAAGAATAATCTAGGCAAAACAAGTCCATTATGCATGTTGTAGATCAATATTTTTTTCTAGCTAAGTAGAAATCTACAAATGTTTTTTAGACAAAGAAGGCTGACAACGATAAGAAGAAAAAAGAGAGCTAGATGTTTTGCATGCATTAAATGGCAAAAGATTGTGTCATTAAGGATCGTCGTAAATTGGCTATAAAAGAGTCCAAGAACAAAGATGCTAGTATGGCTATTGTAAATGCCTCTTCTTGCTAAGCAAAATCCTTCTAAATTGGTTGGAAAAAAGGCTAGTATGGCTGTTGTAGATGTCCCTCCTTTTAAGACAAAATTTGCAAATGTTGTGTACTAGGATATAAAGTTGACATTTAGTGCACAATGTAGTTATGACCCTTTTTTACACGATTCCTACATAACTATTGTGGATTCCTATGTATGATACTTTGATAGTGGATTTGCGAAGTATATTATTTCTTTGCACTTCTAAGGATAGTACTACGACATATACCAATAACTCCTCTTATCGTGTTATAAAGGAGTAAAAAAACTTGTCGACTACTATACATGGCAGTAATTTCACACTCATGGAAGCTTTCTACATACCATAAATAAAAAAGAATTTGTTGTACACTTGCCAAGTTTGGCTTAATTGTGAGATTTGTTAATGACATATGTACAGTTCATTATCTCTCTTGTGGTGACTATTGCATCTGGTTTACTATATCATGGGCTCTACAAGTTCAATCGTTATGGTAAATGTATGGAAGATGTGGCATATGTAGTTGTAGATTTGTGGCCTATTTTAGATGCAAAACTTTAGCATGCATCTTTTTGTCATCTTAATTTTTTGGTTTACTACACTTGCAAAAGTATGATAGGTTGTTTGTCTACTCTTGAGAAACCTAGAAAACACTTTTGTAAAGGCTCCATGCAACATTCTTCATTTCCAAAAGATGGTTTAGTGAGAGTTGTTTGCAAACTACAACTTATACACAACGATATTTGTGGTCAAATGCAAACATAATCTTTTGGCAGCTACATGTAGTATGTGACTTTCATTGATGATTATTCTAGACATGCATGAGTGTATGGTTTAAAAGCTAAGTTCAAAGTATTTTTGTGCTTCAAATAGTTTTTTAGCATGGCTAAAATTTTGTTGAGATCTAAGTTCAAAGTATTTTTGTGCTTCAAATAGTTTTTTAACATGGCTGAAAATTTGTTGAGATCTAAAGTGGGTACTCTGTGTTTAGATCGAGGGGGAGAGTATATATCTAATGATTTTAATGCATATCTAGCTGAATGTGAGATTTTAAAACACCAATGTACAATGAATGACATACATGACGGAAAAATGGCGTAGCTGAGAGGAAAAACAAATCACTCACGGAGATGGCATGATACATATTAAGAGTCAAGCTTTTCCACATTGTTTTTGGCTTGAAGTCATTTTATGTACAACCTATGTACTTAACACGTGTCCCATTAAGGCTTTATAGTCTATCACTTCATATGAGGTTTAGCATGGTAAGAAACCAAACATATATTGTTGATTTTAAGCTATAGTCAATCACTCCGTGGCATGGTAAAAAACCTAGACATATATTGTTGATTTTAAGTCTGATACGAATTTAGCTTTTAATAGGTTAGAATTGGGCCTATTACATAATTATTTAAGCATTTAGTTCAAATAGTGTGATGGAGGTATTGCTTTGTGCCAAAAAAAAGATGCTACTTGGATTGATGAAAATACACTTTGAAAACAATATCCTCAGTTCTTCTTGAGGTGATGACATCTTGATTCCTCTAAGGGGGAGAGGATGAAATGTATCCACTCTTTCACAATGAAAACAACGTTTTCTATGTAAATTCTCATCTCATAACCTTCAATATGCTATAGAGAGTCTTAGAATTCTAAAAAGTCATGATAAGTGACCATTCAAGGGATGGAATCTCAAGCTTGAAAAGCCTTCTTTCATAGCCCATGTCTATCTTTTTCGCACTCCCGAATAGAGAACTCTTCTCACACTCATATCTCTTCACTTATTACAATCAATATCTTTTACCTTGCTTTTGCTCTCATCTCTCTATTATCGAAAACTAATTGTTTCCATAGCCATCCTCAATAGTCTTTCGAAAATCATGTATAACCAAAGCCACAATACATCTAAGCCAACTTGTACCTACTTTAATAACCTCATTCTATCTTATTTTGACGGGGAGGTGAGGATTGTGAATAGCAAGGGTCCATAGTGGAGTGAAGGACTATGCTCAAGTGAAGGATGCAATCAATGGAGAAAACCAAGTAGTGGAAGACATACATGGATAGTAGAGGAGATATGCTATGGCACCTAAGAGAAGTGCAACAAGAGTAAGATGGGAAGTTGCAACAACAAGTATGGAACCCTAACTCTAGCTATACCCCATGTTCAATTGTTAAAGTAACCTATTAATTGTGTTCAGAGCCATCTCGATTTGAGAATCCCTCATGGGACCCTCTTGTCCAATAGCTTTAGGTACAACTTCTCCCTCCCAAGCTTGGAGCTTAGTTCTTTGGAGCACTCAAGTTCTTTTTAGGGTACTTATGACTAAAATCGTCAAGTGAGAAGAGAGGAGACAAAATTTATGGATTGCCCTTAGCTAGAGTCCCTTGTTTGTGAAGAACATGAAGATATCCTCCCAAGACTTGACTCATGTTAGAGCAATAGAGATTAGGAATAACAAAGATATCTCTTGGCCTCTCAACTTCTACAATTAAGTGGACACTAGTGATGAAAGTAATACAATAATATTCATGCCAGCAATTAGAAAATGAAATTTATGAAGAGGTAAAGATAACTTATTTTTTTAAACCATCATGAAGAGTTAGAGAGGAAAAATCGAGTCCAAAGATCACATAATCTTGAATAATCCTTGCTCCATTGTTGTGCTTGATGTAGATGTCCTCTTATCAATTACATCCATCATTTTCTTATTGATTTTCTAAGCTATTAGCCTTGATGGAATCATGGATACACTTTATCTTCAAACATCATGCCAACAATTAGAAAATGAAATTAATGAAGAGGTAAAGACAACTTATCTATTTTAACCATCATGAAGAGTTATAGAGGAAACATCGAGTCCAAAGACCGCATAATCTTCAATAATCTTTGCTCCATTGTTGTGCTTGACATAGACGTCCTCTTATCAATTAGCTCCATCATTTCCTTATTGATTTTCTAAGCTATTAGCCTTGATGGAATCATGGATACACTTTATCTTCAAACATCATAGCATATTGTTTGCTTTTGCCAGATTTACAAGACACCCCCTTCAAAGAGGTTGAACCATCTCAAGCCCTCCTCTAAAAAGAGATTCAATCATTTGTCAATATATCATCATGAATATAACCCATATTCTAAAAAGGAGATTCTGATTCCCATGTTTCCGTAGAGTCTAACTCAAAGGTAAAACTAAGGAAAGAAGTAAAGATAGCTTATATGTTTTAACCATCATGAAGAGTTATAAAGGAAACATAGAGTTCAAAGACCATATAATCTTTAATAATCCTTGCTCCATTGTTGTGCTTGACATAGATGTTCTCTTATCAATTTCCTCCATGATTTCCTTATTGATTGTCTAAGCTATTAGCCTTGAGAGACTAGGGGCCTGAATCTGCTTTGCCAGGATCGGGCCTCCAAAGCTGCCCTGGCCGAAGGCTCATGTCTGGGGACCTGAATGTGCAAGCCTCTGGCCAGGGCAGCTTTGGGGGCCAATCTTGACAAAATTTTATGTGCACACTCCCGATGCCCTATTGGTAAATTTTTACGTGAATTCGATGTATATATCTTTAGCACACTCCATGCATAATGAGTATGACACAGTGAGTCTGACACTAAACTTGTGTGATGCAAGATATTATCTATATAGATAAATTTTCATCTAGACAAGGTGGCCGATCTAGTAGTCAAGGAAGGGTGCAGGACTCGGCATTGAAGGAGTATATCAGCCAGCTTGTAAGTGACATTATTGTATTCCATAAGACATGCTCTCCAGCTTTTGCTGAGAACTTCTTGAAGTTGAGGACACTAATGAAGGCTGGGCCCTTCAAGACCATCCCAACGAACTCCAAGTTGGAGAAAGTAGTGTTGCTTCGACGTTCAAAGCTCCTCTACTTATTCTCTAGTACTAGGTCTGGGCCACTTTTTTCCATGATGGCTCGTGGCATGGTTGCTGGTGTTGAAGACCCCAATGTCATTAGGCGGGAACTACTAGGGCAAAATGTGTTGCTACCTATGATCAAGAATAGCTCTAACCATGGGGAGTCTAGCTCAAAGAATCCTACGAGAGAGTAGATGTACTTAGTGCCAATTGATATCTCATCACCAATGTAATGTAATTTTTAATCTTCTCTTGAAGTAATGAAAACTGATATTTTTGGATTTGCATGCAATGTGGTTTGTCATACGTATTGTTTATTATTGTTTTTTGCTTGAATGTTACATTTATTTATTGGATTTATATGCAACATGATTTGTACCCTAAATTTAATACGTAGTGCTTTATCGAGTTCGTGCGCAACATGTATTCGTTCAAACGCATGTAATGATAAAGACATAAATAAAACAAATAACAAACGAATAAACAAAAATAAGATGTGCCAAAAATTTTATATTCATATTCATAACATTTTATATGGGATCCATTACAACTAGGGTTTTACAAAATCTCTTTGGAAGCTACATTTCGTATATGTTTTGGTAGTACACCCCTATCGTTGTTGATCTCCATGAGGACTATCCTTTTATCATCGGAAGAACCTCACTATCCGCAAATCCATATCTGTGACAGTGACTCTCCTTGCATGTACTGCTGCATAGATCGAGTCTCCGAACAATTCAATGACGTAAGCTTTGACAGCTTTCTGTAGTGCAAGGAGGGCTTTAGGTTGTTGCATGCATGTTGCATCTGGGAAGTGCCTCCTGTTGTTCTTAATGAGTATACCGTCCATAATCTCCCGCACTAGCTTCTAGAATGGAGCCTTTGGTATCAGGAGGTGCATGGTCTTTTGGTAATGGCGGATCTCACGAAGAGCCATTGTGTGCCTGGCTTCCATCGACACTTGTGATGCTGGCGTAGTGGTGGTGGTTGAGATGGGGGAGGTGGCATCTGCATAAGATTTCTAGGGAGTGTCTCCGGGTCGCTTGCTTGGTGTATGCCATGTCTTCTGAGAGAAAACTCAAAACTCAAAAGTGAAATGTGTAAAATGAGGTGAAACTTTAAACTTATAGCAAAACTTTCAAAAAACCCTTAAGCTTGAATTAATGTAACTAGCCTTTGAAAAAATATGACCAGTGATCCGATTGACGTGAAATTTTACATGTGGACTCCTCTAGGGTACATCAACTACCCAAAAATTTTTGGCCTCATCAGAGGTCTTTGGGACACTTGTTCGGACGCTGGTGTCTAGGGCCTTGAATCTGGGGATTCAAGGCCCTAGACGTGAGCCTTCGGACAGGTGTCCTAAAGACTTCTAATAGGGCCAATTTTTTACTGTCCATGAGTTTTTATGATGCCCAGCATGTGGGTGAATTTTCACCAAATTTCATTTATAAAATTGACGGTTCAATCATTTTTTGAAAATGCATTAATTGGATTATATTTCAGTGATAACAAAAAAACTCACCACCACACCCAGTGTGCGTAACTGCGTATTAAATGTGTTGTCAACCAAACTATGTGAAATATTGGAAACTTAAAATTCACAAAAAATAAGTCGTGGGTCAAATGGAATATCACATATCGGATATAGTGTTGCCAAACTGCTAAATACAATAAAGATATAGTGCATTGGCCCATATACAAGTGATCACTGATGTGTGCATGATTGCACATTGAATTTATCCTCAACAAAACTACTTTCAAAATTAGAAACTTGAAAATACGCACAATGCAAATCATGGCAAAATAGAATATCAAATATCAAATTTGGCATTACGAAACCATGAAAGACATGGTAGATAGTGCATTGCACCAAGTACAATTAGAGCTAGGCAAAATTTAGCTCCATTTTGTAGACCACTACTATCAAATACTTAAAGGTCTACTGGAAAGATAAACCAAAACTAAGATCCTTACAATCTACAACCAAACATGAGCTAAAACATAGATCCAATTACAAGGTAGCTTCTCAAAGCATATTGTTGACATTAAGATTAAATGCATCCTTGTTGTTGTTTGCGGATCCTACAAACAAGAACCATATCTATGGGCTTAATAGTGATACGTCGAGCATGAATGGCTAAAAGATGAGAATCACCTATTAGATCAATCAAGTAACTTTCAGGTGCTTCTTGGAGAGCAAGCAAGGCTTGGCTTGATCATTGCCCCACATTCCTTGCCTGGTTACTTGAAAAGAACTTGTGATGATGCCCTAACTACAGATCTTGTAGTATTTCTCACACCAACCTAGAGAATGGTGCTTTAGGAATAATCAAGTTGGCACTTTTCTAGAATTTCCTTATCTCATGTAGCACAGCTGTGCCTGGTCTCCATCTTCGCTTCTTATGTGTTGGAAGACCTGCATTACCAGCTGGAGCAATAGTGGGAGGTGGAGCAACTGAAGCATGTGGACCACCATTTCTGGACAATGGCGAACCATCATTATTGACCACACTAGGGCCACCATTGTTGGACACAATAGCACCACCATTATTAGTTGTAGTAGGGCCACCGTTGCCGGCCACCAAGGGACCTTTGTCACTCATAGTACACTCACTAGATTCGGAAGAGTGTTGAGCTCTTGCTCTTATAGGTGCCTTCTTGATAGGAAGCTTGGAACGTGCCATGGTTGTGATGATGAAGGATAGAAAGGTGGAGGATAGAGTGAAGAGTAATGGGAAAGAATGAAAGGAGAGACTTGACTTAAGTACGAAACTTTTAAACTTACTATTGTGTAAATGAACTTTAAAATTAAAAAAACATAGTTCAAAATTGACTTTGAAAAACATAGTGACAAACCTTCGAAATTTTAAACAAAATTTGTAAGACATATGTTAAAGATAGGAGTATTGATGTGTCGTATCATAGGTACCTATGCTCTCTCGTGGACTCTAAATGCATCAAAAGTATGATCTTTATCTAGGTCTCCATTTCTTGTCATCTCTCTCTTGGGTTGCCAACCATTCTGAGTGGTGTTGTCTAGTTGTGCTGTTTTCATATCTTGCTTTTCTCACTTCATATATTGCCCTACTTATTAATTTTTCTTAAGAGGTTTTGGACTTCTTTTCTTTTTCCTCGTATCGTATCTCTAATCTCCTATACCACCATTGTAATAATTGCCTCATAGAATTGGAATCATTGATGCCACCTCCATGATCAGTTGCCTTTTAAAAAGCACAACAAGCTTACCAATGAGATCGTTCCATGCCTTGAGTTGACAATATTGCCAAACTTCCTTGATCTACAAAGTATGGACCATGTGCTTCAAGTATATGCTGCACAAGAAGAGAGATTAGAAACACAAACTAATTCGAAATGATGATATTTTTTTGTAATGGTGACAATACTAACCGTGTAGTGTGTTATATTATTTGTAGTCCATGCCTCGCCATGGACTTATGAAATTTAGCAACTCTCTCTTTAAATGTATTGGCATCACCATCCCTAAACCTCAACTTTTGTAAGAGAGATGCTAATCTATCTAGGTGTATCCACACTTCTTCCTTTGCAATCCTTGTTCGTCCTCCATTGCTCTAATCCGGAATAGCAAGGTGCAACTTTTTCCATGCTTCATATTTCTCTAGTTGTTTTACAAGTATATTGTCTTCCTCATCTCGAGGTGGAGATATAAACTTCCTAGCCTTGGGTCTGCCAAAGCATGGTTTACAAGGGATATTTTCACTCTTTCTCGATTTTTTTTCATCCTTTTTTATTTCTACTTGGCCCCCATGCAATCCAACTTTAGAAAGGGCTTGTTCTACCTTCTTGCATGTAGCATCAGCTTCTGACACAGGCTGCATCTTGTATACAAATCATATATATTCATATACTAGCTTCTCAATTATTCTAACCAAACAATGCAATGTGCAAAAGTGAACCCTTGTTAGCGGTATTTCCAAAATAGGGCACTAGTTTGGATCCACTGGAACTAGCATTCCATTTCTCATGACTTTTTTGATCACCTATTGGAGTACCTTGTTGTCGTGCCTTGGCAAGCCATTCTTTCTTTCCATCTTTTCCTTTCTTCCTAGTTTGCATGCAGTATATGCACGGGAATTTTGCATTTGCTGCATTTGATAAATCAAACATACACTTAAATATTTTTAAATCACCTGCATGATGCCATTCAACTTGATAGTCCCCAAACCCCTTGATGTGTAAAATTGCTCCATTATTTTGTTATTGAATAACACTCGGTATATTAGTGAGGTTAAAAAAAACTTTAAGTACTTCATGGTCCTCCTTTGGTACTTCAAATGCTGCAAGCCACCATATTTTATTCTCTGACTGTACACTAAAGTATAAAGGACGGTTTTCATCGATGTTGGGATCCAATACTCGATTCATAAGTGTTATACTCACATGTTCAAGTTTTTGCCCCTTAATAATCTCACTCTCATCAAGTTTGAGGATTAAGCTTGCCTCTACATTCTTCCATAGACATATTGTAGAACTTGACCATAGCAATCTGAACCCTACATATATCCAATACAAAGTTGTTGGATGCATTCAATACAAATGCAACTTCTTTGGAACCATACTTCAATATGTGTGTATTTTCAAGATGTGTTGGCTCACCAATTAGTTCTAAAACTTTCTCATTTAGTTTTTTTTTAGCCTTCTTCACGTGAAATGGTTTTGGCACAGGCATTACTCACTTAGTTTTGAAGACTTGCTTAAATCTTGTATCCAATTGTTGATAGAGTATACTATATGACTTAGAACTCATTCCCACCTTATCACATAATCCCTGAGTATCTATAGTAGTAAACAACTTTCTCACATCCCTAAGATGTTCACTTGTGACACCATCTATAATGTCCCTGAATTTACGATTTTCCAATGTATTTTTGACCATATCCTTGCTTAGGACTTTGGCAATAGTATCATTCTTTGCATGAGAGAACATATTTCTCATTGTAGCAGATTCTATGATATTGTTCACTTTCTTTGATTAATTGGTGAATTGTTTAACTAATTGGATGCACCGACGTGCTTCTTTGGTTTTTAAAGTGGGCCCAACTGTAAGCTTCCTCTTTATGTTTCAATTCACCTTCTCCAAGTCTATAACTTTAGACTGTAATTCCATATTTTGCACATGTGTAGCTTGCATAGCATCTTCAATGACAGACATTGCTTGTTGTAGGCTCTGGTTCTCCCTATCCTTCTCAGCTACCAATAATCTATCCTTTTTCATCAAAGATTGCATATTCCATTGTAATCTTGTCTACATATTTGTCAAGGCTTGATGAACCCCTGCTAATCCTTGTGTGACAAGCCTACATGTGTATCCATACAATCCTTCATTGCCTTCACAAATGAACTTTACAAATTATGTAAGCCCTTCAAATTGTGGTGGCCTTAGTGTGACTGAATCGGGTGGATAAATGCACCCATCAACCCAAAGGTCCACGTTTTTTTTCCTTGCATTTCTTTCTTATTACATCCTGTATCTTATTGCATCATCCCTTTCTACAGTTCTTTTGAACAGTGGTGCATATTCATCCTCCAATTGAAAGTGAATATCTCTCTTTCTCTTGGTCCGTCCTACCCCTGCATCTTGTAAAGAAAAATATGTGCCAATTTTAACTTGGATTAATATTCAAATCACACAATTATACCCGTTTGATTCATTATATCTATGTTCTTTTTTTACCCAGTTGGATCTTGTCTCTTTCTCTTGATTTCAATCATGATAGACCCTAATCAACCCCTAATCTATCTGTAATCTTAGCTTTTAATCTACCTCTAATCATCATCCAATCTTATCTTCTGTTCTATCCAAAATATTCTCTCTCTCTCTCTCTCTCTCTCTCTCTCTCTCTCAAGAAGAATTGATCAAAGATATTTAAACACATTTATACAAAGGCTTGGCTAGTGGAGAACAATAACATCATCTTATCTTCTATTCTAATTTACTCTCTATCACTCTATTACTTATTTTCTTAGTTTATCTCACACAATCCTCTCTCTTCCCCCCCTTCTCCCTCTTTCCCTCTCTCTCTCTCTCTCCCCCCCTCTCTCTCTCTATGAATTGACACTTAAGGATTAAACAACAACTATGAAGAATAATAACATCATAGAGATTAAAAAAATAAAGAAACCTCCATTATCACTTGATTGCTTGTAGTATAGAGTGTTGAAGAGGAAGATATCTTATAGCACAGTATTGAAGAGGGAGATTGCTTACAGCAAGGTAGAGAGTGTTGTAGATCGAGATTATTTGATCTTAGCAAATGCTATCGAAACCACTCTTGAGATTGCTTGTAGTAGGGTAGAGAGTATTGTAGATAGCACTGAGTGTTGCTTCAGAAGAATTTGTATGCAAGAAACCATATTCTAGAGGGAAGGAGAAGAGTACAAAAAATATCGGACAAAACTGGAGCTTTGAGACGGAATGAAGAAATGCCCAAAAATAGGCATATACTTATTCGAAAATGATAAAAATTTACAAGGAAACTCTTGAGTAAAAAAGGTGTCTTTGGGTAAAAAATAATATTAAAATATGATGTGTACGTCATTTTATATCGTTGTTTAACTTATGCCCTTTTAAGAAGCAAGAATGAGAATGATTCTAATATATTTTCATGTTCAAAAGTCATGAGGGCATTAAAGAGTCGTATATTAATGATTGGATCCGTTTTTACAGAAAATAGAATTGTATTTTTTTAGTCATGAGGATTTTGAGAAAAAGTGACCTTATCCTACAGTTTAAGAATAAACTAATAGGTGAAATCTATTGAAAATACAAATACGAGATTTTCTTTATTGTAGAAGATCTCTTATTCTAATATTATTTTGGAATCTATTTTTAGAGAGAGAAAGGTGAGAGAAACCCCTCAAGGGGCAAAAAAGAGAGTCCATATTTCTCCTAATGTTCTTATTTCACACTTGCAAGGATATCTTGTTACATAGTTTTCCTATATACCTCATATGTATACTTCAAGGTGCTTCTTACGTAAACTTGCAATATCTACTTGAAACCCAACAAATGAATATCCAGAAGGATTAATTTGTCCAGCTCGCAAATAGTTGTGTAGGAATTGAGTTGACATACTAGCTTGCAAACTTGACTTCCGTTGGTTTTGGCTATAATGAGTTCTCTATTTTTTACTTTGGTTCCTTTCTTTTGCTAGTGCATTGTAGAGTTTACTATATCCTTTATCAAAGATGCCAATCTCATCCAATATTACTAGCATTTGACTTGCATCATCTTAGTCGCAAAGAATGAGATCTTCCTTTTACATTGGCCTAGTGTTGTGTGCCCTAGTCTTGTGTCTCTGGTCCTCAATGATCGCCATCATATGATATCTTTTTTGCATTGAGCTACACATTTCACATGATAGACCATGTCTACCATCAAGTGTAAAATTTATCAAGCTAGAACATATGAAATGACTTATTGTCTTTTTTGTGGTTTATAATTATACTTTATGTCTATATCAAGATAGGAAGTATCCCTTCTATTACTAGATTTGATGTGACTATCTTCAAGTATCAATGTTAGATGATTGATATTAGTATTTGTTAGATTGGGAGAAAAATTCTTGTCTACAAAACTTGTAGTATTTGGTATCATCCCATAAAAACATATATGAAGATAGTAAGTATCACTTCTTTGCCTTTTGTTACTAGATCTGATGTGACTATCCCTAAGTATTAGTGTTAGAATGGCATTGGTAGTTGTCAAATTGTGAGCAAAACTCTTGTCCACAAGACATGCAATATTTGGTATCACTCCATGGAAACATGGAATAATCATCAATTCAAAAAGAGAAGTAGCATGAGAAAAGTAACCTTGTACTATCGACAAATCCCAATGATGAGATTCTTTTGTGGCAAAACCATTATTTTCAGTATAAACTTGACTACCCTAGATCCACATTGGCCACTCTCAAAATGTGAGAAAAAATCGCATTTGTAAAGCTTGCAATCGTAAGGATAATTTTGTGAAAGCGTTTAATGAACCGTGTATACTAGAGTTAAGTAGCACCAAGCAACTTTGCCTAATTATTAAGAAAGCATCACTTTGTTTTGTTGACAAACCCCAATGAGGACAATTCTTTTTTGGAAAAAAATTATTATATTGTATAGACTTAACTAATCTAAATCCACTAGGTGTTTCTTTTTACATTAAAATTTTGGATAAAGTATGTGCATTTACAAGATTTCCATAGTGAAATACAATGTATTAGGCCCATAATAAATTTTCAACCAATACTTTGCACTATATTAAAATAGTTGAAATGTAAAATAGGGTAATTTGGGGACATTTCCCATTTTCTCTCTCTAAGTTGATCTAGCAATTCTTAAGGGGCCTAAAAATCATACAATTGTTTTCAATTGTGAGTTGTGTTTAGATTAGTTGTGATCTCATAAAAGTCAATTGCAACATGTTAGTTTTCATAGCAATTGAATTTTTTTTGGAGCTAATTGAGAGTGTATTCTATCTTGGAGCACTATCTTATGCATAGTTTAGTGAATTTTTTAATGCTTGTGCATACTTAGTCTCCATTATTTTGAAGAGTTCGTCCCATGGCATGTTGTTGGGCTTGATGTTGTCTTCGTTTTGATAGAATGGCAAAAAGAGGAAACATTGTTCTCGCTAGGGATTTTCAATGTCTTTTGCTTCACTGTGATTCAAAAAGAGTTATTAGCTGTGGTCAACAAGGTTTATCTCATAATTTGTCTTTGTATTAATGGGCATGCTTGTATTTTCAATGAAGCAACACTCAAACAGCCTTTGATTTCTCTTTGCATACTCATGGTCTCTAGTTTGTGTAGATGGTGTTGGGATATAAAGGCATGATAACCTCCGTGTATAGTACACGCACATTGTACATGTGAACGCACCCTTTACGTGACCTAAGTATAAATGCATTTTATTCTTTCTGTACCAACACATTGTTGGTACACTCTTATTGTCTCATACTTTCACTCTGCTCACACTCTCTCACTCTAGTTGGTCACACTCTCACTCTCACTCCTACTCGATCTCCATCACTCTCTATTGTGCCTCCTCTAGTTCCAACAACTGGTACCAGAGCTGACGGTTCCGTGCTCGCTTCCCAACACTTTCCCAGCCAGACGTTAGTAGGCGAACAGTGACCAGGACAGTTCGGGTGCCAATCAACAGACGTCAGCAAGCGGATGTTGACCAAGACAGTCTAGTAGTTAGCGACAGGTCAACGGGGGGACCAAGCGACTGGCGACGTGGGCTGTAGGCACACGCCAAGACCATCGTGGAGGCCGTTGTGTGTTGACGAGATCTAGCAGATAGCGACAGGGCCTAGCGTGATGCCAGCGAGGGGCAAGGCAACGGGCTGCACGGTCGGGACGTGATGGGATCGCGGGTCAACGGACCCCCTGCGGTCGTTTAAAAAAAATTAGAAATCCGATTTTTCTTTAAATCCCTTAATCCTCTTCCTTGACGGAGTTCACGCATGGAAGCACAGTTTCAAAATTTGTGCAAATCTAGCAATCGGGGGACTTTTTGCAGATTTGATCCCATCTAGACCTGACAGTAAATTCCGAGTTAGAAATTGTAGACATTGTGAGAGGTGACCCAAATTAATATGGGGATTTTACCAAATTTGTCTAATTTTCGCTCTTCTGGGCAAAATTTCTTGACATTGAATCCCAGAAATTTGGGGCTTTTCATGTATTGGCAAAGTTTTGCTCAGCTGGGTCAAACTGACTGACATTTATGCAATTTTGGACTTGAAATTTTGGGGATTTGCACAGAATTTGGTAAAATTCTACATCTTTTGCCCATGCAGTGGCTGGTTAATGTACAAACAAAAGAGATTTATTTCTGGTTGAGGAAAAACAGAAGGGTATTTTGCTGGTTCAGCTTGTGCTTTTGCAGATTAGTGCGTTTAGTCTTGTGTTCGTGACAAAATGGTTGCAACTTCTTCCAGTTCAGACATCAAGAGTTTGATGAAGATTAAACGGTTTGATGGTCATGGATTTGACCTTTGGAAAGACCGTATGCAGGGCATTTTGTTCCTGAAGGATTGTGAGGATGCTTTGTAGGAAGATAAACCCGCACTAATGTTTGATGCAGATTGGGCCAGAGTGAATAAAAAGGTTGTGGCTTACATAAAGATAGGTGTCACTAATGACATTTTGACAGACATTAAGGGTTTAGACACAGGTTATGCAATATGGAAGAAGCTAAAAACTACTTATGAGATCACCACACCTGTTAATCAGGTGGATTTAATGTGCAAGTTGGTGAATATGCGACAGGATGAGTCAAAGCCTGCAGAGCTGAGCACTTGAGTGCATTTACAGGGATTCTAAATCAGCTCAAAGATGCAAACTTAGACTTTGATGATAAGTTGAGGGCGATCTTTTTGATCATGAGACTGTTGGACTCGTGGGAAACCTTGGTGGTTTCACTTAGTAATAACCCCAATCTCTCATATGATGGGGTGAGGGGTTCTAACTTGAATGAAGAAATTAGACGTATGTCTAGTGGAGAAGGCACCAACTCAGCTTATAATGTAAGAGGCAGGGCTGAAAAGAAAAATGCATATCCAGGGCAAAGAAACAGGAGCAAGAGCAAAGGAAATGATAAGAGTGACATTACTTGCTATCATTGTGGTTGGAAGGGCCACAAGAAACCTGATTGTAGGTACTACAAGAAGAAACAAGAGAGAAAGAAGAATGCAGGAGATAAAAAGAAGAAGGAAGAAAAGACACATGCATTGGAGACATCCAAAGGCAAAGAAAAGGCCAATGTGGCCTCTAGTGTGGTCATAGAGGAGCTTTTAAATACAGAGGTTGATGTATTATGTGCAGTTGATTATGATGCCCTTGTATGTCACATGCAGGATATACAGATTACCAAGGCTGATGTGATTGATGCACTCTTGTCAGTTGATGATGGTGTCACTCAGACCTGGATTGCAGACTCTGGTGCCTCTTTCCATGTAACTCCTTGCTTGGAGTGTTTTGCTATGTTCAATGCAGGCAGTTATGGAAAGGTGTACCTTGGAAATAACCACGCTTGCAGCATTGATGGGATTGGCACCATACACTTGTCTTTAGACAATGGTCAAGAGCTTGTGTTGAAAGATGCCAGATATGTACCTGGCATTAAAAAGAGTTTACTATCTATTGGTTAGCTTGACTTGCATGGCTACACCACACTATTTGGTGGTGGTTTGTGGAAAGTAAAAAAGAGTTCCATGCTGATTGCAAAAGGAACCAAGAAGGCACATTGTATTGTTTGCATTGTAAAGCCTTGAATGGCAAGTTTCTTGCAGTTGCTGAAATTTGTAGCCACTTGGAGTTATGGCATAAGAGATTAGGCCATATGAGCCAAAAAGAACTTGATGTTCTTACCTCTCTGAAGAGGGTTGATGGAAAAGGCTCTAAACTTGATTTTTGTAATGAGTGTCAGTTTGGAAAGCAAATAAAAAATTCATTTTACTCTAGTGTCTCTCGTAAGTCCAATATCTTGGACTTAATGCATTCTGATGTATGTAGTATGCCCGTGAAATCATTGGGTGGTGCTGCATATTTTATCTCCTTTATTGATGATTGTTCCAAGAAGATTTGGGTGTACTTGCTGAAAAAGCAAAGTGAAGTGTTTGCTGTTTTTAAAACTTTTCATGCGTTTGTGACCACTCAGAAAGATAGAAAGCTGAAATGCTTGAGAACTGATAATGGGGGTGAGTTCACATCGACTGAATTCAAGTCATTTTTTGACTTACATGGTATTAAGAGGGAGCTTATAACCCCTTACAGTCCTTCTTCAAATGGGGTGGCTGAAAGATATAACATGACTTTATGTGAAAGAGTGCCATGCATGCTGTCCACTCTGCCAATCTCCCTCATGCGTTTTGGGGAGAGGCACTCGAAACCGCTGTTCACATTTGCAACCGCTCTCCAAATAGGTCCTTAAATAATGGCATCCCTGAGGAGGTTTGGTCTGGCAAATCAGCCTCATATGACCATTTACGTATATTTGGCTGTGATGGTTTTGTACATGTTAGGGATGAGCTGAGGAACAAACTTGACCCAAACCCCACCAAAGGCATTTTCATGGGCTATGGTGATGAGGGTGAATTTGGCTACAGAGTGTGGTTACCTCAGTCTAAGAAAATTATTTGCAGTCGTAATGTTGTGTTCAATGAGGCAAAATTGTTGAAAGCCACTTTAGCCTCTAATGAAGATTTGAAAAAGGTGAAATTTCAGAGTTTGTAGCCACCCATAACTTCAGAAAATGAGCCTTAAAGTGCTGTACCATAGGCTGAAACTCATGATCAGCCGATTACTTTTGAGCCAGATGATGATGGATGGCAAATAGAAGCACAAGGAGGTCATGAACAACCTACAAGGTGATTTGTTTTTGGACAAGTTTGCTTATGATGATGGATTTGCACCTCCACTAAAAATGCTACAAGCTACGCCCTGTTTGCCAACATGCATTGGTCAGCAATGACAAAATCTTGTCTATATCATCATATCACTAGGGCATGAACCAAACAATACAAGAGGTGAACATGATGTTATTTTTAGCAATGGGCATGCACAAGCATGCCATGATTGACATTTGGGTAGCTATATACAATTGGAACAAATCTCGGGAACACAAGTTCTTAGTGCTAATGATTACACATGTTCCACCCAAGCCCCATGATTGCTAGTAGCACTTTTTACTCATTACAAGGTTTTGATAATTTTATGTGTTCACAATGGGATTGTGCAATTAGTCATGTAGCAATGGTCATAAGACAACTTCCTTTCCTAGCATTCTTCAACATGCAATTGATATCTGGCCAAGCTCCACCTTCTCGTAATTATGAGACTTGCCAATAATATCACTTTTCCCAACATTAATCTTTTGCACATCTTCAACAATGCTCATCCTCATGAAAGACTAATAATAAATGAAAAAGTGGTGTCATCTTGTAACTAAGATAGGGAGTGGTGGCCCGAAAGAAATAGATTTACACCTATACACATGCTCTATCCCAAAAATGATGAAGCAATGCAAGACATGAGTGTGCAGATAGTACGAAAGATAAGTCGAGGGTTGAAGTTTTCTAAATTTCATAGCCGAAATTAAAGCCTTCGAAAGACAGGCGAAGAAAGAGGCATGACACTCAACGATGAAGCTGCGTCCCCATAACACAAGAAAAAAGGCAACGTCTTTGGTAGTGAATTTCCCATTGTGATAAAGGCAGAGCGTGCCTAGTGCGATGAAGGCCGCGTCCAAACCCACGACACAGGCGAGGATCCTTTCCGACTCAATGCACTGTGATCACAGGCGGGATCCCACTCTGCTGCGTAAGCACCTACAATACAGCAGATGCTCGTGAAAATATGGATACATGCTAAGAAACAGCGAGGCCTTTATCTGTACAACAGTCCGTTTATGCTGCCACACAAATCCTCAATGAGCATACACAGGCGCGGCCGCCTCCTAAGCCAAGTGTGGCAGGCAGGTGGATTGCAGGCGCTAATCAAATTCTCAATCTCCCGTGTTCACATTCACAGCAAGCCGTCAACTGCTGTCTGTCCGCTGAGAAGAAGTGCGTGTCCGCACCATCACGCTCTCTCAGTAAGAGGGAGCCGTGGCTTTGTCGCTCACATCGATCTGAGCAGCGATGCGATCCAGCTGGCCTTTCACGCTCATATCGATGAGGCGGGAGCCGTCTTTCCCGAAACGGACGATGAAGCCAGCGATGAGGGAGGGGTCGATGACGTTCTTGAGCTTGACATTCTTGGCGCCGGATATGCTCTGGAGCTTCTTGCCGATGAGGGAGAGCTGGGACTTGTCGATCTCGACGGCGGAGGTGACGATGGCGACCTGGGTGTCGGTGAGGTCGTTGTAGAGCTCCTGGAACTCCTTGACGAGGTCCTTGAGGATGGCGGTGCGCTTCTTGTCGACGACCAGGCTGAGGAGGTTGGCGACGGTGGGATGGAACTTGGCGTCCCGGGCGAGCTCCTGCAGCACCGCCTTCTTGTGCTCCACTATGATGGTGGGGTTGGTGAGGAACGCCCACAGCTGCTTGTCCTCTAGGTACCGCCCCAGCTTCTCAACGTCCTCGTTTACCGCCTCCAGCTTCTTCTGCGCCTGCGCCACGTCCGCCAGGGCGCCCGCATAACCCGTCGCCGCCGACTTCGCCATCGCCACCACCCGAGCCGCGCCCCCCCGCCGCCTCCTGCTGCCGCCGCTGCTGGCGTACAGCTTCATGGCGCTGGAATCAAAATTTACCAGACTAGACGAGACACGCGGCGTCCCCCCACCCAGCGCCAGGGAAGGGGTGGTGCAACCTGATCTGGCGCGCGTTGCTGCTGTCGCTGCGGAAGGAGTTTGCAAGCAGAACGAGCCAGTCCGTACCGACTGCTGAAGGGCCTCCATCGCAGTGGGTGAACTAGTTCAGTAATACTGCGTGCGTTCTTAACAGACCTACACAGAAGAATCTCTCTCTCTCTCTCTCTCTCTTACTGGAAAGTGTGGCTAGGAAGAGAGACTGGAGCACGTTTGTTGGGGGAAACGACACCTTATCCAAGTTAACCTTTTGTGGCTCCCAACGCTCCTCTTTCACGAATGCACTACTAAGGGAGCCACTCCACATCACAAAAGTTCTACTAGGTCCTCACGTGCAAAAGATGAAGATGAAATTCGAGAGTGTAACAACTTAGAATTAATATGGATGTTAACGTGCAAAGATGAATATGTAATTCGAGGGTGCAGCAACTTTCTATGGATGTTAACGCCTTGCTCCAAAATAAACATGGGAACTCATGGTGCCAAAGTAACATAGAGATTGAAGCATTTCTTTCCATTGTAAGTTTAAAAAGATCAAGTGCCCATTGGAACATATTAACACCCTTTCAAACATTATGCCCTAACGATATCACATCATTTGGACCTTGATCAGCTAATTGAAAATACCCATGCGTCTTGACATATACCACTCCTCCATTCAGGTTTTGTTGTTTATAGTTTGAAAGTGAAACATTGAAGGCAAACCTAGACAACATGACTTTTGGGGACCATAAAGCTATTAACCTCCTTACAACCCTTATTGCTAGTAATGTCTTAGGCTGGGTTCAGACGGAGGCGGCAAGACTGCAAAACATGACCAACCTTCCGCCTCCTTTGTGTGAACAGCGAAGCTAGACGCACAGCGTGCTAGGAGAAGGTAAAGAGGTTTTTTCTTAGTGCCATGGCCTTCCGAGGGGGAGGGGTTGGTAGAAAGAGGGTGGGTTTGGCGGAAAGAGGAGGGAAGTCTCAGGCATTTGTGGGATGCCACCTCAAAAGTACGCCCCTTTGACATATCTCTACCGCCGCTCATATGAACCCAGCCTTAGACACTCTCTCACATCCCCAATGCAATTGCATGCCAAGTAGCAAATAAAATCTTAGCCTTCCATCGTTGCTCCCTCCTACTTGCCATAATACTCCTCTTCGAGTGGCAAGCAACGAGATCTAGTGGGCAACCAAGCAAAGAGCAGTGGGGGGGTGGTTGAGGGGAGAGAGGAGAGATGGTATGACAAGTGTAATGGAATGGTGGAATGCACTTCAGAAGGACGAACACAAACCAATAGGAAATGCCAAAGCAGGAGCAAAATCTATGGCCATGTGAGCCATACATGTGTGTGTGTGTGTGTGTGGGCCAAAGCAACAAAGTAGAGAAACTCTTCGCCTTCCACCTATGTTGCTCCCTCTTCTCACAGCACTCTTGCCCCTACAAAGGAGGTGAAGCAAAGATCATTGCATGGATTGTGGAGCCATTATTGAGCTTTCATGCATCCAGGAGAATGTAAGACAATGAACTTACTACTCCCTTATCACATTTTTTGTTCTTACTTTCATGGGGTTTGAGGGAAGGACTGATAAATTAGTGAGAGCGAGAGATATATTGGCTATATGAGAGTAGCTATAATTGAAATGGGAGAAGTGCTTGAAACAATAGGTGTTTTGTCAAGCCCAACATTGAGTTTGAGAAAGCTCCAATGTTTTAGTTTCATTAGCAAGACACATTGGAATCACTCGTGATGGCATACATTCTCTCTTTATCATGCATTGAAATAGAGGCACAACTCCAAAATGGAACAAGAGCGGATAATTAAAAATGGATTAGGAGTGGCTCCAAAATGAGTGGGAGATAGGTTACGATGGATGGAGTAGGAGAGATTAGAGGAATTTTGGTTCAAAATTTGGATTTAGATTAGAGCAGCGAGTTAGAACGATCTTAGGAGCAAACCTTATCCAATAAAAACCATTAAAAAATCTAAATATTTGGTTCTTTGTTTAATACCATGTGGGACCAATAAGAGGCCTACTTCGAGTTTGAAGCAAGGGGCTCATCTAGAATTTATACCTTCTTGGGATTCACCTTTTATGTGTTTGGGAATATCCCTTCTTGTAAATTTCACCTTTCACGTGTTTTGGAATTTCCATTCTTGTAAATTTGTTATTGCAAAGGAGAAGGGAAGGCACATCGGTTTGATTCCATGGCTTTTTTCAAGGCCTCAACCCGCCGCCCCTCTTGACCTTCGCCATCTTCATCTCAACCTATATCAAGGCCTTGACCTTTGTCACCTTGGCCTAGATGACCTAGGCCAATATCTATTTGAGCCCCAAAGGCCTTTGGCCATTGCCGTTGGGCTCATGATCATTACTCTCAATTTAGATCATCCCTCTCAAATAAGTACACTTAGATGCCCTCTTGGCCCTCGATCACTCTCTCAGCTATAATGAACCACACTTATTCTAACTCAAAGACATTAGTATTTAAACCACAGAAAATATAGGAACAAGAAGTAATGGCTACCATATTTTGATTTGATGTTGGAAACCATGGGAAACCATAACCATATGGGGGTAGCAAGAAAGAAAGATGCATGACACACACCTCATGCTAGTGGCCAACAACTCACCCATTATGGTGGTGGCCACGAATACACATCTTTATGCAATGTTGGAGAATCCATGGAAGGACCTCAAGCACTCCATCAAGGAAGAAGCCACAAAAGTAAATGCTCATATGATCAAATATGTGTACAATGGTTTAACATCTCCCTTTTATACCTAATCCTAATCCTCATGGTTTGATAATATGTCATAACCTAGAATAGCTCTAAAATAGCTACATTATTGATGATCCCTTTCTAATAAAATTTTGTTCTCAAAAGTTGAAATAGCAAAAGAGTACAATGGAAGGTCCAAAGAAATGATTCTGCAATATGTATCCTCATTGAAGAACCATTTGCATGAGTATGATGAAGACCTTTCATTGAAGAAATGATGAAGGTCCAAAGAAATGATTCTGCAATATGTATCCTCATTGAAGAACCATTTGCATGAGTATGATGAAGACTTTTCATTGAAGAAACATGAATGAAACAACAATTATAGTGGATTTCCTACAAATGATAAGAAACAGGGATGATCGTAGTAAAATGGCCATAACTTTGCATCGGTAGCTCTAAATTGCATAAAGGAAGTGTTGTGATGAAGTAGACAATAACAGATATCGCTTCAATCATAAAATCCAAATTTGGTTAAGTTATGGCAATTTAATTTACTGAACAAATTCAATGCAACAACCTGCTCCCTTCCTTGAATCTCTAGTAACTTCACTGTTTTGAAGAACTCATCGTGTCTTCATAGGATGGTTGAATGCACTTGAGTGTAAGCAAAATATTCTCATTTGAGAGCTTGCCAAAGCTGAGTGTCGCTACAGCAAAACACTTGCAAGGTCAAATGGATATCTGTAAAAGTAATCATCACTTTCATAAAAGTCATCCATAGAAAGATTTGTCACCTCAACACCTCTCGAATCAACATGAAACAAATTAGCCATATCATGAAGTATATCAACTCCATAATCAAAATCATATGCATACGGATCCGAAAAGTTATGATCACTTAGATAAAATGGAAACCAATGTTGATAGCAAAACTCCTCATTAACTACCTCATTGAAGTCATTGTCTTGCACATTATGTTCAAGAAATTATTCATAATGGTCTTCTTCAATTTCCTCATCGTGTGATCTTCTTTAATAACTTCATCTCCATCATCATCTTCATAATCCTCTTTATCTTCACAATATTCTTCTGTGGGCTAATTTAGGACTTGAATCGGAAGTACATGCTCTTGATGAAATTCTTCATTGGAATCCTCTTTGTCATCTAAATCTTCTAGAAGTAGTGTGCTTATTATGTCATTTATTTGCCTTGAATAATCATGCTGCCCAATTACATGTCAGCTACCCATCTTTATGATATGGCTCATAATATCTAGACTACCCCAAATGATTAGCATGGCCATTATGCACACATGGACATCCATAAGAATATGCATAGTCATCATGATAATGTTGATCATGAGATGATTGACCATCAATAACCACCATGTTGCACATAGTATACATATTGATACCCACAACGGAGTAATTGGATGATGATCATATGAATAGGCTTGCATTGGAGATTGATGATAGTTATCCCTAAACCTTGATGGCTCTCCAATCTCAAAATTGGATCCATTTTGCCAATTTTCCAACCTTGGTATTATAGGTTTAGTTGGGGATGAGTTGGAAATAGTAGGAATGGCTGTAGGAGTAAAATTTTCATTGAGGTAAGTACATGCAACAATCAATTTATCAAGCTTGGAATCGATGCTTCTATTTAGTTTTTGAATTCCTTCATTCATGTTCTTTATCTCATTGGATAACTATTGGTAGTCAGTAGAATCAAGAGATGCATTACTACCCTCATCCAAGTGATGGACATTATGCACATTAGATGCTAATTCCCACATCTTCTTGCTCATAATTGATGGCACCATTAGAGGGATTTTGTTTATTATGGTATGCTCACATATCCTCATTAATAACATCCATCATTTGTTCCCTTTTCTTGTTCTTGGCCATAGATATTTGAGTGTTGTCTATATGACTCAATGTTAGTACTTCAATTTTAACTTTTGATCGGGGGATCCAAATGACAATACTTTTTATTTTAAACAATGAGTACAATTTCCTATTAATCCGAATACTTTATTTTACCATTAGAATCAACCTATAAATTTTTGTAGGCACTCTTCCATATCTGTCTAGAATAGGATAGTGACTTGTTTGGATCTTATTTGACCCGTATAATGATTTGTAATCCCTGTTTTACACTTGTAAATACCTAAAAGATAGTGTAGGCATCTATAGAGACTATATGGAGACCTATTTGAGCTGATAGAGACTTGTAGGAACTAAAATAATGTTGAGAATACCTTGCAACAATCCTGATAGTACCTGTAAGTAACTATAAACACATGTAGGGTTGTAGTGCTCTATTTAGGACCCTACAACTACATTGTTTAAACTTATAATAACCTTATGAATGCATTGCAATTGTCTTCAATTGCCTTGGATCTTTAAAAGGTATTCATTCTCCAATTAGGTGCCTGTTGTGAGGGATATATCGACAATCAAGGATCTCTAAATGGGTTCAGGCCACTGAGGGGAATGCAAAGTTCCATCCCAAGGTTGGTTGTTCACCCCTTTAGAGTCTTTTGTAGTAGGAGAAGGTCACCTCATTACTATGTTGTTCAACAATTGACCTTTTCCTAGTTAGAAAATCAACATGGCAGCTCAATTCTAAACTAACCAAACACAGATGACATTCATTGATTGGAAAATAGACTTTGAGCGTCTCATGATATGTAGTAGGAATGGAATAAAGAGGTTAAATGGATAAGGAGAAAGGGATTATTGTAGGCAATTAGTGACTTATTGCATATCCTTCCTACAATGGATTTTAGATTATCAAGGATCGAGCACGACAAACCAATCAATGTTATCATGGATTAGAGTGAAAGGCTAAGCTATAATGGAATTCCTTATTTCAATCACAAATGTTATAAGAATCAAAGAGGCTACATATTTGATTGAAAGATGATTCTAAGAAATGGAATAGCTTCTAATCCAATGAAGGACTCAATTCTTGACTCTCCTTAGCAAGTGGATCAAGGCCCAACAAAATGGTTTATGAAGGAGAGATCAAGAATCAATAAAATACATCTTCAGAAGCTTGTAGTTGACTTGATGCTTGATTCCACTCAAATCCAATGCAATAGAAGCTCAAATGCTAAGGTAGCTCCCTTTTTTGATAGCCTTCAATGCATTTCGATAATCAAGAATGTGAAATTAAGCCATTGAATGCAAAAGCCCCAATTTAGATTCCCATAATAGCTTCATATCTCCAGGATTTCTTCCATGCTTTGATTTTTGCCGAAAACTTGAAGTATGTTTGCTGTAATAATCCCTTTTGTTGAAGATTTGAAGCCTTTTTTAATAATCATCAAGATTTCATGAAGATTTTAGAGTTTCCTTATTGAAGTATGTCTACTGTAATAATCCCTTTTGTTGAAGATTTGAAGCCTTCTTTAATAATCTTCAAGATTTCATGAAGATTTCAAAGTTGCCCTATTGTGCATAGAGTATGAAAGAAGAATATGGCTCAAGAGAGGAGGGAAATTTATGAATCTTAGTGTAATCACTTGCAATTAGTGACGTGGAATAATCATATGACTAAGAAATGATGAAATCTTTAAGAATTTGTGAGCTTTCAACCAATTTCCTCAATTGTTATCCACAATTAGGGGTTGATAGAGAGATGGGATGGTAAGTAGGGTGGATGAAAGCATTTAGTACATGTCATACATGGCTCCACTAGAGTGAGAATTAAGTGTAGAAACTCAGCAAGCTTGAGAATGTAATGAATCTTGAGGTCATGATGATGCTATGGACTATAGAAGACAACATAATTTATACCAGCTACTTGTGTGCCAATGTTGCCACCATTTGTTGTAGGGAAGCCTGACTAGTCACAATTATAATGCATAACGAAATTGTGACTAAATCTTTAACTCGTGTACCTTGTCTTCAATGCTTGAAACTAGGAAATGACTTGAAATTGACTCCCAAATTGAATCAAAACTAGGCTCTCATATCAATATAAGGAAGCACACTTCTTTCAACTAAAAGAAATCAATACTTGAACCAAAGAAACCTTAAGAACAAGAAGTAGTGGATATTGTATATTGATTTGATGCTAGAAACCATGGGAAACCATAACCATAGGTGTGTTATAAGAAAGAAAGATGCATAATAGACACCTCATGCTAGTAGCCATGATAACTCCCCCATCATGGTGGTAGGCGTGAATACACACCTTCATGCAAGATGGGATAATCCATGGAAGGCCCTCAAGAGCTCTTTCAAGGAAGAAGCCACAAAAGTGAATGTTCATATGATCAAAGATATGTACAATAGTTTAACCTCTCCTTTTTATAATTAGCTCTAATCCTCTAGGTTTAATAATGCGACATGCCATAGAATAGCTCTAAAATAGCTATATTACATTGCCTCTCTCTCTCTCTCTCTCTCTCTCTCTCTCTCTCTCTCTCTCTCTCTCTCTCTCTCTCTCTCTCTCTCTTTGACACGTTGTTGTGACATGGCCCAAAGGCCAACAACTAGGCCACATAGGGCCTCTCACTTATCTATCATAGCCTAAGAGGGCTTCAAACTTGATGTTTAGCTATAGCAGCCCTGAATTGACCTTAACACACCTCCCTCAACCACTACAAGTTGGCCAGGCTAAAAATCCTAAGTCTTGATGATTCTTCGGCCAATTAGGCCTTCCAATTATTCATTGGCCAATTAGACCTTTAAAATTTCCATTTGGCCTGTTTGGACAACTCGACACATTGGCCCATCCATGATGACTTGTTTGAGCCAATTGGCACACCTAAAACTTGCCCCCCCCCTATTTTCTCATCGTCCCTTTTTGGTTCCCTCAAATCTTTGTCCATTGTCACTCATCCTCATTACCATCCCAACCATTAACATGGATGTCACCTAGCCATCTCGAGTCATCACCATCATGAAGCTCGTATGCAAGTGGTCTATGACTAGATCAAATGATGCATCTTGACAAAGCTATGGCCTTCTCACTTTCATGCAACCTATGTGTAGACACCAAAGGGAACATGCTAAGTTGGTAGTGAGTGTCAACATCAAAGTGCCACATTATGAATCATTTAGAAATGGAAGAGTTAAAAGTTAATGATGATAATAGTAAAAGTTAATTGGGCTGTCTCTAAGCCTCTTGCCCACCACACGTCCAATAGCATGTCACAATCCTTGGTCTTCCACCAGTATACTAAACTACCACCTTGACTAGGAGGAATGGGTGCCACATGACTATTAACATGTCCATAATTCCCACATTCACTTTCATCTCAAAATCACTCCAATGAGGCCATGTCAACATGAAACAATTGTTCAAACTCAAGGCATGCCATGATTGAAGGAAACCAATGAAGGCAAAACCAAATCCTATGTAATAAGACTATCCTTGTACGTCTGATAGTCAGACCCATAAGTGCACAAACAAGGCACTACTAGATGTGATATAACCATTTCAAAATCTCAAAGTTATGATCAATTCGTACCTTCATGATCATGCATTGGAAACACTACCCTCATAAAAGCTTACTATCCTAGAGCCATAGAACTTCCACTCGTAAAGTACATGTACCTCCCTCATTGTGTGAAATATTGTGAGTGTTTTGTGGACCATTGAGGCAAATAATGTTAATACATACCCAAAGGAGAAGTAAGTAGAATGCCACCAAGTGGAACCCCACACACTAGTCAACCCCCTTGTGTATGGTTAGGGATGTGCACCACATACATAGGGGATCTTGACACATGAAGAAAATATCTTCTTGCCCAAGGTACCAATACACACCCCCTTAGAGGTAGACCCTAGGGTTTGAAGAGGATGTCACAAGCACATTCATTTAAGTGCATGTCACTTGCTTTTGAACACCAAACCTCAAGCATAATCCATTGCATTTGGAAGGGAATACCAAGTCTTCTAGGACTTTGAGGACATGAGACAAAGGAAAAATAAATTAGGCCAACACTTCCCATCACCCATTCCCACTCACACAAGATCTAGTCAATCAACCTACCTTTTTACAATCACCTCACTCCACCAATAGTGAGACACTAGGCTGAGCGATCGAGATCCTTAGATCAAGAAAGAGCAAGGACTAGTGACATAAGGCAATCCCCCAAACTCACAAACTTGCTCTTGACTTTGTGGCTATAAGAGTCCTACTCATGCACAACCCTAGCTACAACAAAAACCATCACTAACTGCAATACCCCCATCTTGAGTGCAACATGTGCTTCAACTTTAGATCCCCTTGAAAGTACACAAGAAGGCTACCCTAGTTGCTCCGATTGGACTCACATGAAAATCAAGGAAATGTTGGGGCCCTCACAATGTTGAGATAGTCACTACTTCGAAACACCACTTGATTGAATCTTTCACTCATTGAAGGCCTTGCACTTGGAGCTTGGAAGTACTAGCCAACAATCCACTAGGTAAGAGAGCTTTATGACTTCATGGGGCTTGAAATAACAAGACAACAAGAATGAAATTGGCACTCTTAGATAGTGTCCCAAGTGGATGTCTCAAGGGCACACCTCTAGGTTCTTGCATATTTCTCTTGCTCAATTTGTGCTCCTTATCATCTTTCCCTTTCTAGAAGGCACTATATAACCACATCTTCCACTCTACTAACATAAAAGTTCATCATTATCTTGTGAATTTTCCCTTGAGGTATGAATGAGTTAATGAAGGGAGTGAGGCCTGAAGTGGAAGCACAAAGTGGAAGCAAGAGCTATGGTGAAAGGAGCAAGCTTAAGAGAGAGACAAACACACACAATGTGGGAACTCTAACAATCACAATGTGTGATCGGCCTTCCTTTTATTTAAATGTCATTGAAAGAATAAATAATGAAGTGACAATGATGGGCACTTGCCACCTACAGTGTACGAGTGTGCGGGTATGTGGGTACTATTAGTATAATTAATACATGGGAGGTTAGGCACATGCGCCTTTACCCCCAATAACCTTCCATTAAGGCGGACGTGCTCGTAGTGAGGAGAGAACAAGAAAAAAATGACAAAGTACAAATGTGTGAGTACAATAGGACGAGGAAAGATGTCATCTCATCCAACACCCATCAACTTCCTAAGGAAGGCAAAGACTTTTAGTGAGCATACCTATAGGATTCTAGTTAGTTGAGATCTTAACAAGCTCAATGGACTTGTCCTCAATGACCTCTCGAATAAAGTGGTAACACACCTCAATGTGCTTCATCTTCATATGGAAGACCAAATTCTTAGTCAACTAAATAGCACTCATAGAATCCAAATGCAATGTAGGGAGAACATTAGTAATGCCAAGGTCTACCATTAGTAATGCCAAGGTCTACCACTAGACGGCCTAACCAGAGAGCCTCCTTGCCAACGTCAGTGGCTGTAACATACTCTACCTCTGTAGTGGATAGGGCCATGCATTTCTGCACCTTGGACATCCAAGAAATAACACCTCCAACAAAGGTGAAGACATAACTAGAGGTGGAGTTTCTACTGTTTGCATGTCATGTTTAATCAGAGTTAGTGTATCCAACAACTCCTGTATCCTGGCCACCATAACATATGCACATAGGCATAACCATCATGTATAGAGTGGGTCTTACTGGTAAATAGAACAACTAAAGGCACAATAGACTGAGAAATGTAACAGAATCTCAATACGTAACCAACCAAGATGCATATATCACTAACAACATCGTGGACAAAGATAGGGGCCAACCCAAGAGGAATGTTAGATCAGCCCACTAAGCATCAACAATGTACATAAAGCATGACAAGAGCATGTACACGTTACCAAGTCCCATGGTCACATTGAAAGATCCTCAAGCTCAACCGCATAACCAAATGCTCAATGTAATATCCAAGTGTCAAGTAGTGGCTCCCACTGGAACAAAAATTGAATGCTAGATGAGCAAACAAAGCTCAAAAGATAAGCTCAATACTTGTTGTCCACATGCAGTATACAACAAGATAGTGTAAATAAACATGTCAAGAACTAAAATAGGAAGGCTCAAATCCAACTCCATGAGCTAGTAATCAATGTCAAGGTGCCAAAGGGTGAATGCCTAGGAGTTAGCTAAGGAGTAGAGATCAAACAAGAGGTGGAAGAAATACCATATGAGACAAGAAGAGGGGTACGGAGACATCATGCACAAACATGCTATCTACAGCCCCTCTTGTTGTAACTACTATTGCCCATAATGGAACCTAAGGCAATGATTGTTGGGGCCACAGGAAAGCTTGAAGCAAGCCTCATTAAGTCTTTTATCACTGAGAAGAAGAAGAGCACTAAATCATACCTCTCCAAGCTTAGTCATGGCTACCATTAAAACTGTGAATTAAAGCTTGTCTCCATAAGATGAGGCAATGTCAGATTGAGCTCCTTAATGCCAATGCAATGGCTCTGATACCAGTTGAAGGGAGTGAGCCTTGAAGTGGAAGCAAGAAGTAGAAGCAAGAGCTATGGTGGAAGAAGAGAGAGAGAGAGAGAGAGAGAGAGATAAATACACAATGTGGGAACTCCAATAGTCATAATGTGTGAGTGGCCTTCCCTTTATTCAAATGTCACTAAAAGAATAAAGAATGAAGTGGCAACGATGGGTGCTCACCACTTGCAATGTACATGTGTGCAGGTATGCAGATATTGTCAGTGTAACTAATACACAAGAAGCCAAGCATAGACACTTTTACCCCCAACAACTAATAATCAAGACTTAATGTTTCTACTCATTGCAATTGGTTGAGCCTTGTGCCTAGAGACCTCACAATTTGACACCACAATGAACTTGATTTGAGATTAAAAGAGCTTGAATTATCTCTCTAGGTTTGACAAGGATGCCACAATACTTTGGTATAGAATCTCTAGGAGTACTGGCATGAAGAATATCTGAAGGATGGGAATGCCCTGTCCCATAACCCTACATGCAACAGATTACACTATCCTAACTTCACTGTGAGAACTAGTGCCATCATGGCTAAAGAACAAGCAACAACCTCTAGATTAATTCCTTGGGAGATACTCTCTAATCCATCAAGGGAACTCAACTAGGTATTGCAACATCGATGATATACACCTTGGAACCATAACTCTCTAGGGCCTCATGAACTAATGGAATGCCTTCTTGGCTTCATGTGAGTAGCCTAGCTAGAATCAAGAACATCACATCTTGATCTTGCCAAGATAATGACTAATTTACTTGATTTGAAACTACTTAGAATATGTATTGTGGAATACTTGGAGACTCAATGAGCCTTGCCTTACATCCCCTAAATCCTTGGCCTTTTAGCATTTGGAAGGACTTACGCAAGTAGATCTCATCATGATAGCAACCCAAGAGTACCTTCTCGCACAATGAACCTAGGGAAGCATAATTGTCCATGACATGAGGAATCCAAGATGCTCTAGTGTGAGTATCTCATAGTCAACAAGAAGAACTAGAGTCAAAAGGTCATTGAGAGATTTAAGACAAACAAGCCAAAAGCTCTAAAACCTATGGACCATAGCAAGAGTAGACCAATGGCTATATGATGTAAGACAAATAACAAGAAGATAAATTTTGTCTCAATAAGGGTGATTGAATTCAAGGGCTAAGAACAACATGCAAACTAGAAACAATAGGAATCTATTCTATTTGATGTAGTGAGATAATTAAGGACAAAATCAAGTAAGAATGGGAGAGAGTAAGGAAACCCCATAACCCTAAAGGAAATCCCTTGGACCATAAGTAGTTCTAGCAGGGAATGAGTGCATGCTCTCCATAGTTTCCAACTCTTGTAGCTTGGTGCAAAGCCTAGAGTTGACAAGTTAGCAAGGCTAGTAGATTCTTGAGAAGTGAAGCCACATTGTGCATTAAACCTTGGAGCATAGTGATTAAGCAAGCTTGAGATATAGATAAGAGTTTCTGGTGATAAGGCGAGCATAACAAAAGTCAAACAAACTTGAGAACCTCAAAAAGATGAACGAAGGAATTAAGGAGTGTGAACCACAAAGTGGTAAAGGATACACAAGGAAAGAAAGAGAATTGTAGGATTGAAGGATCATTACTATAATCAATGTGACCCAAAAAACACAACGAATACATTCAATTAAACTAGCTGGATTGTGATGGAGTATTTAGACTACTAAGAGAGAGCAAGATTTGTGCCTCTGTACCTCCTTAGGGAAGATGAGTGCCTATAAGTTGCAAGAGGAGAAACACAAAGGGTAAGATCACTAAGACAATCCTGCACTTCTAGTGGGAGACACATATAAGGCTTACATGATATCACTTAAGATTTGCACAAGATTGGCTTGAGAATCCAACAACTTTACATGGGTGATCCTAATCCATATTACCTAGACTTTTCAAGAAGGATGATTACTTACCTCGTCCTTGCATCTTAAGATGTACAGCTCAATACACATGGAAATAGCTAGAGACACTCCACTCCACTATGTTCAACCTTTGAAGGGACTATGAACCACTCAAAACCTGAAGGACAGAACATGCAAGTACATGAAACACCCTCTTGAGTGAAGCCAACGCTGGGAGCATCGATAGTTCAGGGAGGACTATTTGATTTTCTAGTGTTCTACCGAAAACCTTTGAGCAAGGGATCTCACTCAAGTCACGTAATCAACATAGAGGGAATTCTTGTAGGCAAAAGGACTATCTTGTAATTGGAATTGCCAACAAGCCTAGTGCACATCGAACAAACTTATCAGATAGCCATGCTCAAAGCCATACTTCTTAAGACAATGCTACTAGGAACCTTGTAACTACATGTATACCAATGAGCAATCTAGAAACCCTATGCTAGAATCGCACTTTCAACATTGCACATGACCATGCCTCATCACCTTGACTAGCTAGAGTTAGGCCTAGGGAGGTTGCATGGGTGAGGACTACTTAATTGTGGATAAAAGAACCCAAAGAGATCACACTCAATTGAGGGTAATAGACTACTTGCAATTGAGGACAACAACCACAATGCATGGTGATTGAAAAACTCCCTTTAGGCATGATACTAGGAACCTTGTAACTACATGTATACCAATGAGCAATCTAGAAACCCTATGCTAGAATCGCACTTTCAACATTGCACATGACCATGCCTCATCACCTTGACTAGCTAGAGTTAGGCCTAGGGAGGTTGCATGGGTGAGGACTACTTAATTGTGGATAAAAGAACCCAAAGAGATCACACTCAATTGAGGGTAATAGACTACTTGCAATTGAGGACAACAACCACAATGCATGGTGATTGAAAAACTCCCTTTAGGCATGATACAATATGGATTGGAAAAGTGGAAAGCATAATTTAGCACAAGCTATAGTTAGGACACTTGAATTGTATTTGAACACATTGGATAAGAAAGTGGGAGTATGCCTATGCAAACAGGCTTATGGGAAAAGCATTCCTCACACTATTAATGTTGTGAGGCAAGTAGTTTGACAAGAGTCGTAAAGAAGACAATGAGAAAATTCACTTTGCCACACCAAACAAAACTGCCACAAGGAATGATGACCATACTTGCATAACAAAACTAAGAAAACAATTAACTACCACATCAGAACATATAAAAACATAAAAGAGTTTAACACACCAACAAGAACACTCACAAAAATAGAAGCTGAACAAGAGAAGTCTACAAAGAGCAAGGTAGAATACACTAAGCTTTCAATCCCAGCCTTGGGGGAGGTCTAGTGCAATCCATATCAACAAACAAAAACATTTCATTTCATGGTGCATCAATCAATCCTTCAATGTACAATTTAAAATGGAATTTACCTAAGTAGCCAACCTCTATATAGCAATCCTTGGATTCGCTTTTCCCCTTGGGATTTTCCCTAGGGCCTATACCTCTTGAATTTTTTCAACCTTCTTGGATAACTAAGGTTCTCTATTGTGTTTGTCTTGTTTTACCTAAGATGGTTGTTAATTGTTTTTATCAATTAGGTAGGGTTTTTCTTGCAACAACCTTAGCTTAGATCAACTCAATTGAAAAGTGATCAACCCACTTATCTTAGGGTTTCTTGAACAAAAAAAATCAAGTGCATCAATAAGCACTCAACTTATCAAGATAGAGGATACCTTACTTCTAATTTATCTTTTTAATAAGGATCTTTGAAGATGAGAAAACGACTTTAGAGACCTTGATGGATTTCATTTATTCTAGAATTTTGGCCAATATCTTTTGAAGAATCCTCTCTAAGCCTCATTTTTTCTGAAGGAAGATCTAACATATTTTTTCCATCAATCCTTTAGCAATGATCGTATGATCATGCCATACCTATTTCTAATTTATCTCAAGTAGATAATTTACCAATGGTCTTTATGCTAAGCATAATATCACACCTAAGCACCTAGATCCCTTTCTCAAATAAATTTAATTGGCTAGGTTTATTTATCATTTTCAAAACTTGTGTCATGAAAAAGCAAGAATATTTTCCTCTAAAATGTTTAAAATATAACCTGCCTTTTCTTTCTGATTGACCAAGCATTAAAAGAGACCTAGCATGGAAAGAACCTAAGTTTTTCTTTTGCCGAGCCTGTCTATCTTTATCTAATAAGCCTTTATTCCCAACTCCAGTGCTTGTTGTTCCCAAGCTTCTTTTCTTTGGATCCATTTCAAAGTGATAGATAATTCATGCAATGCTCCTTTTCTTTGCCAATCTTGAGAATTTGTTGCTTGGACAAGGTGTGAATGATAGAGTAGTTTACAAGATGGCAAGCTTTGTGGTGTAGGATAGAACTTTGAATAAATAGAGAGAGATCCTCTTGAGAGATCGAGTTTATGGTGAACGAGAGAAGAATCTTGAATGAAGGCTTGTCTTCTTCCTTTAATTCCCTTCTTCGCCTTCTCTTTCCATGTGTTTTCAAGCTATTCTCTTCTTCTTTGTTTATCTCCCTATCTCTCTCTAAGTCTCTCTCTCTCTCTCTCTCTCTCTCTCTCTCTCTCTCTCTCTCTCTCTCTCTCTCTCTCTCTCTCTCTCTCTCTCTCTCTATAGTTGGGGAGTAAATGTTCATGTGCCTATGCCACCATATGTTAACTTCACACATAGTGATCGCACACCTATACATTGCAGGTGGCAAGTGCCCATCACTATCACTTTATTCTTTAGTCTTTCAATGACTATTGAATAAGGAAAGAGCTCGCCACACGTTGTGACTGTTGAAGTTCCCACATATTGTGTGTGTGTCTCTTTCTCTTGCTCTCTTGCTCTATCTGCCATAACTCTTCCTTTGCTCTTGCTTCCACTTGGGCTCTGCCTTTTAAGTAGTATTATAGCATGCATTTAGGATCTTTTTTGTCCTTTACTTCAGCCCTAATTCAAAGCTTTAACTCAAGGTTTCATGGTAGCCATTGTTTCTTTCTTGCAAGGTATGCATTGAGTCTTCCCTTCTTCGAGCTTGTTCCAGCTTACTTCTAGCTTGTCAAGGAGCTTTCTAAGGCTTAGCTGAGCCTTGTTGAGTGCTTATTGAGCTAAGAATCATCCATTTTATCCATTTTAAGTGGATATAGAGCATGCTTTAGAAGTCATGTGGATAGCTATGGTATCTTGGCAACACTTTTATATTTTGGCCATAGCTTTTGTATATGATATCGGATTTAGGCATTCTATAGCTAGAAACGAAGAGTGTGACAAGAGCTACATATTGGAGTACTCATAGATTTCACTCTATGTAGGTTTTTAGTTATATATTTTACATAGAACAAAATAGTTCTAGTTTGGACATAAAACAATAAATTTCATACTGCATATTTGATACTTCAGGGATGCTATTTTGGTGCTTAGATGGTATGTTTATGATTTGATATGCTACTTGGATTATTTAGAGCTTGGTTAGCTCAATTTTTCATAGGTTTATTGGTATCATAATAGTTTGGATAGCAAGCATACAACATTGAGCTTCATGTTTTGAATGCTTATTGTGCCTACATGGTATTTCAGGTATGTTACATGTCTAGCAGTGATGTATAATCCCAAATATGGTTATGATATGATTTGGTGCTTAGATTTGAGATAGATTTGATGTGCTCAGGCTTTGGTTAGTTGCTTTAAGCTTCTATGCACTTAGAGGTGTTGAAACTTCATTGGATTCTTATGCTTTCAGTTGTATTTGTGATGTGCTTAGGTTTCTCGGATGCTTTGATATAAATATCTTGAGCATTGCTTGCTCACTTTGCATTCAAGATTCACTTTCATTAGGATTTGCTTGTACTTACTTATCAAAGCTTGGTTCTTTGAGACAGTGGAACTCTTGCTTCATGTATATGCTCTCTTGTATGATATTCGATGTAGTTACCTCTGCTTGTGGGGGACTGATTTGATTTCATATGCTTTGGAGACCATCACTTACCTCTGCTTGTGGGCTGATTTGATGTATATGCTTATTGGATGTATGGTTTATGGTTGGCACATTGAGGTTGTGGCATACCTTGGTAGTATTGATTATATGCCTATTCACTGTTGGTTGCTTTTACATATCTCAACTACTCCTAGATATTCCTAGCAGTGGAAGCTTGGCTTTTCTTGTTGCATATATGTGGTCATTGGGTGGTTCTTCTTGTATTTTATGACTTTCATTGTTGATTATATTCATAAGGTTTGGGTATATCCCATCAAGCATAAATCATATGCACTGGCTATCTTTTAGTGTTGACTTGCTCTTGTTGAGAACTAGTCTGTGTATAGGCTAAAATGCCTAAGGTTAGATAATGAGGTGAATATATCTGTAAAGTTTTGCAATGAACAGAGTATCAAGTTAGATAATGAATAGCATGATTCAAAAGAGAGTCTGTAGTATGCTTCGTGAATTAGGCTTATTGTAGTATCTTTGGGCTAAGACAATTATTACTACCATACATTTGATCAGCAAATGCCCATGCACTACTATTAGTTATCAGGTTGTGGAGGAGATATGGTTTGGAAAACCTCTCTTACATGTGCACCTCAGAGTATTTGGATGTGAGGCTTTCTCTCATGTACCCAAGGACAAACATAACAATATGGATCTTAATTCAATGAAATGCAACTTTCTTGGTTATGGGGATGCAAGTGAAAGGAGCTATCACCTATAAGATGCATAGGCTTGAAAGGTTATTCACAACCATGATGTTGTTTTCCATGAGGAGAAGGAAAGCAACCTGAGCAAGTAGTCAAAGTATGTAAGGTGATCTTTGAGGAGGAGCCTTCCATTATTATACAACCAACTAGATATCATTTCTCGCTGATGTTCCAATGGCCCATGACCATGATATTGGACATGATATATAGGTCCCATAGCCTATTCTGAGGCAGTCTACTAGAGATAGACATTAACGTGATCAATTTGCACCCTCCATAGAATATGTTATGGTGATAAATTCTGGTGAGTCTCTTACTTATGAGGAGTCTATAGACAAAGATAATAGTCACTCTTGGGAGAAGGCTTTAAAAACTTAGCTCAAGAAGAGATTTAAAAAATTAAGGCTATACATAAAGTCTAACTCCCATAGTGATATGGATCTATGTCTCTACAAAAGAAGACTCATGATAGCAATCTTATTATATTAGTACTTTATGTGGAGGATATATTGATTGCTAGGAAAGCTCATGATGAGATTGATGATTTAAAAAATTAGCTCAAGAAGCACTTTGAGATAAAGAATATGGGGCATGTCTCATATATTATTGGGATACATATCATGTGTGATCACTCTAAGGGACTCCTTTACATGTCACAAAAGAAGTATATATAGAAGGTCATTGAGCACTTCCATATGCAAGATATCAAGCTATTAGTTGTCCTTCACCTTCCCATGTGAAGGTCAATTATGTAAATGAGCAAAAGGTTGAGATAGCCAGGGTCCCTTATGCATACGCAGTGGATAGTTTGATGTATGCCATGATAGCCACTTATCCTGACATAGCATTTGCAGTGGGACTTGTGGCACACTATATGGCTACACTTGGTCAGTGACATTGGGCCATCATGAAGGGTATCATGAGGTACCTAAAAGGCACTATAAATATGTGTATTTACTATGGTGGCTAGGATACTACAATCATAGGTTACCCTGAATCCGATTATGCAAGACATGTAGATAGTAGAGGATAAGTTTATTGAGATTTTCAAGATCTCAAGGACTAATGAGAATCCTATAGATCTACTCACTAAAAGTTTCTCAACAAAATGTTTTGCCTTCCTTAGAAAGATTATAGCCATAGGATGAGATGACATCTGTTCCTTATCCTATCGTAGTTTATGTATATTGTACTTTATCACTTTCTTTTTCCTATTCCCTCCTCACTAGAGGCACATTTTCCTTTAAGTGGGAGGTTGTTGGGGGTAAAGGCACCTATACTTATGTCACCATGTATTTACTTCACACACTGTGATTGCACATCTATATACTATAGGTGGCATGCGTCCATCACTATCACTTTATTCTTTATTCTTTTAGTGACTAATGAATTAGGAAAGGCCGATCACACATTATGACTGTTGAATTTTTCACATATTATGTCTCTCTTTCTTGGTCTCTTGCTCCATTCACTATAGCTCTTGCTTTTCTCTTACTTCTACTTGTGTGCTTCCACTCGGACTCTACCTTTCATCTCTGCCTCTCTATCTCTCTTTGTCTCTCTCACAACATCATTATTCACTGAAAAAGCAATACCAATGCTTTAGGCAATAAGGCTTTTTATAACATCAATACTTGAGGCAATAAGGCTTGTTATAAGCCTTACTGCCAGGGGAACCACCTCTCCTCCTCTCGCAATTATCAAAGATTGTGTTGAGGTGTGTGATCACATGGAAAGGGTTGCAAGTTTTTTGTAGTGAGCTTGCTGATGTGGAAGATACTATAGCAGTGAAAGAGCTTATATCTATGATGGTTGTGATGTGATGGTTCATGATAGCCTGCATGATGGTGGATGGTGGCGATTGGTTGACAAGCAAGTAAGGTAAGGTAGAGTTTTAACATTAAAGCTAATATTTTCTCTTTTATTAATTATCCCCTCCCACAACCCCCAATTTCACATGTGGGGGGAGGGGACCCACAACATTATACTAGAAGAGATAGAACCTGTAATTGAGAGTAGGTAGGCAATGCAAGTAGACATTGAGACACTATGATCAAGAGTAGATACAAAGTTGTTGCTGATCAAGATGGGATACATGATTGTTGCTAATCAAGAGAAGAAAAATGTAATAGAGGAGAAAGGTGATATCCCAACATTTGCACTTGCTATGTTTGCCATTGGTGACCATGACTATATTGTTGCAAATCAAAGTTGGAAGCATGAGAGAGTGTGCACAAAAGGGAGAGAGAGAGCTCAAGTACAAGAACAAGAACTTGTTTAGTTAGTTGTTCAAGGTACAACTAGTACACTCTCCTCTACATTTGAGTGTGTACTTTAAGTTGTTTATATAGCCTATGGAGGAGTTAGGGTTGGGGTTTCCCGTGTCCTCCAGTCCATTTACACCTAGCTACCCTTGTCCTCTCCAGTGTAAGGAGAGTTCCTATGCTTATCTTTCAACACCCCCCCTCAATGTCAGGTGGCATTGGATAAAGCATGATGGGATGCGTCCTCTTAATACACAATGAGATGCCTTTATAAATCAGGCTACAAGAGAAGGTTATAGGTAGAGAGTGTTACAATACTCAAAAGAGTCGGTCATCTATGGATTGGGAGGCAAAGTTGGCCTCCAATTCCTTTGTAATATATAAAATATTGAAAATTCATGGGATTTTTTTAAATTATTATTCTTCCGACGGCGACGGTTCATGTTGGAGGGGGGAGAGGGATTTAAAAAGGCCAGCAAGCTCATCGCTGGAGCTTGCTTAGCCTCAATGGCCATGCCTCGTGACACAAAGGAGAGGGAGGATCCCCTCCCTCCCCTATTTAACAGGGGGCTGTTGCCGTGGGAAGGAGGAACAGAGGACGCCGTCGTGTTGCTGAAGGAGGGACGAAGGATTGAAGATGAAGGGAGTGCTGCCCCTAAGTTGATGCAGTCGGCGGGAGAGAAAGAAGACGTGTGGGAGCACTCCGCCCACTGCCGCCTAACTCTGCCGTCCACTGCTTGTCCTCCCAGCACGCCACCTACAGTCGCAGGCCCTGCCGCCTGTACATCACGCCGCCAGTCGCCGTTAAGCTTTCCCCCAATGTGGGGAAGCTTTAGAAGCTTCCTAGGGGGAAGCTTCCAAAGGGCTTAATAAGCCCCTCTTCACCCCCCTTCTTGTGACTTCCTATACCTTATTCTCCCCCTCCCAGTTTTAATGCCCTTAAGCCCCTTTCACCCCCCTTCTTGTGTTAAAAAAAAAAACCCTTTTTCCCCCCCTGCCCCGTGTTTAATCCATTAAAACCCCATCCCTTGGCTTCGAGATCACCCTCACCCTCCGTGTTTTATAAACCTTTAGTTTTTTTTTTCATGGGTGTTGGAACCCCCGTATCCAAACCTTTAAGCCCCTTTTCCCCTGGATGTTGAAACCCCCATGTCTAAATCCTTAAGCCCCTTTCCGTGACATATTGAAAACCCTCATGTGTAAAATCCCTTATCTCCCTTCACTTGTGACATATTGAAGACCCCCCCCTTGTGTTTAAATCTCATAAGGCCTTTTCCTCCTTAGCCTTCCCATGCTTCCCGTGGGCTTTGAAAACCCCATGCTTTAACCATCTATAAGCCTTTTTCCTTGGGCTTTATAAGTCCCTTTTCCCCCAAAAGTACTAAGGCCTTAAAAGGTCTTATTACCCCCTCCTCGTGGTTAAACCCCTTAGCCGTTCCTTGGCCTTTTCAAAATACCCTTGGGACTTTGGTTCCCCCCCCCCCCCCCCCCCCCCCCCACTCAAAAAAGAGAAGAAGAGTGTTGAAGTGCAAGGGAGCGACGGTGGAATTCCAAGGAGGAGTTGTGAGGCTGCTTCCACGTCTAAAAAACTACAATTGCGATGCCTCCTAAGAAAGTCCAAGGCGTAGCCGTGGGAGGGTCATCTTCGGGCATCCATGTGGATATCTCACCCCAAACCCAGGTTTTCCTTTCTAAATTATTATTTGATATTGTTGTAATTCAATCTTGCAAGGTTAATTGTTAGAAATAGGATATATTTTTCGTCCTAGTTGTTCACGTCGAAGGAACTTAGTCATCAATACTTGTAATGGAAAATGCAAATTAAAGAAAGTATAAACGCATTTCTAGAAAATAGCTTTATGCATTGAAATGAATTATAAGCTAGATTATTATCCATTGAAATAGTATACTTCGATTAAGCCTAGAAGTATAAACTGCATCTCATACTATTAATCCATATCCTCTTTGCAATGAATCATCATGGAAGGTGCAAGCATGAAATGATTCTTACGATGCATAAACTCTAGGAAAATATCGTTTATCAACAGCATAAATTATCAAGTAAAAGGTTGCTTGTTTAGCATGAATTTTGTTCGCAAAGTGTAGGAAGATTATTTGGAATTAACCTAACCTCAAATCGATAAAGTTTAGGATTGAAAAATCAATTTACGCATAGACAACAAATCATGTGGAAGTAATCTCGAAATTATCTTCTAGAGTTAACCAAATTGAAATAAACTTAAAACACCTAAGCTGCAAAATATTCGTTGGGAATGAGTTATATTCCAAGAAATGCCTATAACTTAAATACTTGCCCACATTCATCGAATGTAGGGACAATGAATTGTAATCGTAAGAGGAACTGGGGTTTGTCCCTGAGAATCTTACAAAGATGAAGCTTGGAAACCCTAGGTCTAACGATGTCAGCATAAAGAACCTGAAACAGATTGTTTCGTGACTCCATAGTCTCATAGTTCGATGTAGCACTTGCGCAACAAGTGCGGAGTCATATGGTCTTGTGATTGGATCACAAGGGAATGGCCAAGTTCTCGCAATGAAGTTGGCATGTCCTTACACAAGTTACCTTGCAAGTTGATGAATAATCATCCTAATTTAGCAACCTTCTTGAGTAAGGAAGATTGTTTGGAAACTAAAGACCAACCAATAAACTTAAGTTTTGACCAAGTCGGGTTAATAGGGTACGCCCTAACCCAGGATATAGGGGGATTTTGCCAAGTTGCAAGTTATCCCGGATCGAGTGCTGGATGCATTCGAAAGGAAGGATTCATTCCTTAGCAGTTTGCCAACAACAAAAATGATCAATGGAAATGTTTGTGCTTGCTACAGATTTTAGAGCACTGTTTGGCTTTGTTTGATCAATGAATTAAAAGATAAATGGATATCTATACTTCAGCTTGAAGTCCTGAAGGGAGAGGCAGCTTCAGTTACCCCCGACTGCCTGCCTGACCCTAACCAAGGGGGTTGTTGACCGCGCTAGGAAAGTGGACCGAACCCGTCGCGAGAGGTCTCTCCGTTGAGTGCTACTTGGAATAGGAGGACGCTTGGGTGCCAGGGGGGCTCTGGCCGTAAATCCCTCGCCTTCCAGGTCCTGCACAAGAGGCTAACGTGACTCGGGATTGGATCTTGAGGGCCGCATACTAGTTTACGGGCGGAAACTTGGATTAGTGATTCCTGTGGATTGCTGGATAGCCTTCAGGCGGATTGTGGATAAGCCTACGGGCTGGACTCTTTGTATTCCAAAAGATTAATAATTGTTGGCCAATTAGTAGGATGAGTTTGTTTTATGAAGGAAAATTAATAGAAATGTCAACATTAGAATTGATTGCATTAACAAATGAATTCTCGTGAGTTTGTTTTGTGAAGTGTCAACATGAGATTCGATTGTGTCAATAAACATTAGGGAGGATGCCCACTCTGAGAAGGATGTTGGGTATTAAATACTACTTATAGATGTAGTATTTGAGGGAGGAGGGGTGAAGGGAAGTTGATGCCATGTTTTCTTAAGTCACTCTTCTCCTTCTATACTTGGTTTTTCTGAAGATGACCCCACTTCTTTTTGCAATTGTTGACCAGTAAGTGTTGACTTTTAAAGCCTTTCTAGTTCAGTCTTTCCATATCTAGCCATAGTATTGGGATTGTGTATCCCAAAATCCATAAGTAGTGTATGCCATAGAGTATTAGCTCCATACATCATAGGCACCATGCCCTATTCAAAATTTTGCTTAGTTAAAATTTCTTCTCTAAAAGCATCATGTTTACATGCATTAGTTGAAGCTCCCAAATAAGTGGACAAATTCTTCAAGACAAAGAATGGGAACTTTGCCTTATCTTTTGAAGATTAGGTATGAAAATTTACCACCTTTGGAAACCTTGAGCTTCCCTATGTAGTTTCCAAATGTTGCATCTCTACCTAATCCCTTGACACACTTGCTTTGTGTTGGCTCAAAAACTTATCTTCGTACAACACAAGTAGCTACAAGACATTGAAATATACATAAGGACTTGCATAATAGCTATCTAAAGCATCCAAAAAAAGTTATTGAACTCTACTAATAATTATGTAAATTGACAAAACAAAAGGTCAATGATGACCACTTTAGGATTCTTGTCATCCATCACCATAGCTTGCTTTCGGAAGTTGATAGTTTTGTTATCAATTTCAATAGAAGATGGATCTTTGTCAAATCTTCACATAGTCATGATCCCACAACCTTGTTGTGTAGCTTGAAACTCTTCTTCTATTAGGAGGTTGCATTGTCAAGGCATGGCATCATTATACATCATTGTCAATGTCTCCATGGGTGCAAGGAATTCTCTTTCTTTGACATGAGAATCTAGCAATGAATATTTGTCCACTTCATCCTCCTTTGTAAAACTATCATCAATATCAAGATTTTGTGCAACGATAGCTAGGCAATAGTTGTCCACACCATTAGGGTTGAACATAGCTTGGATGTTAGATGTAATGTCCCTATTACTTAGTTTATTTGAATAAAAAATGTGCGTATACATTCCAAAAATTGATTTATGTTGAAAACAAAATGGTAAGATTGCACATTTTTGAAACTAGCTCTAACTATGAAGATAATTGATGAGGTATTATATGCTAGTTCATGGAAGGAAGGCTTGGGAAAACCTCCCAAGACAAGCTTATTAAAACTACATTTGTAGTATAGAACAACAAAATGAACTAGCCTAGTGGATAGTCACTTGGCAATTAAGTACACTTGGGTGACGACACTACTAGGATAGATGACCTCCAGTGAAGCTTTTCCTACAAGCTAGTGGGAGCTTCTCATGCCTAGCCAATGGCACTAATGAAGCCTTCATAGCCCATTGCCAAGTACGCCAAGGTCTATGCCTTGGTTGTCGCCTTGGTTGTGAACCTTGCAATGATGCCTGCTCGACGATGCAACATGCGGTGCTTGCTGTATATTCGTAAATTTAACTCCACGTTACAAAAATGAAGTCCCCCTCTTTGACATTGTCGATGATGTCGTTGAAAACGCTGAAAGCAAGTGTTCTCTCTTTACCCCCTCCACACCATTGAAAATGCTAAAAGCAAGCGTTCTCTCTTCTCCCCCCCCCCCCCCCCCCCCCCCCCCCCCCCCCACCTAGTACTATATAAATAAGGGATGGATTGCCAAATGGAGATAATTAAGTTTAGTACATAAGAAAAAAATTACTTTTAAGCTATTAATTTCTACAATTTTTTAACTTTTCTATTTTATGTTATTGCTTTTTTTCATCTTACAATAAAATGAGGGACAAGTTAGTAATGTTAGAAAACCCCATAGGATAAGTCTGTTACATAGATTACGATTAATTATAACATACTCAAACTTACAAAACATCTTAATATTATCAATTAATTTTTAGGAAAGAACACGAAAATTGATGAGGGGGATAGATTCCATGCATTGCATACATTGACAAGTGTATTAAAAATGTTTTATGGTTATGATAACTTTTGGATTTGTGAATGATGGATTATGTCTCTTATGATTCCATGCTTGTAACAGTCGGACGAGTTATGGATTGTGGTGGTTTGGGACATTGGGGTCCCCAACCCAATGCTCTATAACACTCTACGGAGTGTAGAAAAACTCACCTACGGGTGGGGGTCCTATGCTCCCGAGGGAGGTAGGTGTTTTTGGTTTTTGATTACTCGAGCACCTAAGAGGGCAAAGGGCCGAGTGATAAGTGCCCCTGCTATGTAGGATAGCTCCTGAGACTCAAGGAAGCTTAGAGGGGCTCTAAGCCAGTAAATTTCCTATTGATCGCGGACAGAGTGTGATCACATACAACCCAATCCTATGAGATTGGAAGGCCCTAAGGACAATGTCTTTTTGCGGAAAGACGGTTTTGTACCACTCTGCGGAGTGATGGTTCTGCTTGTTATTATGAGATAAATTATTTGATTTTTGAATTGTTTATTTTGTGCTAAAGATTAAGTTTAACAAACCCAATTTAACTAAGTAATAAAAGGAAGCTATTTTTTTTATATGTCCAAACAGTGTGGTAGTATGCTTTACTAATTAGAAAATTAAAGCAAACCCAATCGAGGAAAGTGGGAGGCTTCGATCCTGATGATCTAACGCCTATGGCTGGGTGGACCCGATAAGTTGGGTAACTTTTCAACACTAGATAGAGCTCATTAAATCGTGATCCTTCTAATATTGGTAGGATTAGTTATCAAGTTTAACACCATTTTAGGGGGTCATAGCTGAGATTTTACCTTATGGGTAGGGGAATCGAGTTACACTCTCCCCCGTCTCTCACTCTCTTTGAACCAAGTGTGGTGTTAACCTCACTCCTGCCTTTGACTAATTACAAAGTGGTCTTTCTTAGGGGGGAGTTAGATTGTTGTTAGGGGTGACTTGTCCACGCTTCCCCTATGAAGTAGAACTTAGATTCCCATGTTTAACTAAGTCCTAATTTTGCCACGGGGAGACTGGATGGTGATGTGTATGGATATGAATTTCGATCGACTACTAAGAGGACTCCTCTGGGTATGTTGGAAGAGGCACCTCACACGTGGTATCAAAGCCTAGATTTCAAAAGAGCTTTTAGTGTAAGGTTAAGTAGTCAACTTATAAAAGGAATTAATAAAATAACCACACTTGTTTGAAGAAAACTATTGTTGAACACTAGCATACACATTGTGCCCTCAGGAACTTAGCGATGAGGAAGCTATGCGTTTGCGGGATATTTTTCCCATCATGTATCAAGTAGCCTTAGGGTCAAATAATTTCTCATACCGCAAGGCTATATTTAAGATAATGGAAATGATCTTTATTCATCCAATTGTATTGCAACCCTATCCTAACTCATGGTACATGAGAGATTTCTTGCCAAGGAATAGGTCACATATGGGGATATATGGTGAGCATAACATCCTTTTTCTTTAAGAGCTATGGAGGATTCGATGGGCTGAACAAGTAAGGATAGTTAATATACACATTTTGTTTAGTGCCTTTGTTGAACGATTACTAGACATTGGGAATGAGCCTATACCTGAAACCTTGTGGGTATATTAGGAAGTGCTACAAATAGTACCACCCGAGAGAGTTGTTGTAGTGCCAAGAAGGCCTTATTTTGGCACGGGATGATTTGGTTGCCCCCCCAAGAGCCATCATATTATGTTATTTGCCATGTACATGAGAATCCACCAAGATATGAGAGTATAGAACCTGATATCCCAAAAGCCATAAGTAGTGTATGCCATAGAGTATTAGCTCCATACATCATAGACACCATGCCCTATTTTGCATTGTTAAAATTGCTTCTCTAAAGGCATCACTTTTACATGCATTAGTTGAAGCTCCCAAATAAGTGGAAATTTTCTTCAAGACAAAGAATGGGAACTTCGCCCCATCTTTTGAAAACTAGGTATGAAAAATTACCACCTTTGGAAACCTTGAGCTTCCCTATGTAGTTTCCAACTGCTGCATCTCTACCTAATCCCTTGACACACTTGCTTTGTGTTGGCTCAAGAACTTATCTTCGTACACAAGTAAGTAGCTACAAGACATTGAAATATACATAAGGACTTGCATAATAGCTATCTAAATCACCCAAAAAAGTTATTTAATTCTACTAATAATTATGTAAATTGACAAAACAAAAGGTCAGTGATGACCATTTTTGGATTCTTGTCATCCATCACCATAGCTTGCTTCTGGAAGTTGATAGTTTTGTTATCAAATTCAATAGAAGATGGATCTTTGTCAAATCTTTCCATAATCATGACCCCACAACCTTGTTGTGTAGCCTAGAACTCTTCTTCTATTAAGGCATGGCATCATTTTATATCATTGTCAATGTTTCCATGGGTGCAAGAAATTCACTTTCTTTGACCTAGCAATGAATATTTTTCCACTTCTTCCTCCTCTATAAAACTAACATCCATATAAAGTTTTTGTGCAATGATAGCTAGGCAGTAGTCGTCCACACCCTAATAACATAGCTTGGATGCTAGATGTAATGTCCCCATTACTTAGTTTATTTGAATAAACAATGTGCGTATACATTCAAAAAATTGATTTACATTAAAAACAAAATGGTAAAGATTGCACGTTTTTAAAACTAGCTCTAACTACGAAGATAATTGATGAGGTATTATATGCCAGTTCATGGAAGAAAGGCTTGGGAAACCCTCCCAAGACAATCTTATTAAAACTACATTTGTAGTATAGAACAACAAAAAGAACTAGCCTAGTGGATAGTCACTTGGCAATTAAGTGCACTTGGGTGACAACATTGCCGAGATGGGTGACCTCCCGGGAGCTTTTCTTACAAGCTAGTGGGAGCTTCTCACACACAGCTAATGGCACCAATGAAGCCTTTGTAGCCCAACGCCAAGTATGCCAAGGTCTATGCCTCCATCGCCGCCTTGGTCGGGAGCAAGTGACGCATGCCTGATGATGCGACACACGGTGCTCGCCGTATATTCGTAAATTTATCTCTACACTACAAAAACGGAGCCCCCTCTCTGACATTGTCGATGATATCATCAAAAATGCTAAAAGTAAGTGTTCTCTCTTTACCCCCCTCCAATATTATCGAAAACTCTAAAAGCAAGTGTTCTCTTTTTACCCTCCCCCCCCCCCCCCCCCCCTCTGATTACTATATAAACATGGATTGAGTGTCATGTCAAAACAACAACCCATGCAGAAGCCTCTCCGATGTTGACGTGCGACGAAGCTCTGTTGCAATCAGCCGAGCCTCTCTATCTCTCCATACCTATGTGGAAGCACTGCTCAAATCCATCAAGCTTTTCCATGGCTCCTAAGAGATGTCAAGATGTTGAAGAAGGTCATGCTTGAAGAGCTCCCCAACATGAGGAAGTAGTCATTGTTGAGGGAACTCAACACAAAGATGAAGCACAAGCGGAAGTTACCCCCAAATCCATTCAACTCCAAGGATCGGTTATTCCACAACAAACCAAGGTTTCAGTCATAAACCGTAATCACAATGGATGGCCGAACTGAGATAATCAAGTCCAGTACATAAGAAAATGATTACTTTTAAGCTATTAATTTCTACAACTTTCTAAATTTTTTATTTTATGTTATTGCTTTTTTACATCTTACGATAAAATGAGAGACAAGTTAGTAATGTTAGAAAAGCCCATAGGATAAGTCTATTACATAGATTACAATTAGTTAAAACGTACTTAAACTTACAAAAACATGTTAGTACTGTCAATTTCTTTTTAGGAAAGAACACAGGATTTGATGAGGGGGATAGATTCTATGCATTGCATACATTGACAAGTATGTTAAAAATGTTTTATGGCTATGATTGCTTTTGGATTTGTGAATAATGAATCATATCTCTTATGATTCTGTGCTTGTAATAGCCAGACAAGTTATGGATTGTGGTGGTTCGAGACTTTCGGGTCCCCAACCCAATGCTCCCTAACACTCTGCGGAGTGTGGAAAAACTCACCTGTGGGTGGGGGTCCTATGCTCCCGAGAGAGGTAGGTGTTTTTGGTTTTTGATCACTCAAGCACCTGAGAGGGAAAAGTGCCGAGTAATAAGTGCCCCTACTATGTATGTAGGATGACTCTTGAGGCTCAGGGAAGCTTAGAGGGGCTTTGAGCTAGTAAATTCCCTATTGACCGTAGACAGAGTGCGATCACATACAACCCAATCCTATGAGATTGGAAGTCCTATCTTAGGCTGGACATTGTTTTTTTGGAGAAAAAAGGTTTTGTACCACTTTGTGAAGTGATGGTTCTACTTGTTATTACGAAATAAAGTATTTGATTTTCAAATTTTTTGTTATGTGCTAAAGATTGAGTTTAACGAACCTAGTTTAATTGAGTAATAAAAGAAAGTTATTTTTTTATATGTCCAAGCATCATGGTAGTATGCTTTGCTAATTAGAAAACTAAACAAGTTATCAAGGTCTTGCATTAGATTTACCAAGAAGACCCAAAGAGGAGATCTTGAAGTAACGATGAGATTAATGAGAAGATGAGTTCACTTTACGGAGAAAGATTCAAGGCAAATTATTGGGCAATTAGTGTAGGATGAGTTTGTTTTACGAAGGAAAATTAATGAGAAATGTCAACATTAGAATTGATTGCATTAACAAATGAATTCTCGTGAGTTTGTTTTGTAAAGTGTCAACATGAGATCTAATTGTGTCAATAAACGTGGGGGAGGATGCCCACTTTGAGAAGGACATTGGGTATTATATACTACTTATAGATCTAGTGTTTGAGGGAGGAGGGGTGAAGGGAAGTGGATGCCATGTTTGCTTAAGTCACTCTTCTCCTTCTATTCTTGGTTTTTTTGAAGATGACCCCACTTCTTGTTGCAATTGTCGAACACGAGTAAGTGTTGACTTTTAAAGCCTTTCTATTAATTAGAATAGTTAGTGATAAGTTGGCTCCAAGAACCAATTCTATTTCATGATCAACCTCATGATTTGGAGGTAGTTGAGTCAGTTCTTCTGGGAAGACATCCTCGAAGTTATTGATCCAGGAAGGTAGAGTACCTTCATTAGTCTTTACAACCTTATTCAACAGAATCATGTAGATTGGTTTACCTTTCTTCAATCCTTTCTTGAGTCGGCTTGCCTTGGCTAGTTGGACTCTAGTTCTTCCATCTTTCCCATATGGCTTTACGGTTTCTCCTTCCAAGTCTTGAAAGATTATTTCCTCTTCAGCACATAGAATCTGGGCTTTGTTCCTCTTGAGCCAATCGATTCCCAGAATGCAATCGTAGCATCCTAGTGGTAGGATTTGAAATTTTGCTTCAGTTGTATAACTGTCTAACTCAAAATTAAAGTTTCCCTATAGTTTCAGTTGAGGTGATTTCCTTCTCGGTAGCCAATTCTACTATCATTTTCCTTGTTCCCCTAGATTCTAGATGCAATCTTTTAATTGTTTTGGGTGTAAGAAAGGAATGAGTGCTACCACAATCAATCAAGATTATAAATGACATACCCTTGTAAGTAGCTAGAGATTGAATTATTGAACATTGATGGTCCACTCCTTTCCTTTTTATGATAGCATGAATGGATCGTCTTTCAATTTCTTCACCTAATGTGCATTCCTCGAGCTATCCAATCATGGTATTTACCCAAGCACTAGTTGCTCTTCCACGTCCATGGCCTGGGTTGTTGTTGCCATTCCCTTGGCGTCTTCCACAACCTGGTTTGGATTAGGATTTTGAGGATGATTAGGACAATTTTCCCTTAGGTGTCCAGTCCTTCCGCACTGGTAGCATTGCCTGTTGCCTATCCCATTTGGTCCTTGGGTGATTGCATTAGCTCTACCATTCCCTCTTGCATTGGCCATGTTGACACCATGGTTTGGGTAGCCCCTTCCAAAGTTGTTTATTGGGCAGTTCCTTTGGCCATTTTGAGCGATTTCCTTGCCCATAGGCTTTGCTTGCATAAGAGCATCTTCGAGAGTCACAGGTCTCATTGATTTAAGGTGAGTATCCAAGGGTGGATTTAGTCATTGGAAAAACCTTGCAATCTGTTGAGACACTGTCATTGGGGGTCCATATTTGCGTAGACTCACAAACTTAGAATAGTATCCTTCCAAGGTTAGGTTTAATTGTCGTAAGTTGTAGAATTCATTTATCTTGATTGATTCAAAAGATGGGAAAAGATAACGGCCTTTCACAGCTTCTTTGATCAGCTCCCAAGTTTGGGAAGCTTCTGTTACCTCTTTATCTCGGCAAAACTATTTCCACCAAAGCTTAGCTTCGCCCCAGTAAGGCGAAGTTGAGAAGTCATGGATTGATTTGCAACAGTAGTTTCAGCTGCTAGGAAATAGTCATCCATAGCCCTCGATCCAAGCTTCTGCATCTTACTCCACCTTGGGTCCTTCATCACTAAACGTAGGTGGTGGTGTCTGCTTGAGAAGAAACTTCTTCTCTTGGAGCTTCTTGTATGTTTCATCAATTTGCACTAGTTGGCGATTCTGATTACCACACAGGCTGAATGTTAGATTTGATTTTCCAAGAGTTAAAGTACCTACTCTCTCTTAGTCAACTTTAGAAAATAAGGTAATCTTTAGTTATCAAAAGAAGAAATATAATGGAGATCAGTCATGGACTTTGTGTAATGGTACATTTACAAAGTAAGGGGGTTTCTTATATGTCTCTAAGGCTCTATAAACCAGTATCATTAACCCAAACCCTTCAAATAAGAAACATTGAACTAGTTTTAGTTCTTCAAGCCATTTCAACAACTTGAGATGGACTTTCACATCTTCATATAGAGTTGAGTCTAAGTGAAATTAAGGATCGTCCCATCCCCAGATTGGGGCTCCAGTTGTAGCCCCTTCGTAAACTTAAACAACTCCATAGATGAGTCTTCTCTAAGATAGCCATTACGCTCTCTCTTAATTCTAACATGTTTGATTGGCAAGCAGTGGAATACATGATCTCAAAAATCAATCGCATAAAGTGTACTTCACCATTAACATGTCAAAGCAACTCAACTATCATCATAAGCTCATAACTCACGCTCTTCAAGACTTTATATTTATGAAAAGTATTTACAAAGATATATTGATCATACTATGATCTACCGACACACCATCAGCAGCTGTAAATGACAGCAAAATAGCCCCAAAATCACAACCAAATCAAGGGCTAACCAAGAGAAACTACTAGAAGGTTAAGTTGTTCACTAATTGTAATCATATAAGTACCAAATCCAAGTGATTGCACTCAGATAGAATGTATAAAACTAAAAAGACAAGCTGTTGTAATAAACTGTAGCCGGAAGGCGAGGGATTTACGGCCAGACCCCCCTAGCACCCAAGCATCCTCCAGTTCCAAGTAGCGCTCAACGGAGAGACCTCTCGCGGCGGGTTCGGTCCACTTTTTCGGCGCGGTCAACAACCCCCTTGGTTAGGGTTAAGCAGGCAGTCAGGGGTAACTGAGCTACCTCTCCCTTCAGGACTTCAACCTGTAGTATAGATATCCATTTATCTTTTAATTCATTGATCAAACAAAGCCAAACAGTGCTCTAAAATCTATAGCAAGCACAAACATTTCCATTGATCATTTTTGTTGTTGGCAAACTGCTAAGGAATGAATCCTTCCTTTCGAATGCGTCCAGCACTCGATCCGGGATAACTTGCAACTTGGAAAAATCCCCCTATATCCTGGGTTAGGGCGTACCCTATTGACCCGACTTGGTCAAAACTTAAGTTTATTGGTTGGTCTTTAGTTTCCAAATAATCTTCCTTACTCAAGAAGGTTGCTAAATTAGGATGATTATTCATCCTCTTGCAAGGTAACTTGCGTAAGGACATGCCAACTTCATTGCGAGAACTTGGCCATTCCCTTGTGATCCAATCACAAGATCATATGACTCCGCACTTGTTGCGCAAGTGCTGCATCGAGCTATGAGACTATGGAGTCATGAAACAATCTGTTTCAGGTTCTTTATGCTGACATCGTTAGACCTAGGGTTTCCAAGCTTCATCTTTGTAAGATTCTCAGGGACAAACCCTAATTCCTTTTACGATTACAATTCACTGTCCCTACATTCGATGAATGTGGGCAAGTATTTAAGTTATAGGCATTTCTTGGAATTTAACTCATTCCCAACGAATATTTTGCAGCTTAGGTGTTTTAAGTTTATTTCAATTTGGTTAACTCTAGAAGATAATTTCGAGATTGCTTTCACATGATTTGTTGTCTATGCGTAAATTGATTTTTCAATCCTAAAATTTATCGATTTGAGGTTAGGTTAATTCCAAATAATCTTCCTACACTTTGCGAACAAAATTCATGCTGAACAAGCAACCTTTTACTTGATAATTTATATTGTTGATAAACAATATTTTCCTAGCGTTTATGCATCGTAAGAATCATTTCATGCTTGCACCTTCCATGATGATTCATTGCAAAGAGGATATGGATTAATAGTACGAGATGCAGTTTATACTTCTAGGCTTAATCGAAGTATACTATTTCAATGGATAATAATCTAGCTTATAATTCATTTCAATGCATAAAGCTATTTGCTAGAAATGCATTTATACTTTCTTTAATTTGCATGTTCCATTACAAGTATTGATGACTAAGTGCCTTCGACGTGAACAACTAGGACGAAAAATATATCCTATTTCTAACAATTAACCTTGTAAGATTGAATTACAACAATATCAAATAATAATTTAGAAAGGAAAACCTGGGTTTGGGGTGAGATATCCACGTGGATGCCCAGAGATGACCCTCCCGCGGGCTACACCTTGGACTTTCTTAGGAGGCATCGCAATTGTAGTTTTTCGGACGTGGAAGCAGCCTCACAACTCCTCCTTGGAATTCCACCGTCGCTCCTTTGCACTTCAACACTCTTCTTCTCTTTTTTGAGTGGGGGGGAAAAACCAAAGTCCCAAGGGTATTTTGAAAAGGCCAAGGAATGGCTAAGGGGTTTAACCACAAGGAGGGGGTAATAAGATCTTTTAAGGCCTTAGTACTTTTGGGGGAAAAGGGACTTATAAAGCCCAAGGAAAAAGGCTTATAGGTGGTTAAAGCACGGGGTTTTCAAAGCCCACGGGAAGCATGGGAAGGCTAAGGAGGAAAATGCCTTATGAGCTTTAAACACGAGGGGGGGGGTCTTCAATATGTCACAAGGGAAGGGAGATAAGGGATTTTACACACGGGGGTTTTCAATATGTCACGGAAAGGGGCTTAAGGGTTTAGACACGGGGGTTCCAACACCCAGGGGAAAAGGGGCTTAAGGGTTTGGATACGGGGGTTCCAACACCCAGGGGAAAAGGGGCTTAAGGGTTTGGATACGGGGGTTCCAACACCCAGGAAAAAAAAACTAAAAGTTTATAAAACACAAAGGGTGAGGGTGATCCCGAAGCCAAGGGATGGGGGTTTAACGGATTAAACACGGGGCAGGGGGGAAAAATGATTTTTTAAAAAAACACAAGAAGGGGGGTGAAAGGGGCTTAAGAGGATTAAAACCGGGAGGGGGATAATAAGGTATAGGAAGGCACAAGAACGGGGGTGAAGAGGGGCTTATTAAGCCCTTTGGAAGCTTCCCCCCCAGGAAGCTTCTAAAGCTTCCCCACGTGGGGGGAAAGCTTAACGGCGAGTGGCGGCATGATGGACAGGTGGCGGGGCCCGACTGCAGGTGGCGTGCTGGGAGGACAGGCAACGAACGGCAGAGTCAGGCGGCAGTGGCGGAGTGCTCCCACACGTCTTCTTTCTCTCCTGCCGACTGCATCAGCTTAGGGGCAGCACTCCCTTCATCTTCAGTCCTTCGTCCCTCCTTCAGCAACACGACGGCATCCTCTGTTCCTCCTTCCCACGGCAACAACCCCCTATTAAATAGGGGAGGGAGGGGATCCTCCCTCTCCTTCGTGTCACGAGGCATGGCCATTGAGGCTAAGCAAGCTCCAACGAGGAGCTTGTTGGCCTTTCTAAATCCCTCTCCCCCCTCCAGCACGAACCATCACCGTCGGAAGAATAATAATAATAATAAAATTCCCATGAATTTTCAATATTTGATATATTACATTCTCTCCCCCTTAGAGGAATCGAGATGTCCTCATCTCGAGATAAACTGGGGATATTGATGGTTGAGTGTGCCTTCATCTATCCAAGTGGCATCGTCTTCGGGATAATCTTTCCACTGGACAAGGCATTCTCTCAGGGTTCTGGATCTTAATTGTCTCTCCCTAACATCTAAGATCCTATCAGGCCTTAGTTCAAGGACTCCTTGACTAGGCATTACAACTTGTTGATCGTCAAGTACATGGTTAGGATTAGGTACATACTTTTTCAATAGGCTGATGTGGAATACATTATGAACCTTTAGGTTCTCAGGGAGTTGTAGTTTATAAGCATTAGGTCCTAGGCACTTGAGGATCTTATACGGTCCACAATACCTTGGACTTAGCTTCTTGCAATCTCCTAAGGATAGGGAACTCTTTTTAGGGCGTACGCAAATGAAGACCATGTCTCCTTCTTCGAAGACTCTATCTTGACGCTTCAAATCCGCGTAGGCCTTCTGTCTATCCTTGGCCGCTTGGATGTCCTGTCTTATTGACTTTATTTGGTCATCCATCTCTTCCAACATCTGCCTTGAAGCTTCAATCCTTAAGATTGGATCTGAAAAGTTTAGGGGACTTCGACAGTCATGACCATACAATGCTTGGAAAGGGGTCATCTGAATGCTTTGTTGGTAAGAAGAATTGTAGGCAAATTCAACCAAAGGCAAGTATTGAATCCACCTCTTCGGCTCACGACAGCAGTATGCCCTGTGTTGGGATGTGATATCTATATCTATCTCCTTGCAAATGAAAGGATTACCAAAAACAACCACCAATGATCTATCAATTTCAGGCATTCCATCAAATTAGGCCAAACTACATCCTTGCTGATGCAAAATGTCTTCCAAGTGCATAAAATCCAAGTTGAATGCCATGTCTTAAGCATATCGACAAGCGAAGAAATCAATCCATGTAGTATATCATCTGTCATGTCCACTTTAAATCTCTCCCATAATTGACATGGATACATAAGGTTACAAAAAACTAGTAATGTCACAAAGAGAGAGTGCAATTGTCTCCCAATTTGGATCATCAGAGCTTCTTTCATACACATATACCATTCTTGGTCATTTTCAAGAAAGCCCTTGGCTATGCAAGCCAATTTGAAAGTAGAATATAGAACAACATTAATTGTGCATAGGTCCTTAAATGATTTTAGCCCCTGCACTTTGTGAAGCATCCTCAAGTAGTAGTGAAAGGGAGAGATGGATCAAAGCTTGGATTCGAGAGCTATGGCGAGAGAGAAAGAGCAAGAAAGAGAGAGACGAGAAATGGGAACTCCAACAATCACAATGTGTGACTGGGCCTTCCTTTATTCAAAATGTCACTAAAAGAATAAAGAATATGGTGAGGGTGACGGGCACCCGCCACCTGCAGTGTGCAGTGGCGGTGACTATCAGTATAGTAATACACGGGCAGCTAGGCGAAGGCGCCTTTACCCCCAACAACCTCCCACTTAAAGGCGAATCTACCCTAGTGAGGAGTGAAAAGAAAAAAGAAAAAAAAAGGCAGTACAATATGTACACATGTACAACAGGATGGGGAAAGACGTCATCTCATCCCATGCCCATCAATCTCCTGAGGAAGGCAAATCGCTCTGTAAAGAGGCTTTTCGTGAGCAGATCTGCACGATTCTGGTCAGTCGAGATCTTGACAAGGTCAACAGACTTGTCCTCAATGACCCTACGTATGAAGTGATACCTCATCTCAATGTGTTTCATCTTCACATGGAAGACCGGATTCTTGGCTAACCGAATAGCACTCATAGAATCCGAATGCAGTGTAGGGATAGCATCAATACCAAGGTCAGCAACCAAACGACCCAACCAAATGGCCTCCTTGCAAGCCTCAATGGCTGCAATATACTCGGCCTCTGTAGTAGAAAGGGCCGTGCATTTTTGCATGGCCCTTTCTACTACATCCAAGAAAGGGCCGTGTATTTTTGCACCCTGGACATCCAAGAAACAGCACCTCCATCACAAGTGAATACATAGCCGGAAGTGGACTTCCTACTATCTGCATGTCCTGCATAATCAGAGTCAATGTACCCCACGACTCCTGTATCCTGGCTGCCATAGCATATGCACGTATCTGCAGCGCCCTTCAGGTACCTCATGATACCCTTCACGGCATCCCAATGCTTCTTGCCAGGTGTAGCCATATAGCATGCCACAACACCAACTGCAAATGCAATATTTGGACGAGTGGCTATCATGGCATACATAAGAGTGCCCACTGCGGATGCATAGGGAATCTTGGCCATCTCGGTCCTCTGCTCATCTATCTATGGACAATCAGCCTGTGATACCTTCACATAAGAAGGCAGTGGATAGCCAATAGGCTTTACGTCCTGCATGCAGAAGCGCTCAAGGACTTTATGAATGTACTCCCTCTATGACAAGTAGAGGAGTCCCTAATGCCTGTCGTGTCTAATGCGCATACCAAGTATGTGAGCGGCCTGTCCCAGATCTTTCATCTCAAAGCTCTTCTTGAGTTGAGCCTTAAGAGCATCTAGCTCATCATGAGCTTTCCCTGCTATCAGCATATCATCCACATAGAGTACCAAAAGCAATAAAGAACCATCACGGGCTTGCTTGGTGTAAAGACACGGATCCATAGCACTCCTGCTATAGCCCTGTGAGACTGAATAAAGGCATCAAACTTATGATACCACTCCCTAGGTGCCTGTTTCAAGCCATAAAGACTTTTTTTCAATTTGCACACTAGGTGCTCCTTGCCAGGTTCTGCAAAGCCCTTAGGCTACTCTATATAAATTTCATCATGCAAGTCCCCATGTAGGAAAGCCGTCTTGACATCCATCTGGTATAAATCCAAGTCAAGCTAAGGCATATCCTCCATGACTTGATTTACTCGCTCTGCTTGGCCATCCGTTTGGGGATGGTAAGCAGTGCTAAAACAGAGTTGAGTCCCAATAGCTTCAAAGATAGCTCTCCAGAAGTGTGATGTGAAGAGAGAGTCACGATCACTAATGATTCTTCTGGGCAAACCATGTAGCTTGAATATCTCCTTGATAAACAATCTTGCAATGTCTGAGGCTTTATAGTTTGCCTTTACTGGAATAAGGTGTGCAACCTTAGTAAGCATGTCAACCACAACCATGATGGAGTTGTATCCTCCCTAGACTTGGGGTAGGCCTACAACAAAATCCATACTGATAAATTCCCATTTCATTTGGGAAATGTCAACAAGCGGTTGCAATTTCCCTAGCATCATGACATGTTCGTATTTGATACGTTGGCAAGACAAACACTCGGTGACATATTTGAGAACGTCACCTTTGAGCCTTTCCCAATGGTAGCTCTTCCTAACTGCATTAAGAGTTTTGGCATAGCCAGGATGTCCTGAGAAAGGGGAATCATGAGCTTCCCACAATATCTTCTGCTTAAGTGTCTGGCTTGCTGGTATACACAGCCTTGTCCTATAATAGACAAGTCCATTATTGATAGAAAATTCATGATACTTAGCCTGCAAATTTTGATTATGATCTTTGATAGAGATCTCCCTTAGCATTGTTTGGTAGGCCGGATCATGGCATGCATCCTCTCTAGCTAACTCAAGTATTGGATTGTTAGGCATAGATACTTTTGTAGCTAGAGATCTAGCTATTGATGGGTTCTGCAGGATTAGGGAATTAAGGAATGCCTTGCGACTAAGTGCATCGGCAACTACATTCTCTTTTCCTGGTCGGTACTTGATTTCAAAGTCATACTCCTCCAACACTTCAATCCACCGATGTTGCTTCATGTTGAGCTCATTCTAGGTAAAGATCCATTTGAGACTCTTATGGTCAGTTACTAGAGTAAACTTGTTACCCAACAGGTAGTGTCTCCAAAGCTTTAGAGCATGGATGACAACTAACAATTCCATATCATGCGTAGCATAATTCTTTTCATAACTCTTCAATTTTCTTGAAGAGTATGCTACTGGATGACCTTCCTGCATGAGTACACACCCCAAGGCAAGAATGCTAGCATCAGTTACTACCTTGAACTCCTTATTGAGGTCTGGAAATTTTAGAATAGGTGCTGATACCAAACTTTGCTTCAATATGTCGAAGCTATTTTGTTCGGGAGTTGACCATGGAATGGAAGTTTGCTTCTTCAGTAGGTCCGTTAGAGGTGCTGCAATCAAATCATAGTTTTTTATGAAGACCCTATACCATCCTGTCAATCCAAGAAAGCTGCGTATCTCTTTGGCAGATGTTGGTATTGGCCATTCAAGCACATCTCTGACCTTGGCTGGGTCCACTGAGATTCCTTCCGCTGATACTATGAATCCCAGGTATTCAATCTGACGCTTGAAGAATGCACATTTCTTCATCTTGGCATCTTCTTCCTTGATCCTTATTTGATAATAACCTGACCTGAGATCAATTTTGGAGAAGATCTTTGCACCCTGAAGACGATCAAGAAGCTCATCTATTCTAGGGATAGGGTACTTGTTCTTGACCATTGATTGATTCAATCCTCGGTAATCAATACATAGTCGAAGTGTCCCATCTTTCTTTTTCTGAAATAGTACTGGAGCTCCCCATGGTGAACTGCTAGGATGGATGTAGCCCTGATCTAGCAGTTGCTTGAGTTGTTCTTTCAGCTCAACTGCTTCCATAAGGTCTTTTCACAATTGGCGTAGCTCCTAGTACTAACCTAATCTCATAATCCACTTCTCTTTGAGGCGGGAGTTTAGTCAATTCTTCAGGAAATACATCCATGTATTCCTTTAGCCAAGAAGGTCCTTCATTAGTCTCTTGCTTTCGATCTAACTTGTTGAGTTTGATCAAGTAGACATGTAATCCTTTCCTGACTCCTTTTATGATCTGAGATGCTTTGGCCAATTGGATTCTTGGTACTCCAGCCTCACCTTGAGTTGTGACTAGTTCCCTTTCAGAGTTTCAAAATGAAACTTGACCCTTCCCACAATGAATGTGGGCGTCGTTAGGCTTAAGCCAATCCATTCCAGTAGACACTCATGGATACCTAAATTCATGACTCTAAATTTGACCGAAGTCTTCTTCCCTCCCAGAAAGAATTCCACCTTAGCAGTTTGCCTAGTACAAGTAACTTCACGACCATTTGCCAATTCCACAAGCAGGGTAGGTGCTTCTACTGTGGCTATTCCTAATCTTTTTGCACATGCTAGTGAGATAAAGGAATGTGTACTGCCACAATCAATCAAGGTCTTGAAACTTTTACCTTGATAGTCCGACGGTGTCTGAATCACCGAGAATTGGCGATTCGGTACTTTTTTGTGTAGAGCGGCATGGACTGTCGCCCTTTCAAACTCTGCTTCCATGGTTGGATCTTCTTCTTCGCACATTTTCCTATTGGCAATGCAAGCGGTTCTTCCTCTTTCTCGAGTAGCAGCTCCTTGACCATGGCCTATTCCTTGGAAAGGCGCTTGGCGATGTCCTCCACCAAGCTTGGAACATTGCCTCTTGAAGTGACCGGGTTCGTTGCAGTGGATACAATGGAGGTTTCGGCCATTGCTTTGAGTAGGAACAAAGTTGTTGACATTGTTAGTCCTTGCTTTCTTTCTTTGCCCCTGATTATGACCTTGAACTCTCTTCATTTGAGGTCTGAATGCTCC